>NC_059433.1:95436200-95738034 GCF_021028975.2 Sphaerodactylus townsendi
TTCGCACGGCCGGCACTGCTGCATCGCAGCAGCATTGGCCTTGCCAGCCCCGAGCGGCGTGAAGGTGCCGCTTTCAAACCACGCTCCCAAGCAAGGTTTTTCCAAAGCAGTGTCTTCCCACCGGCTCTGTGTGAACAGCATCGGCGGGAAGACGTTGCTTTCCCCCTCCCCTCCACTCACCTCTTAATTCAGCATTGCCATGGAGGGTGGCAGAGACCCACCCATGCTGCCCTCCAACCTCCAGGGTAGCCCATTACCTACCGCAAGGAAGTCTCTGTTCTCCATCAGCTTGGGCCAATGCTTGGTGGAGGTTCTCATTGCTGCCACTGCAAGGAAAGGGTCTCTGTTAACTAAATAATACACACCCTCAGAAAGTTCATTGCCCCATATCTAGGTGTAGCAGGGATGGGACTTCCCTCCCGTCACCTCCCTTGCATGCCACCCCTCACTCACTCCCCTCACTCCCCTTCCCCTGCATGGCACCCCTCCCCCTCCCTCCCCTCCCTCCACGCCAGAATATAGCTGGCAACCCGGTTACTGGGGCGAGGTTGGACTGTTGGATTGGGCATTGGTTGCCTTGGTGAGGGTGACATTGTCAATTGCTGCTAGGATGGGTGGGCCATGTTCAGATGTATTCATTATTTCTTCCTTTGTATTTCCTTCTTTCTTTTTTTGTTATAAAGTTTTGTGAAAAAATAAAAAGAAATCTACACAAAACTGCTGGAAGACATCAACTGGAGATTCAAGTTGTCGCCTGTATATGGATGACACTTGACAAGATCTTGGGAAGTTTGCACTGGATGACACTATATAGCTGATGAGAAAACAACCTCACAGATTGAATATGCTTCTAGATCAGGGGTAGGGAACCTGCGGCTCTCCAGATGTTCAGGAACTACAATTCCCATCAGCCCCTACCAGCATGGCCAATTGGCCATGCTGACAGAGGCTGATGGGAATTGTAGTTCCTGAACATCTGGAGAGCCGCAGGTTCCCTACCCCTGTTCTAGATACTTAATACTAGCAGACCAGGTGCTCGGGAGCAGCAGCAGCAGAAGGCCATTGCTTTCACATCCTGCATGTGAGCTCCCAAAAGTATCTGGTGGGCCACTGCGAGTAGCAGAGTGCTGGACTAGATGGATTCTGATCTGATCCAGCAGGCTCGTTCTTATGTTCTTATGTTCTAATTGCCCTGAGCACTGTGCCAGTGTTCCAGGGGCCCTGCTACCACTGGTGTAGCAGGGATGGGCCAAGGGTCCCAATGGTCAGGGGAGAAGCCAATGTGAGACAGCTTCGTCCACGCCTTTGATGGTGTTATGCTAGTGGGCACAACTTCAGACTTAAGCCACTGGAAATGTGGTGTAATGCCATTGAGGCCCATAGAGGCTTATCAGTGGTAGGGAGGCTTTTTCACTTTGTGAGCCCCCCCTCAACACCAAGAAGAGTCTATGGGAGCAGCAGGGTGACACTTGCTGCCCGCCACCTCCGGATGGGGCTGCCCATCACATTGCACATAGATCTGCCATTGAAGGCAGAATCAGAATATTCAGAATATGGGCTTCAATTGCTACAGTGGCACTGCATTCTTCTAGACATCTATAAATTGCCATTGATCTTTTGGCCTAGCAAAGCCCGCACCAATATCAGTTTCCATTGGAGAGATTCTCCAGTATGGTCCTACTGAGCTTGTACTACCAAAATAACCCTGGGACTGTCTGGGCATCTGTACATTTACATTGGTTCTGTTGGGCTTGCAAAAGGGTATCTCCATCTTCAGTTGCTCTGATAGAAATTCTCTGGTTTGAAATTGGTTCCATTGGGTTTGAATTGCCACATGAGCAGGGACATAGTTCCCTAGAACAGGGCCTGGGGCTCACAGTGGGCACTGTGGCCCCCCTCCAAAGCTATGCCCTTCACACAGCTGTGCCCCCCACTCCAAACTTCCCATGGAGTTTGGGGCAGGGGCGCAGTTGAACTCCGGTGAGCAGGGCTCATCCCTCCCCAATCTCTATGTGGAGATTGGAGCAACAAGGGTCTGTTGGATCCAGCTTCAGCAAGATGTGATCTAGCCTGCAGTTTAGAGTGCAGTCCAAGTCTTGCTAAGGCCAGGAGCATGGAGGTTGTTCACTTCTCCTTTTATACTGTTGGATCCACCTCCAAGCTCCACCACATGGAAACAGCGAGCACTGACTTTCCACTGACGAAATTCTCTGGTTTGATTTTGGTTCTGTTTATTTTAGCACATTTGTGTATGGCTCTGCTGGGATTCCTGGGTTCTGCAATGGTTCTGTTTGGCTTGTTGTGGACAAGGATGTTGAAGACCCAGGTTTTAATCCCCATTCTGCCATGGAAGCTTGTGGGGTGACCTTGGGCTATTTTTTTGTGTAAGGATAAAATGAATGGGAGAACTATGTAAATCACTTTAGTCCCTGGGGTAAGGGAGATAATAAATGAAATAAATAATTTGGCCAGGATGAATTTAGTAATCATAATTTCTATACAAACCTATCTCTCACTCAAACTTTTAAATGCCATATTCTCACATTGAATAAATAATTGAGGACACCCATTGTTCTTCTTGCACTAGTGCTGCAGTGCATGTACTGAAATATGAGATTCTCTTTTAATGCCTTCCAGCCATGTACCACTTCTCAGTCCGTGAACACTCAACAAAGGCTTCACAACCTATGAAACAAGCAAAGCCATTCAGGCATACATTGCATACCTTCCCTCCTCCTTAATTTTCTAGACTCACTACTGGGGTTTAAAGGTGTAATTTGCTCCCATCTTAAAACAAATAAAAGCTGTTGAAAATCTAATATTACACAAGACACAGAAATTGGATTCTAAAATATAAATGCCATGAATCATAAAATATTTAAGAACAAAAAATATACCATTTTATCTATTTAAATAGACGTCATAATCACACAGCATTCAGCCTCAATGGGCTGCTACTTGCTTGCTATCAGATGCAGAAGTGGCACACTACATGGACCATTTCTTGAATTGCTTTGCCAGATCTACTCCAATTTCCTATAAGGACAAAAAAATCTTTTTAAAAGCACGTTGTTCCTGTCCTCCCGCTTCTGCCTGCATGAATTTAAACCTAAGACTAGAAACACTGCAATGAAACCGAATGGGAAAGCTCTCCAAAGCCATATCATGGCAACAATAGTTCTTACAGCATCACACACCTTTAGTAATCAGTCTCAGCAGGCTTTTCCACGGTACTCAATGATTCTTATTGGAAAAAAAATAGATACTACATGATACTCATATCATTAAAATATTTAACAAGAAAGGAAAAATAAGTGATTAGGACCATATACAACATAGAATTGTTGCCATTACAAAGCATTCAAAGATAGAAGAACAGTAACTAGGATTGCTATCTTTTTGATTCTATGGTTTGAATAGCTCCATCACAGGCAGAACACTTTTCCCATCACTGCATCTTTCTAATAGGGTGAACTTCACAGGTTGGATTTCTGCCTCTTATGCAGCTCTTAGAACTTCTGAACACAAAGAGACTGGGGTTTAGGGTTTCAGCACAACTACGACAGCAGGGGAACAGAATTGGGCAGCAAAAGTGGCTATCCAGCAGATAAATGATTTTAGCAGTGAAGTAGCTACTTGAAAATCAGAAGCTACTTCTTCACCCCTAACTCTGCACAGAAAGGAACAAGGATGCTGAGAACTTGAACACAAACACATCCACCACACAACTTACTTTGACCAGGTTCCTTGCTTTTACACAAGTTAACCTCTCTTGCCAGATCACTTTGATGTTGCTGTTCAGTGTTCAACTCAAACATGATGCAAAGCAGCTTTGCACAGCACAATAGGTGCTTGTGCTATAGGCTGTGACCCAACCTTGCTTTGTTAGATGCATTTCTTTTATCTCTACATTACAGCTTGCAGTCATATTTGCAATTGTGCATTTAGCAACAAAATTTTAGTCACTGAAAGAGACAGCACATATCCCCCAGGGTAACTGCAAGAACATTAGAATTGCCTACTTTTCATGCATGAGTTTTGATGTTGAGCAAACACTTTTTTATGGATGCACAATTGATGTGGAAGGGAAATAATTCCAACTATCATAAAGTTATGTGAAAATATGCATGCACAGTTGATCTGACTAGCTTAGCTACTATTACTGGACTGTGACCTTTGCACTGTTAATATGGGCAGGGCAGACCATCCTTTGCCTCTTCTTGCCCATGCACCGACAGCTTCTCTTCTCTCTCCCTTGTGTCACCTGGCAGCTGTTTATCACACGATGTGGACCAGTGAGAAAATGGCTTTTTAGCTTAGTGCCTCTAGGCAATGGAAGGAAGCCTGAATTAAGCAAGATAGCAGCAGCAGACTTGCAGCAGCAAGCAACTGGGAATTAGTAGATTGCATCCATCAGATCGCAGTGCAATCTCAAGCAGCATGTGAGGGAGGACAACAAGGGGCCTGCTGCAGTAGGCACAGCAGTAACAGGGACCCCCATTTTTTTGGAACTCAGGCAGGAGATACCAGGGAAAAGAACAAAGAGCCCCAGTGGGGGGAAAGAGCACCAATGGCAGGAGGGAATAGCATGGGTGGTAAGAGCAATCCAGGTGAGTGCTCCTCCAGGCCTCAGGCAGCACCAGGCACCTTAAGAGCAGGGGCAAGCAATGGTACCAAGGGCAGCAGAAGTGCAACTGACCCAGCAAGGGCTGCACCACACACAGTCTCAGGGCCCCCTCTTCCATCTAGTGGGGATGGGAGAGCCCGCCCAGCTCAAAGCAGGACCAAGCCTACGGCATCCAAGGGGTGCTCTGCACAGGCCCCCACAGTGCGAGCCCCCAGCAAGAAGATGGCCTCCCCAGGCCAGAAGGGGAGAACCCCAGTTTCCAGGGCCTCTGGGCTCCAGTGGCACCCCCGTGAGTGGTCATTGGACAGACATCTTGGGGAATGGAATCAGTCAGCAACCATCAGCCAGCTCCAAGATGCTTGGGCCCCAGGCACCTGGTTTCCAGTTATGGGGGCGGCCCCCAGCAACCAAGCTAACAGTTGGGGACCTTTCTAGCAGCATCTGGAGGGAATGGGAGCAAAAGCCCCCACCTCTAGCACACACTGGTGGTGGGCCCTGGGCTCCCTAGCAATGGGGCAAGCAGTGGGTAGATGTACGAGTAAGCATGCCTGGGCCAGCCCCTACCTGGCATGCCATGGCTCATGCACCAACAAGAATGGAATGAGCAGCCAGGGATGGTTCCAACCCTCACTCACCTCCTAGCAGTGGGCTCACAGCTGGAGCCACCTCTGTGCCCCACAGGGCAGGTTGGTTAGCTTCCTCATGCTCCTCCACCATCAACATGGCAACACCAGATTCCTCCATAGGCAACCCTAACAATGTCTTCTTCCAGGGCATTGCCAGGACTCTCATGCAGTGAGGTGGCTTCATTCTTTGGCGGGTTTCACATGGGGTCTGATCCATTCCAGGGAAAAGAAGCCTGCATGCTGGCCCTCCCCATTTGGTGGGGGCCTCCATAAGAGGCCTGTGGGGGTGGGGCAAGTCTGTGAACCACATGCCCATGTGGGGGATGCTGATGGCTCACACCCCCTGGCAGCAAGGGGAGTTCGTCCAGAGGCTAGTACCCAGATGGCTCCCACTATCTTGTTGCTCCAGGCATTGGTGTTTTCCCCCATGCATTGTGTTGGGGAAAAGTTATTACTGGGGGACAGCAGACATGCTGCCCAGGGGTCACTGGGGGACAGCAGATGTCCTGCCCAGTGCCGGATCCATCCCCTATGCTGCGCCTCTGCTTCCTTTTGCCAGCACACCAATAAAACAGCTGTGGCCAAATTTTTCCCACATAATGGGGGTTTCTGTGTCTCTTTCTGCACCCTCGGACCTCTTCCTCTCCTTTTTGGGTGACAATTATTGCTGATATATTGTTTTCAAGACTCCCCCAGGCTAACTTGTGCTGTGGTAGTTCAATTTTCTGGTGCTCCATGCCTCTGAAGATGCCATAGATGTGGGTGAAATGTTAGGAGTCAAATCTACATGACCACTGCAACATACTGTTGAAAATGCACAACAGCCTGTTGATTCCAGTCACGAAAGCTTTCGACAATATACTCCTTTTAATGACTTGTCAGATGAGATATCTTGATTCCAGTAGCAGAGTTGCACACATTTCCCATTGTAATGCTGATTAAGGAAAGCAACTGCTACCACTCAGGTGTTGGAGCCTTTGCTTGCATGCAGTCATGATGTCATAGTATTATGCTTAGTGGGCTTGGCCCCTGAGCCAAATTAATATCCTCTTAGTCATACCCAGGATCAAGAAAAATGCATGTATATTAAGATGAGTATAATACATGGAAAATAAGTAAGGAAATTATATGGTTTCCTATTTTATTTTAAGAATCAAACAATTTATGGTGTTTCAGGATGCCACACCTCACTGTATTGTGGCAAAAGAAAGGGGAAAAAACAGTTTTTCATTTCTAGTTGATTTAAATCATTGTTGGCTTATTTTTCAGAACACATATGGTTTAAGAAGTTTTCTTTCCAACTTTGGAGTGTTTCCAGAATATGGACATAAAATTTTTCCCTTGAGACAAGCGCAAATTCATTATCTGAGCACTGGGGTATCCCTGTTTCTGCTACTAATATGGTCATACATATCTTTGTTTATCTGTGATTAGTGTCATAACTCCAGTCCTGTATGGAAGAAGATGCTGTGAAGTAATATTAAATAATTAAAAGGTGGTTTTTAAACTGGCTTTATCAGAAACCTCCAAATCTTGTAGCTTTTTACTTTCATTTCCACCTTTCTTAACAGCAACCGATCCATAAAACATAGCTCTTTTGTGAAGATATCTGGAAGAAAATAAAAACATTTTTGAAAGAAAAGGGACAGAATAACCTTATGGAACCAGGCACCTTGGGTAGCCTTTCTTCTTTTGTCCTTTTGAAATATTTTTTTTGGTGGGGGGTGTTGGTTTTGGGTTTTGTGCCCCAATGCATACATGTACAGAATTTTTTTTTGCAAGATTAAGTTTAGCCAGAGTTTTGAAAATTTTCAGTCTCATGCAGAGATTCTGTGTTGTTATGTGTTGTTCTTTTGAAAGGACTGGTCACCCACACACAAGTTTTCTATGAATGATTACTAAAGACATTTAGAAATGGGGTACACTGAAGGTGGCTTGGAGCAGATCTGACTGAGCAAACAACAGCCAGAGGTTGAAAATGAGAGAAAATTCTAAAGGTAATCAGGGGAAAAATACAGTGATTTTCCAGAATAAAGGTGGCTGTCAAATATTTTAAAGACCATTTACCTCTGAGAAGTGGATGCCTTGCAATCTTTTCTATCCAGCAGTGCCCTCCTTACTTTACTTCATTTATCTAGCAATAAAAGGTACTGCAACTATCTTAACTATGAAAAGTGAACTGGCCATTTTCTCCCCTCTACTTCATTCACATTTGAAAATCACCCAGAATTTTACCTAACAACTGGTGACAGATGAAATTAACATGAATCTAAAATACAATGAGATCTCCTATAAAATCCCTGTTATTGCATTATATTTAATCCAGCAATCTAATCTTATGTATGTTTGCATGCAAGTAAGTCCTACTATCAACATGGTTGCACATACATTTATGTATCTTTAACATGGAATCATAGGCTGCATCTTCACATAAATAAGCTTGCATAAATTTCATGGATTTCAAAGTGAATCAAACAGGCTGTGTGCAGGGTTATAGTAATAGATATCTATTTGATTAGTTGCATCGTGACATTGTTACAAGTTGTGATTTATAAACTCTAGTTTGCTAAAATCCTGGATAGTTGATGTATCTGGATGTAGATGTCTAATAAACCAAAGTTTGCTGACTGGAATCAAATTATGATTATAAACTACAGTCAGTAGCTTATTATGTATTGTCGAAGGCTTTCACAGCCGGATTCAACTGGTTCTGGTGGGTTTTCCGGGCTGTGTGGCCATGGTCTGATGGATCTTGTTCCTAATGTTTTGCCTGCATCTGTGGCTGGCATCTTCAGATGTGTATCACAGAGGGAAGTCTGTTACACACTGTGCACACTGATGCAGGCGAAACATTAGGAACAAGAGCAAGGTCATTTGGGCTTGTTGTGTACACACTAATCGCAGTTTGTGGAATAGCACAGTCCCTTGTGTCCACAGAAACTAATTTGGGTAAGATGTCCTTCAAGACATATAGGGCTCAAACTAGGATTGATAGACTCACTGAAAATGGAATCCTAAAGAGACTGACACCTTTCTAAACTCATTGACTTCAATTGATTTAGAAAGGTGTTTGTTTCAATGGGACTGCAAATGAAAGTTTGTTGCACAAATCCCAATTTAAGGCTTAAATTTTAAGCAAACCCTGGTTTATCATGATATTTCTAATGCAACCACAATCTCAAACCATATGATGTCACTACAAACTAAACACATAACTAGCACTCTCTTATGGAAATCTAGTGCAACAGTGGACTGGAAATCAATCAAAACCAGGTTGACTTTTGAGAACGCTCTGAGGAAATTTTGGAAATTACACAAAAGTGAAACTGCCTGAAAAATGGGGATATTATTAAAAAATAAAATTAATGTTAGATTTCTTATAACTCTTGAAATGAACATGCTATGATAAGGGTATACCATTAAAACCCTATACCATGGCCAAGTATTTCCATTTGGTCTTAGAACCCAAATTGCGACGAGCCCTGACCCTTGCCAGGTGCAATATTCTCCCTTCAGCTACCACTCAGGGCAGAATACAGAAAGTGCCTTTTAATGAAAGATTTTGTCCCTGCAGTTCAGCTTACGAAGAATCAATCCAACACGTGATATTACACTGCCCGTTACACAGTTTAGCCAGGAATAAATATCTAAACCCGTGGTTAAAACCCCCCGTGGTTAAAACCCCCCCATAATATTAATCTATCAATTGTGGTAACGATGTTGGATTGTGGTTCTGCAAGTGTATTGGAAGCGCTGGCTAACTTTTTGTGCTCTGTCATCAGCAAACGGTTATAACTGTACTGGAGATTGTATCATTACACTGAGGTCGCCATTTTTCTGGTATATTGCTGCTGTTTTAATTATGCCATTAAAGGTTTATATATATATATATATATATATATTTTTGATAAGAACAAAAGAGTGCCAGGTCTGTAACAAAAACTGTATCTATACAACCTATTAGTATTCTTCAGGAGAATGAAGAAGATAGTAGATGAAAGAAGAGCTGGTGAATATAATTTATTTGGGCTTTCAGAAAGCCTTTGATGAAGTCCTTCACAAGGAGCTATTAAGGAAACTAAGTAGTCCTTGGGTGAAAGGTGAAGTTTTGTCAAGGATTAGAAATCGGTTAAGAGGTAGCAAAGATTAGGAATAAATGGTCAATTTTCAGCATAGAAGGAGGTTAATAATGGGGTGCCCCAAAGAGCTGTACTGCCACATGCATTATTTAATATATTTATTAATGATATTGAAGAAAGGTGAACACCATGACACCACATTATTTATGAGAGCCAATACTAGAAAATATTGCAAGGAAGATTGGAGAAACCAAAGAAAATGAGACAACAGGATAGCGGGTTGACAAAAAAAGGGGGGGAAAAAGAATTGTGGACAAATTCCAGGCAATGCATACTGGAAGGATTAGTTTGAACTAATCGTTTACATTGTTCTATAGAAACTAAAGTCCTGAGTGGAAAATAACTGGATATCTCTATGGAGAAGTCAATGAAAACATCTGCAGCTGAAGTAAAAAAAAGTTAAGATGTTAAGCTGTGTTAAGAATGGAATGCAGGAATATTCTGCAAACATACCTTTTCCATCATGGATGCTGAACATTTAGCTTGGGTTATTCAGCCATAATAAAAATAAAACAATGGTTCAGAAAGAGCACAAAAAATACAATGCTATTGCAGTAAGCCTTCCTTTATAATACAACTTTTAATGTTTAGGTGTTCATGTAGGATTCATGTATATACAGTCGGTTTGAGTAGGGTCTAGAAGGACAGTAGGGATTTTTGTTCTGCACAGCAGTGTGTGCTACTTTAGCTCATAACCATCAGCCAGAGAGACAGGAAAGGAAAGCACAAGCTACTTATCACCTAGTTCCAACTAGGAGTCTGGGCACCAAGGCACTCAGAGCTTGAAACTCCCACCAGCAGCAAACATTCTAGTTCCAATATGTAAGTGGAGTATGAGCAAAGGTACTGGGTATTGCCCCAGTTTCAATTCTACAAGACAACAGCATGCGCCAGGGATGACTGGCAGAATGGGGCTTCTGAGGTGTGCCCTTGCCTATCAGCCAAACAGGTCCTTGGCATCACTCCAAGCTCAGAATTCACTGAGCATCTACATAGGCATGGGTGGGACAAAGTGGCCATCATCCTTGCAGCTGATGGCAATGGGAGGTATGGCAGCTGCTGCCCTTCTCCCATTTCTGAGTCCAATGGCTCCAGGCTGACTGGTGGATGCAGGCTGGTAGCCACCCATAACCACTGTGTTGTCATACCATGTGCCACAGCCCTGAGGAGGCCAACTATTCTCACATTCAAATGACCACAATGGCTGCTGGGATGGGGCATTTGGCCATAGAGTGGGTTGAAACTTCTGGGTCGTAGTCAGCCCCTTGCCCATGGGTTTGGAGCAGGCCATCCACAGTGTGCTGATCTCTAGCACCTGCTGTACCATTGGTGTGGCCTAGGGAGCCTCCCCACCTTTGTTGGTGGACACTCTTCCCAACCCTCCTTGCAGAGTGGCCAATGGCAGGGTGCCCATTCTTGCCACCCTCTTTGTGGCCCTGGGTGGTGTCCTGGGATTAGCCCAAGGAGGTGAGCTTGGAGTGGAGCCAAGGGCCTGCTTGGCTGATAGGGACAGGGCACATCTCAGCAGGCCCCTTCTGTCAGTCATCCCTGACCCACACTGTTGTTTTGTAGAATTGAAACTGTAGAATTGAAACACCCTGTACCTCTGCTCACACTCCACTTACAAAGTAGAATGTTTGCTGTTGGTGGGAGTTCCAAGCTCTAGGTGTCTTGGTATCCAGTCCCCTGGGTGGGAACTCTTGTTTCTGATGAAAGTCAGATTCCCCATGCACCACTGAAGGGGACTCGTACAAGGGGGATTAGGATCTGGCAAGGAGGATATGTACTCAGGTGGTACCTGTGCTGCCAATCCTGACCAACCAGCAAGGCATTGACGAGACAACAGCAGTGGGGCAACAGTAGTTTGAGCACCATTCAGTGGTCACCTTCAGCCAGGGGACACATCTGCCACAGGGAAAGAGCAGTGCTGTGTCTAGTTCGGGTTATGCTGACTGGAAGCGTACGTGGGATGGCCTTGTTCAGCCTGCCAAGCACCCAAATAACATCACAGCTCAGTGGCCAGGGCATGTGGATGCGATCTTGACCTCCTGCAAAACTCCTATGAATCCTAAGGGATTATGCTCCACTGAGGTCTCTTTCCTTCTTAAGATCTATCCCCAGATCTCCAGGATTTCCCAATGTAGATTTGACAACCCTGGTCCACCATTCCTGACTGATGGCCAGGAGACACCCTACTTCTGTACTCTGTAATTCTGTGAGATCTCCAGTTGGAATTTAATTGAGGAACAAGCCCTGACAGGGTTGTGAAGTACAATTTCCAGAGTCATGTGACTGGCTACAGCAGGAGACAGGAGACATGGTCAGTGGATACCGTTCAAGGTCAAACACAGGTAATTGAGAGTCACAAGCATTAAAGCATGAGACTGCAAATCCAAAAGGCATGATCGGGTCTGGTCTGGTCCACTCTGGTACAGTACAGTCCAAAAGTCTCAGGTTTACAAAGAGCCCAAAATACAATACAGCATAGCTACAAAGGCAGAACACAAGGGGTAGTGACTCACATACTAGCTTCCCTTCACTGGGGTGGATTCTGCATGGACCAAAATCAGGACAGTAAAAACATCATTTTGGGGGAGAACTTTGCACAGCTAGCGAGTCTTTTCAAAACCGCCGCTCTGCAACCAGCGCTGAGCGAATGGCAGGAGGTGCTTCTGCTTTGGCCATGCTTGCATATTGTTGTTTTTATTTCCAGCTCACTTCCACATAGCCATACAGGGTTGTATCCGGGTCTTGTGGGATGTCAGCATTGGGGTTCATGTGTGCAGTCCTGTGTAGCTATGCAGGAATGCACAGCCAACGACAACCCCTCCCCACTGTGCCTCCATGTGAAGATCCTTGGGCCAGCCAATTTAAATGCTGTCCACAGGCCACCCAGCCATGCGAATACCCCAGGGCAACTACATTTCCATTTTATGCCGACTGCACTCCACTGTTTTCAGCCTGTGCGGAATCCACCTGGCTGCTTAAATAGTGAATTATCTTGCTTGGGAATTGTATTTAATTTGGCATTCCAAGTCAGGTGTAATTCATCAGACTTGCATCTCCTCATTGTTGTCAGGAATAAATCTATGCTGAGTTAACAATCTGGATTTTCTATGGCCATTTTCCCACTGAGAAATTAAAGCTGGATACAGCCAGGTTTCAAAAGAAACAGCACCTTTTCATTGCGGTATCTCCCTCCCCACTGCAGCAGGTGTCTGATGAGGACATCGATGTCTATCATGGTTTCAAACACTGCAGCACTCCCCACAATCATACGATCGAACACGCAGTCTGCTCAGCGACTCTGTTCTTCCTCGTCCTGATTGGCTGTTGTACTGTGTTGTGGCGGGATTTTTTAAAAAACTTTTTTTTCACTGCTACATCACCACGCACATGCTTAGATAGAAGCTACATTTATGAGCTGCTTCAACTTTTTTGGCACTCTTTACCCATGCAGCTGCGCTGGCACGAAAGTCTAATTTTAGTTGGCACAGAAATCCACACAGCCATGTTTCAACATAGCTGCCACCAGCGCAAAATTTTAAAAAGGGCTACACGCACATCTGCACTCTGATTGACTGGAAGGCTCCACGTCACTCCCTATGGTAGGAAAATAAACCTAGGTTCTTTCCCTTGTTCCTTCTACTGATCCGGCTTTGGCGTGTGTTTTTTAAAAACGTGCACTTTCATACAGGTTCTTAAAAAACACATGATAAGGGGGAGAGGGAGCACCAGAACTGGGATGAATCCATGTTCGGCAGTTAAGCAGTGGGGAGTTCTTGCTGAAACGATTAATTGACTGTGGGGAATCGACCTATGTCTTTTCTGAAGTTCCTTTATAAATACATCCTCCTTTGTTCTTAAGGCTCCCAAGACCTTAAAGGTGAGGCTGATGGTTGCTGGGTTTTAGGCACAGCTTTAGTTCCTGAGCTGGAGGTCTAAGGGCTTGTTGCTACAGCTTCTGCTTGCAACTGCTCCTCTGTTATAACTTCTGCCTGTAACTTCTCCTCTATTATCAGCTCAGCACCAGGACAGACTTCTTCCACCTTCTCCTCAACTGAGGAGATGTCAGAAGACTGGCACCGAGTGCACCAATGGTGTTGTAACATATCTCTGCAGTAGTTATTGGTACTCAGCACAAACCAAAAGCATCAGTTTTCACTCAGGCTTGCTGCTGAAGACACTGCTTAGTGTAGCCTGTTTTTTCCCCCCACTGCTATCCAGAACACCCTCTAATATTACCTTTTTCTCTTCTTGGTGGTTGCTCAGCTTCCACTGCACACATCACTATCCGTGAGAACTGTAGAACATGTTTCTTATTTTTAATATGTTCTTTTGAGTGTTTCACCATATACTCCAAATCCTGCTGAATATTCCCCAAATTGCTCATGGCCCATGTGTCCACTTCTCCACACATTCAATTCAAAATCCATAATGTTAACAACATTTCAAATATTCCCAAAGCTGCAGTCCCAAATCATTTTGCTCAGTGGTAAACATTCTGCCAAAGCTTTTGGACTTGATTTGCTGTGACCAGTTCCCTCCACAGTTTTCTGAAGTGCTACCAATGGATGATCATATATTAGGTAAGCAAGATATTTATCACTGTACTGAGAAACACTCTTAAACCAAGATATCAACACTTATTAACAATATACATTATTATTTCTACCTATGTATACATTTATACCAATTATTGTACATTTTGAAAAGGTGGTCGTTGTAGCTGTTTGGAATCAAATGAAACTTTTTTGCATAGTCAATTTTCTAGCAATCTTGCCAGTATATCTTAAAAGCATTCAGCATTGGCCATATGGAAAGAAATACTCCAAGCAATTATCTTTCTTATAATTTCATAAATAGCTGAACTATTTCAAAATTTAAAAAACTGTACATTTGTTTTAAAAAAGCAGTTATATTTTTAATCAAACAAGTTTTCTAGAGCAAACCAAGGCTGTTAATGATCCTACTCTACTCTAATGTTCCTACTCTAGTCACATGTATTAAGCTAAATAACACTAAGTCCACACTTTATTAAGTTTGGCAGGATGGGAATTGTGGAAGCCATTGGGTTAAAGGCCTTGTATACTCAGTGTGTGCATGAAACATAGAATTTTATAACTAAGTAATAAACTCTTGAAAAATGGGCTTTAGGTAAGAAACAGTGACATAATACAGTCAAGCAGTACTAGCAGCCATTACCAGAATACCATGTCTTTGACTTTCTATTTGAAGGGGGAGGTAAAAACCTTTCTCTTCTGAAGCACATACTATAGCACGTTAATTCAGCATTAATTATAGAACATGTCAAACTGTATTTCAGTCAAAGCTCCCTGTTAGTCTCCAGAGCTTTCTTAATGACAGTAATTATAGGTCATAAAAAGTCGTCTAAAATTAACATTTCTCTCATGTCTTGATAGGAAAATGTAAATGGCTGCATAGTACAGATGTTTTGATTAGTAAAATTTACACTTCCTTTTTTGTTTCAATGCTTGTCAAACTTCACAGTGCTAAACCTGAGGTGCTACATTTTAATCTATCTGAAGAGATAAAGGTGTTCCCAAACTTACTGAATGGTTTTTTTTTGTATTTCTCAATTCATTTACAGCTCCACATGAACTGCTCCATAAATTTAATACAAATAATTCTGCCATCTCCTCATAAAGAAAAATTAGCTGAAGAACAAAAAATAGTTTATATTATACATTTTATTTCAATTTTTTTCCTTTTTATAAGCACAGTAGACAAAGCAAAAATATGCTTTGGATGCATACAGAGGCACACCTGAGTACAAGACAGAATGAGTCATTCTAAGGTTGTGGATTTTATCCTCCAATGGCCTGTCTTTTATTAGACCCTTCAGAAAGAAAACATAAACTGGTGTATTCTGAACTGTCAAAATTTACTTACTTGAAAATGAGAATGGAAACATTCTGGTTTAAACAATGTTAATATCATCAAACATCCAGGGAAATATAACAAATTAAAAGGTAATCACTTCACAGCATAAAAGGCCTACACTTTAAGTAATAATAAATCTAATACTTGACATTCATCTCCCTAGAAAATAAAATTAGATAAACTTTTGCAAGGGCATTCCGAACAGTCAATCCAGTTTATTAATAATTTCCTGTTTCATACAGGAAGCTCATATTATCTGGTCACAGCCACTGTAGACCTTCCACAGATATTTAATAAAGCTGCCGTTGGTAATCCTCTCAGATTACCTATAACCTTCCAGCTATAATGCACACTGTGCTCCAGCTCCATAGAAGGACATCACACTGTCACCTGGTATGATGTTTGACAGCTTATTCTGCTACATCAAGCAGCACAAAATTACTTTTTCCAAATCCATCCCTAGTTAATAACCAAAAGCAATAATGGTATTCAGCATGCGTAATACACTGAGAAAGCAAAATGAGGCAACAGAGAGAAAAAAAGATTAAAGAGAGACTATTATGAAGAGGAGATCAAAAACTGAATCTTGTAACATACAACAATGTTTCAATTATAACATCATGCAGAGACCGCCACATATCACTCGACAAAGCCCATCCTGAAAATCTAAGAAAACACAAGAGAAAATTCCTATTGTGTTTACACTGGATGTATCCTTATTCTAGCTCAAATAGAAAGCACATTTCAAATTTTCCTTTCTAAATTATGTTCCGAAATTCTCCTGGGAGCAGATGATGACTTACCTTTAGTGGAAATGTCTAGTTAACAGAAATATATGGCTTTGATCATTTTTTAATGAACAAAAGCATGCCCCTTATTCTATAGCAAGATTAATAAAGAGTTTGCCTTATAGAATAGATCAAAATTACCATCAGCTACATTTACAGGGACAGTGAGAAGCTAGTAAGCAAATCCAGCAAATGCCAGGTGCATACACACACAAATACACAAAAACACACAACCCCTATGAAGAAATGAAAATTGATGTGCTTTCACGGTGCAGTTGAGAGACAGGAAAAAAACTGATAAAATCCTATTTCCTTTTGTAAGGAATTGACAAGCAACTTCCATGAGATGAGGGAAAGATGCATTAAATAGGAACAATAGGGATTATTTAAAAACTGGCTACATCTCTTTCAACCACTGCAAAAAAGGATATATCCCTGGTTAGAAATATAATGGGGCCTTGCTTGACAATTTCAGTATAATTACCATTTAATTCCTCTCACACACATCACAGCAGGAATACCATTTAGAAATTAGCTAGGTGATGAGAACGTCCTGCAAATTGTAATTCTAATGAATACATTTCCAGTGGGTTTTTTTCTTGTGAATTTGGAATGATAATAGAAATTAACAAAGAATTTTTTATAGTATTCTACTATGATCAGAAATTCAAAGCAAAGATTGAATTGGACAAACTTCCTAAATGTGTACATTTGCAAATGCAAATAACTCATTAATTTGTGACCTTTGAATACAGAGTTTGCAAATCAATCCTCCTTCACATCTCTAACTCACCATGTGGTATCTCTTAATCTGTAATTCAGTATTTCTATCTGTGTCCTTTGCTATTCAGTATTTGTACATTTGGCATTAACAATACTTCCTTGGATGAGATGTCTGATTTATGGCTAGCCTAACTGGTTTATTCAACTTTCTTGGCTGAGTATTACATACGAACACTTTGATTCAAGCTGTCAGCGTAAATTAAATGAAGTAAGGATCTCAAAGAATAGTGTTGCGAGACACATTTATTAAAACTTGAAATACTGGAATATAATGAACAGTGTTTGAAAGTAACAAATTCTTTAATTTTACTTATAATTTCAGGTTTATCCCTCCCCCTTTACTTCTCTCAACAAAACTGATAAGAAAAATAGCTGGAAAAAAAGTATTGTGTGTTTATGACACTGAAAATAATTTCAGCACCTCTCTGTCCAGTGCTATAGCTCCAGTCCAAATCAGAGCACTTGTGGCTGCTATTTTAATTTCATGGGTTTTCCAATATCACATTTAGTTTGGCCCTATTACTGCCTTCCTGCAAAAATCCCTAGCATCTTTTGGATTGCTGTAGTTTTAGGGCCAAAAATGGAGTATATTTTGGGAGTTAGGTGAATTCCGCATGGGCCAAAAACAGTGGTGTGAAAATGGTGTAAAATGGGGCAAAATGGTTTACACCATTTTCACACCACTGTTTTTGACCCATGCAGAATCTGCCTCAGTCAAGGGCAGTGATTATCTTTCCAGCCCAACAAGCCACTTTAACTTCCAGTTAGACGCAGAAGGTGAGCATTAGGAGGTTCAGTATAGTGAATTACAAGTCAAGAGTCAGAGCCATGGAGGAATCTGCTTTCTGCACGGGCCAAAAAGCCTGGGATAACCACAGGAGAAAAAAACATGTTGGATGGGAACTTCACACGGTTCCCGCCCCTAACATGGGTCTAACTTGCCCCTCACCTGCGCTATTGGCCACAGGTCAGGTTAAACAAGAATCGCGTTTTGTGCAATTGTTTCATTTTCATGCACCTGATACCCACGGCTGAGTGAAGGATTATGGCTGTGAGCCGCATTAAAACACGAGAATTGCACAAAGCACAATTCTCAGCAACCCCTTCCTTAGCTCCTATCTGCAGAGCCAAGCAGGGTAAATGGGCCGTTAAATGGCCCAGGGGGTCCGTCCTGTATGTACTTTGCAGGCAGGAAAACAAGAAAAAGAAAAACTCTCACCTCTGTGCAAAGGCGTGCACCCCCAGCCAACAAGTCAGCCATACGAAGAGACTGGGGTGAGGACGGATTCATGCAACCTGCCTTTCCTCCACTTTTGTTGGCCAATGAGGAAAGGACCTCAGTGATCTCAGTTTGGGTGCTCCTTTCAACATATGTACAAAAAGCTGTGTGATCAGCCTATTTCTGGTCTGATCCTGCCATGTCTCCCAGCCAAGATGTGGGATCGTCTTTCTCTCCTCTTTCCCCTGCCTCTTGATTACTGTAGTTGTACTTTCTCACTCTCTGTAGTTTTGCTTCCCAGGCAATGTCTATAACACCTGCTGTTGTAGTTCTTGCAGTAATGTGGAATGTAGGTCATTTTGACCCCAGGAGGCGGATATATTGTTTCTGGACCATGGGACTGGTTGGGTGGCATCCTCCCTTTAGAACTGGTAATCAGGAGTGGTATTATGTGATGTGGGGGCATGATGTGGGGTATAATAAAGGGTGCCTTGTTGCTTTAGTTCTAGCAGTAGAAGTCTAAATGTTTATTCCTGACAAGAAGTTATTTTGAAGAAGAACAATAAAGTTACAATGTATCCTTGGAGGTAAAATATTCCCGTATTGGTTTCTGACCACTGTCATTTTTAGTATCAGATTTGCATTTGTTTATTCTTCTACATAGAGACTGACAGGTTTGTCCAACTAAATTGTTGGCAAGTTAGTTCTACTGCAAAGCCAACACATCTGATCATAGCAACTAAAGAGAATTAGCTTGTTCATAAAAACTAGCATTATTTTGAATACCATTATTTTAGGAAGTTAGCCAATATCAACAAATACCTTCTCTCAGGTTTGTTTAGATAGGCAAAGCATTAATTTTTCAGCTACAAATCTATGGCCCTTTCCGCACTGCAGAAAGGGCACACCTGCACCGGCAGGAATTCTGCCCGTGGAGGTGTGGGGGCTGTTCGCACGGGAGCGTGCGAGCGGCCCCCACAGAGGCTGGCACGGGAGAGGCACCTCCCGTGTGGAGCCGCCTCTTCCCCGTCCCACCCACTCACCTCGTCGTCCTGCGTCGCCCTGCTGGACTCCTAAGACCCGCCCACGCTGCCCTCTGACCTTCAGGGGTCAGATGACAGCGAGGGAGGGTCTCAGCAGTCCAGTAGAGTGATGCAGGATGACAAGGTGAGTGGGGGGGACGGGGAAAACAGTGTGTTCCCAGCGGTGCCGTTTGCACCGTGCCGGCGGGAACACGCTGTTTTCCAAAAACCTCCCTCCAGGAGGGAGGTTTTTGGAGGCGGCCTAACACTGCTCTGGGGGAGGTGGAGGGGAGCCAGGTCGGCGCTGCTGCATTTCAGCAGCGCCGCCTGTGTGAACGGCTCCCTGGGGACGGCGTTTTTGCTGTCCCCAGGGCACCGTATTTGGCCCGTGTGGAAAGGGCCTATATGTAGCTGGGTGACCTTGGGCTAGTCACAGCTTCTTGGAGCTCTCTCAGCCCCACCAAACGCACAGGGTGTTTGTTGTGAGGAGGGAAGGGCAAGGAGATTGTAAGCCCCTTTGAGTCTCCTACAGGAGAGAAAGGGGATATAAATCCAAACTCTTCTTCTTCTTCTTCATCTTCTTCATCTTCTTCATTTTCTTCTATATACTATGGATGTAGCCTGGAAGTTTACTGGCTCTAAAATCTTGTTTGACTGAACTAGTTTTGAAACATGACTACCCTGAGAGACCATGATGAGAGTCCTTGATGCTAAGAAATACTGTTGAATAAATTAATTTTACAAGCTTTTATCCATGCTTGATACACTAGATCCCTCTAAGGCAATTTCCCTCTACTAATGAATTATGGTTAACTTTTTATTACCCTTACACTGTTTTAATATTCACCTATTCTTCTAAAATCAGAAGTGGCATAAGAGGCCCTGATCATTATGCAGCTTGTTCCCTCTTTTTAGGCTTATTTCCTTATCTTAAATCCTTTGGTATGTAAACAAACTCAAGGCTGAAGTGAGCTAAGGAGTTGTTATCCCATAATAAATGATGGTGAAAACAAGTCAATAGTGTAGCTGACAAGCTAACTATCTAGGAGCAATCTAATCAAATCCCATTACTGATTTTCTGTGCCCCCGTTCAAGTCTCTGATTGATTAACAGAAACTGCATATAAAAAGATATGTGGGGGATTCCTCAGCTCTGCAGAATTTATAGCACCATAGAAAAGCAAGGTTGGAACAGATTGTGAAGTTTCGATGTCTGTACCTGATGTTTCAACGATATTATAACATGAGATAGTCAAAGAGTAGGAGACAAACACATATAACTGCAAATACTGGAACAGCAAGGAAGAGCAAACATGATAACTGTGTGTTAGAAGGAAAGAACATTAAGATTTTTCTTAATTTTCTATTTGCCCATATTTTTCAGTTCAAAAATATTTTTAAAGCTGTCTTAATCAGATTCTCTGGAGAAGCAGCATATTTTCTAAATAAATATGTAATACTAGAATATTTCTTGAATTTAAAATTCAGTGAAAACTTTTCCAAAAAGGGTCAAAACCAAAATTCTGTAGCCTGGAAGTTTACATCCAGACGTCATCTTTGACACATAAAATTTAATGTTCATATTGTAACTAAGTGAATGAACTGTCATGAGAGTTTCCTGGTTCAAAATTTTCATTTCTGCCATGAACTCACTAGCCTTAGACGAGTCAACCTCTCTCTGCTTTGAATCTTCCTGTCATTTCTTCAGAAGGTCAACATCAGGAGTACAAT
This sequence comes from Sphaerodactylus townsendi, assembly GCF_021028975.2. Lineage (NCBI taxonomy): Eukaryota > Metazoa > Chordata > Lepidosauria > Squamata > Sphaerodactylidae > Sphaerodactylus > Sphaerodactylus townsendi. The sequence continues at coordinate 95,457,039 of NC_059433.1, forward strand.
ATTCATTGGTAGAAACCTAGGAGAAAGCAATGTTTAAAGGCTACTAATGTAGAAAAAGATTACCCAAATGTGATGTAATGTGATGTCAGAAATTATTGTGTTCCCAAACAAGCCATTTTCTTTCTAATATCTCAGTTCAGTGAGAGGGGGGTGAGTTAAGAACGTCAGACAATTCTTCCTGGCATTGTAATCAGCAAAGCACAGTTATCTCAATATTTTAAACTCATGGGGGTATATAATTATACCCATTTTGGATGTGAGAAAAATGAATCAATTGCACAAGAATCTTGGACTGCAAACCATTTGGATATTTATAAGTCAAAAACCAACAGCTTCAATTCCACTCTGAGACCTAACAGCAGGCAGCACAGATCTCAAGGCATTTTTATAATGAGATCCCAACAACATATATTCTTAATGAGCGGGCTGCTGTATGTTATCCCAATGTCAGAATTCAGAATTTAGCCTTATGCAGAGTTGCACTATGGTTATTTAATCAGATAACTGCAGTTAACAGTGGCAAGGCTTAGACACAGAAGGAAAAGACAGCATTTTTACAGTATAAAGTGACAAACAGTCATTCTCAGCCTCTTATATTAAAGCTGTCATCTGGTAAGAATTGCTGACATTTAAAACCAACAAAAGTAATTTTCTGAAGTAATCAAACAGTCTGGGATATTCCACATCTTACCCAAAGTTCTATATAAAGGATATCTATCCAGGACCACTTGCCTGGCCAAGCCACCTATATTTCTGTTTTGGGGACCACACAGAAGAGGATGCCAAAGCACCATCACATGGGCTCAGCTCAATCCCAGGGAGGAGTTGTGGCTCAGTGTAAGAGCCGCATGCATGCAGAAAATTCCAGGTTCAGTCCCTGACATCTCCATTTAGGAGGACTCAGCAATTGGGTAGCCAAAAGATCTCTGTGTAGACCCTGAAAAGCTGCTGCCAGTCTGATGGTGCAATACTGACCTTGATGGATGGATGGCCTGATTCATGATTAGACAGATTCAGGATCATTCACTGGTACCCTAGAAGGTCACTGAAGTTCATTTCTATGTTAAGCCAAAAGTATTTCAGGCTCAGAGGACACAAGGATATGTTGCTTGGGGCAGCAAAATAACTTTTACTGATTCTGCCACTGTACAATTTGTAATACTGATAAGAAAATAAACATGCCTCAGCATGAGCCCCATAATGGTTCTACCTATATAAATAGAAATTTTATGTATGAAGAGCTAAACTGACATTCAATAATTTGTGAAAACAGTTGTGGAAGGATTCAAAGACTGTTATTGAAAATGCAGTCTCCACACTTTGCAAGATGAAGAAAGCAGCCACAAGAGAAACCTCTAATAACTGCATTTTCCCTACAACGAAAGCTGCATCGAAATCATTTCTATAGCTGCGGGCTTCAATTGATGGGCTGTCTTAATTCACTTTGTGAAAATTGCTTGTGACTTCCATTCTGTGTGTCCACTGTTCTTATGCATTCACATAGTGCCCATAATGAATTTTCTTTGTTTGAGATGTGTCCTTCCAAACTGATTCTTTTTTTTTAATGTCAACGTATTTTGTTGTATACTTGGGAGGGACTCAACCCTATCTCACAAGTGATATGTATTTCCAGTTGCATCTATAATATTGTGATGTGCATTAAAAATACTGTGTATGGTTTTGAAGGCACATTACATCATTACAAGTGATCACATTTGTCCCCAGATGTCCCTGTGGGAGTTTTGCCACTGAGTCACACCATTGGCTCTCAATTAATTTCTAGATTCAGTTCAGTTTTCTGGTTACCAACAAAGCCTTTCAAGACCTAGAACTCATGTGTTCCATTTTGTCATGTGAGCTCATGTGAGCAAAGATGTCTAAAGGTGCCATTTGGAAAAGGAATATGATCAATAGTGCCTTGCACTCAAGCTGTATCTGTTGTGGCTCCCACCTGTTGGAATGACCTGCCTGTTAATATCAGGAAGTCCTCTATCATTGTGTTGTTCCCCAGAATATGTAAAATGGGACAGTTCAGGAGGGTACTTTTTATAATTTTCAAGGTATGGGTGCTGACCTTTAAGGCCTTACGCAGTCTGGGACCCTCGTACCTTCGGGACCACATTACCCCATATGTCCCTTCTAGGCCTCTGCACTCAGCAGAGGCCAATTTGCTGCTAGTCCCCAGCCCCTCCATGATGCAACTGGCCTCCACTTGGGCTAGGGCTTTTACAACCCTGGCCCCTGCCTGGTGGAACACCCTTCCTCCAGCTTTCCGGGCCCTGCGGGATCTTGGTGAGTTCTGCAGGGCCTGTAAGACAGAGCTGTTCCACCGGGCTTTTGGAGTGTCCAGCTGCTGATGTGCCCCCTCCCCTCCCTCCCCCCCTCTACTCTAGTTTCCTGTGCTGGGGTCCCTTTACCACCTATAAGACCCCTCTCCCCCCCTTTTTGGGGGGAAGGTTTTTTAATAAGGATTTCGTTGCTGACGGTGTTTTTATATGTTGACCGCTGCGTTTATTTTATTTTATTTTAAATGGATTTTAATTGTATGTTGTTTAATTTGTTGTTCACCGCCCAGAGCCCTTCGGGGGTAGGGCGGTATAAAAAACTCAAAAATAAAATAAAATAAAAGAAAGAAAGAAAGAAAGAAAGAAAGAAAGAAAGAAAGAAAGAAAGAAAGAAAGAAAGAAAGAAAGAAAGAAAGAAAGAAAGAAAGAAAGAAAGAAAGAAAGAAAGAAAGAAAGAAAGAAAGAGAATAGGGATGTAGTTTTAACTGTCTGTTGAAAAAATGCAGTTCTCAATTCTTCCTCTCATTTTACGTTGTTTATTGGATATATTATACTGTTTTTATTTCATTGTTCTCCAATAGCGTAATCTTGTTTTGTTGTGTTGTCTGTTGTATGTATGTATTATACTGGTATTTATTGCACCTGTGACCCCCATCAATGGACACTTAGGTCTGGAGACTAACACAAAGAACAGACATGCAAGATCATTCTATAGACATGAAACAAGCCCCAGATTTGCAGGAGAGAAAGAAATCAGGGAATTCAAATATTTCCCAGTGATAATAGCAGCACCTGTAACTTTAAGAAATGGGTGCTTTCTGAGATCTCAGTGGCTATTGGGGGAGTTGCTAGGCAACCACAACTATATGGGTTTGTAGCTTGGTTTCTGTCAGTAAAAGACAGGGGGCATGGTCCTTCATAAAACTGCATGAGTGGATGCATTCACCCACCTGCAGCCATGGCCATTCTCAAAGGGTACATCTTTGTTGAATTAGTTTGCTTTTCTGATTTGACTCTGCCTGGTAATTGATTATCTCTAATTTTTTTTTTACTTTAACACAGTACTGTACCTGCTTAAATGATCCCATCTGAATTTACTGCTGTCAAAATACTCTAGAAATATTGCTCTCGATTTTTACATTTGCTGTGTTTGGAGGGTAGGTTTTTTGGGGGGGGTGTTTGGGGGGTATAATTAGATCAAGTATCTGAAGACATTATTCTAGTTTGTGCTATTCATGGGAAACAGGTTGCACCCAAATGGCTTCTCACTAGGGGAATTCAAAAAGTGTTAAATTTTGTCATTTTAAAAACTTGAGTTGGGTTCTTTAATATTGAAATTAAATGAGACATATTAGAAAATCAATACAATAGTTGTTACACCTTTCTATCTTTTCTTCATACCTAATCAGTAAGAAATATTCCCAGTGTCCTCCTTACCATGTGATCTTCCCTCAAATATCAAGGATAAGAGAGAAAGTAACCCAATTTTATGGACTTTTAGAATTTTTACTTGCACATCAGGAACTGGAAATTCTGAGTGAATTTTTCTGTTATTCCCAGGATTCTTGTTGGTAGGGAAGCGGTTTTTTTTTATAAGAATGGAACATGTGGGCACATTTCCTTTCATTGTGTTAGGCATGTTCCTCTCAACCTGGCTGAGTTCCTTGGAGAAAATATGCTTCAAGAACTGGGGTTAACATAGTTAGCTCTTCTAATTCTCATGCTGCACTTTTATGTAAAAATAGACCTCCTATTTTATTTATTTTATTTATTCTTTGGATTTGTTAGCTGCCCTCCCCTGAAGGGCTCAGGGTGGCGTACAACATAATATAAAAACTGAAATATAACAGTATTTAAAACCTATAACAATACAATATGTTTAAAATAAAACCTGTGAATGGTTGAACTCATGTGTAGGACCACAGTACTTTAAAATACAATAATGAAGTGTAAGATATTTTTTATCTTGTGCCTCTGACTCTGCCTTCTTCCCCCTACTCCAAACTCTATATCCCTACCTATCTGCCTGCAAGCAAAACTGTGGCCATCATTCCCTATTGTAAGCAGGTTTACATGGATGGTGGTGGTGATATGGACTAAGGCTCAGCCTCTGCTTCTGTTTCTTTCTTGGTGTCCTTTATATTATGTGCAGTCAAAATCTTTATTCATCTGAAGTAATAATGGAAACAAGCCAAATCCTCCAACAGAATGAGAAAATTTCCAAAGGCAATGCAATCTGTGCTTTGATTGGCAGAAAGTTTTAAGGCTATGCTTGTTTGGCAGGAACAGGAAGTAACTGCTGTGGTTGGATGACATCCCTTTCAAGCACAGAGTCAACCTCTCTTCTCAAAAATTAAACTAGTCAGTGAGCTGCCACAATAATACTCAGATCGCAGGACTCTAATAACTTCTAAATATCAGAAATAATTCTTTGAATTCAGAGTTTTACTATATTTGTACATTGGTTATAATTTACACTGGATCTTGATTAGTAAATTTCCCAATGCACATCCCTACTTCTCATGATCTGTGGTTGAAACCTCAACTGCCCCAACCCATATTAAAAAAAAACATCTTGTCAATCTTCTCCTGTCTGGGGCTATTTTGAATAGTGTAGTATATCACATTTTTGAAAGCAAATAAATTTGCAAATAAATGTAAAAAATGCAAATAAATGCAAATAAATACCATGCAAATAAATGTCTTTTCCCTTCAGAGTTCCTTCATTATGTGTCAGAAGGGCATATGGAAGTCATTGAATACCGTGCCCCAATAATATACCAAAATATGACCTCATATTAAATTAAGAATTTTGAAAAACAAAAGTATATTATTTCATGTTTACCAAACAGCCATCTTTACACTGAAAAATGTTATCCTACATTTTCAGACAAGTGAAAACAGGCAAATATTTCTAATGAGGCAGATCACACAAAGATGATCTATTTGGATATCTATCAGTCTGTAATCTGACAGGAACATTTCATTTTTCCCATAAAGTATCTGAAAAATGAGAATTAGTGACTTCCATCCAGACCTTAACTTTAGGATGGATACACCTGCCACATGAAATCTATACTGATCCTTCTCTACTCTGGCTATTAAAAGAAATCTTTTCTGTCCTTCCTGCACAGCCCTGATCCAAACTGCAACTCTGTGTGCATTTCACATGTTACACATTGATGAAGCTTTCCTTCTATCAGTTGGAATTGCTTCCCAGTAGATCTCCCTGCTCAGCTAATGTCACCTTGCTTTGGTTTCTCAAGGGTTATAATAATGTAACATTGGGACATTCAGTAAAGCAAACCTTTACAGCTGTTGCAGCCTATTATGATTTACTGTTCTTACCCCCTCCCCTCAAAAATAGCATTCCTTTCAAATAACTGGTGTTATTTTGGATCTAAAGCCTGAATATTCTTTTCTGCTGACATAAGAGCTTAGTGCGTTGTTTGAGCTTTCCATTTGATTGTTCTAGGCCTTTTTTCATTGTTACTCATGTTTCCTCATATAAAGTTCACCCTCTGGGAAAAAGATCCAATCATTATTGGCAACCAACTGCAGAAGTCATTGTCAATTCTTGCGCTAAGGAATCTGTTCACTCATTGCCCTACATATAGGCAAAAGATGAGCTGCCAGGTAACTCAGGTTCTACACACTTCTGGTGAGGCAGATTCAGCAGAGCATCAGTCAGCATGCAAGGCTGCAGAACTGTCCAACCATGGCAAGAAGCAGATTCAAGACAAGGTCACTGGGACAAATATACTAGCTCAGTGATGGCAAACCTTTTCGAGACCGAGTGCCCAAACTGCAACCCAAAACCCATTTATTTGTTGCAAAGTGCCAACACGGCAATTTAACCTGAATACTGAGGTTTCAGTTTAGAAAAAACGGTTGGCTCCGAGGCATGCATTACTTGGGAGTAAGCTTGGAGGTAGTTGGTGGCTTTGCTTTAAAGCAACCGTGCAACTCTTCCAAGGGGTGAATCAAAACCCTAGGAGGTTTACTCAGAAGCAGGCCCCATTGCCAGCAACCGAGTTTACTCCCAGGTAAAGGATTGCGCTTTAGTTCTTCACATGAAAATCAGAGGGGTTTAACAGCACTTAACAGGGTTACCTCCACTGCTTCCCCAAAATTAGATTTAATGCTAATAATCGAGCCCAGCAGCCCAGGCCAGTCTAGATATGTGGGGGGGGGGCATGACTCTGTTTGTGCGTGCCCATAAAGTACTCTGAATGCCACCTCTGGCACCCATGCCATAGGTTCGTCACCACTGTACTAGCTGATGTTCAGGCAGAATCTCCAAGTATGTAGTACAGGGCTTTATAGTTGGCTTTGCAGTTCCATCCCAGTCTAATCAGAGTGGACAATGGAAAGGAAGATTACATGATGCCAAGCGGGAGAGCAAGCTTGCTACTTTCTACATTTGTGTGTGTGTGTGTGTGTGTGTGTGTGTGTGTGTGTGTGTGTGTGTGTGTTTGAAGATGAGATCCTATATATTGGTGTTAGTACAAATCCTGCTCCTAGCTTCTTCTGGGTTTGTTGGTGCTGCTTAATTGCTTTTTCAAAGACTTCCTTGGAATGCAGACTGTGGTCAACGTCAACCACAGAGTCTACAGGGGACCTAGCTGGGATTCATAGGGCTTGATGACTCTGCCTTCTCTGCATCCATCTCAGTCAAGGTCTGGGAGGCCATAGGACATGTCATTATTACATCTTCTGAGACTCTGAAGATATATGGAAACTCCATAAATTGTTTATCTCTAAATAAAAGACAATGTACCTTGTCCCAGTATATCATGAGGGGCTTGTTCTAGTACAAATGGGAGTAATCAGTTATTTCAAGAATATTGCACAACTTGGAAAGAATGGTTACTTTACACAGAAATAAAATATGCAATAGAATAGACTCTTCCACTTAAGACTGAAATATTGCAGTTTTGATTCTTTTTACATTAAAAACACTCCATGCAGTTAGAAAACTAGTGCAGTGAAGAGAACATTTCTGTCACCTCTCTTTGCTTGTTGTGCTGTTTTTCTTTAGGGAGAGGGAAAAAAAACCCTGAGTCAAATAATCTTTTCAGACTTGAAAGCTTACTTTCAGTATTTTAAACACTCTCAGGTTCTTGTGGGGAGGGGGTAGTCGTAACCCAAAGTGGCTGTAGTGGGGGAAAGCCAATGAATCTGTTTGATTATCTCCCAAAAACCCAAGTAAGGTCAATACTGTGGGGGGAATACTGACTGATACGCTATTTAAAGTAGGGGGATTGCATCCAGCCAACCAAGTATTATCTGACTAAATATACTTTTTTTTACTTTCCAAACATTAAAAATAACCTTATTAGTAGCAATAATAATGTTTTATTCTGATTTCACTTGTCATGGGTGACATTGCAAGGAAAGGAAACCAACAAACAAAAATGGAAATGGGTGGGGTAATGAAACAGTGGATGAGATTGAACTCAATGAGAAAGGATTGAGAAAATTCATGAGAACAGCTATTTTGTAGTATCCCTTCTGAACTTTTCAAAGGAACTGAACAGAAACAACATTTTCTTTACATCTCTGTCATGAAGAGGTAGAGACTTATTTTTTTTTAAGAGTCAAAAGTGGAAATTCAGAGAAGGATACTATTCCTACATGGGGTGGGCCTGGTTGTAGCAAATTTCAGCCCAATTCATGGGTCTTTGTCCTGAGAGGAGCAAAACATGTAATACTACGTATTTGAATTCAACTGGTTTCCAGAACTTTCTGGAGACTAATAGCACAGAATAACAATTTTTACAACTTTACCATGGCAAACACAATCCCAGCAGAAGTCTGGGAGAGTTATTTCTCTGACCTCTACAAAGACCAGCAGGCTCTAACGAGGCATCACTCTGTCTTGTCTGATATCCCACTATGGCCTCCAGTGACCACGGAGGAAATTAAAATCATGATCTTGCAATTGCAAGATGGCAAGGCCCCGGGAAACGACTTTATACCACCAGAATTACTGAAAACTAATGTAGAATGGTGGGCCCCAGTTTTGGCTGAGCTTTTTACTCATATCAATAAAGTAACTGCCTGTATTCCATTCCTGATTGGAGTGCTGCAATTATAGTCCCTATTTAAAAGGCTTTTCCTCAAATCCCGCCAATTACAGACCACTTAGCTTACTTCGTGTTGCAAGCAAACTATATACTAAATATCTGTGTATAAAACTACTTAAATGGCTGAATAGAGAAAAAACTACTGGAGGATGAACAGGCTGGCTTTCGTAAAGGCCGTTCATTCAACTATGGATCACTGCCTGATACTAAACTACCTGGTAGAGAAATATGTGCTTGTCAAAAAAGGATCACTATAATGCAGCTGGTTGATCTTAAAGCTGCATTTGACAAATGTAACTCGAAGTCGGCTTTGGTCAAAGTTAGCAGAAACTAATATCGAGTAGATCTCCACTTAATTGTTAAGTTACATTAGAGAACACTCCACCATACAGGTAAGGTTCTCACACAAAGGTCATCTAACGGCTCTCATCTCTACCAGAAAGGTAAGGTAAGGGTGCCTCTAGCACCCCATTTGTTTAACTTTATGTTAATACATTAATAACAGGGTTTCATAAGAAAGATACTCATGCACCTATCCTACCGGGCTGATAAGAGTATAGCCATTCTCATGTATGCCATTGATGCTGTTGTATTATCATTGACAAGAGTGGGGCTAAAAAAAGAGCTGCTTGGAAGATATTTTGCTCAGATATGCACAGAGGAACAGCTAAGTATCAACTACACAAAGACCAAGATAGTGCATTTTAATGCCAAATTTAAGAAACTGAAATGGCAGTTGTTAGGTCATCAGATTGAACAAATAAAGTGTTTCAAATACCTAGGTGTGGTTTTCCGGTACAACGGAAAACCCTCAGCCCATATATACAAACAGCCATACACACAGCACAAACGGTCCTCACAGGCAATCCTAAGATATTTTCGATCACAAGGGGGTGGATTTATTCCAGCGGCAATTAGATTATTTGAAGCTAAATCCCTGGCACAACTCACCCATGGAGCCCCATTGGCAATAATTTCGGATTTCACTCTATTAGAGAGAGTCCTATCCACATTCCTCAGAGCTCTTTTTAACACTCCTAAATGTACAGCTAATGTAGTTTTAAGACAAGAAGCAGGTTTGGTTAAAGTCGAGACAACCTTTTGGAGGCTTATTATCAAATACTGGCTTAAAAGTCCCTCCCATCCCATGGGCTTATTGCCCTTGCTACTGGCAAGCAACAATTCATATCCAAGCTGGCTAGAAAAAAAAAATAACACTTAAACTTACACAGTGTGGCTTGGATCCCTGTACAATTATTGGAACTGGATCATTGCAGAGCAACAGCCCTATCTATCAACGGCTCCAATGATATTGAAATGCAAACAGATTTCTCCTTGTTACCGCATTATATAAAACTATTAAAATCTTGGACAGGTATCTCGGGCTGCCCCTCACCTGTCCAATATAATATCTACGAATGTCATTGGCCTTTCTAAGGGTCTGCTTTGGACGCTTTTCCATCAGCCAATCTAATGGGCAGATTTCAAAAAAATCCTACCCACATAGGAGAGACTATGTGTTTGTAACTCAGGGAAGTGGACTCTGTATTACATATTTTATTGCATTGTGAACTCCATAAAGGGGAAAGGGAGGCTTTAATTCATCCATTGTTTATCCAGTACAGAAATTTAACTAGAGTTAATTCCGACTCAGTTCTTGTGAGCATTTTGCTGGAAGACCGAGTTTCTCTTATATCTCAGCAGGTAGCTAAATTTTGTATGCTGGCATATAGTAAGAGAAGAACCATGTTGGGACCAAGAGCCAGACCACATGAGGGTGACCGTAATAATGCTACAAGCTGATGATATTTTTTTTGTGTGGATTTCTGTATCGTGGATTTCAGTACAAATTCGATTTTTCTTTTGTTTATTGTTCCTCCTTTTTCTTGTTCTTCTCTACTCTTTTTTGCTGGCCTAATGGCCGTAATAAAACTGACTGTTTGGAATTCAACTGGTTCAAATGAATGCAAGGGAAATCAGAAAGCAAACAGTTTTAAACCCTTGGCTGCCACAGTACTTCATCTACCATCAGAATATTATAAAATGTATCATATGATGAAGTGGACTGACCCACATCCTAATTGTAAGGAGCTTCTTTCTGATATAAAAGTGAATGTAGGTAAACACCAGGGCCAGTGATGTAGGTATAGATTTTTTATGCGGGGATTCAGGGGTGTGGGCACCCCTGGGGGTGGGGCCATGCCTCCCCAGGCCCTGCCCCCACACTCAGTGCTTATAAAAGCAGCTCTCCAAGGCCAGGGATGGCAGACTCTGCCCTGGTTGGCTCCCCTTCTGGCCCCTCCCCAAGTGGCAGAGGCGTAGCTAGGGGAAATGGAGCCCGGTGCAAAATCTGAGTTTTTCTGGGGGGCCCATGAGTGGCCGCTGTGATACTGGAATCCACCCCCAAACAGCATCACTTTCAATGGTGTTTAAGCTAGGGAGCCCAGATCCTCCTTTTAAATCCACCTTAAAGGGGAAATCTAGGGTCCCCAGTTAAAACAAAATTGAAAGTGATGCATCATTTTCAATGTTTAAACTGGGGACTTCAGATTCTCCCTTTAAATCCATGCCAAAGGGGCAAAGAATCCAAACTTCACATACACGCTACAGGGGTCAGTGCTATTAGTCACACACCAGGAAAGGGATTTGGGCATCTTAGTTGATAGTTCCTTGGGAATGTCAACTCAATGCATGGCAGCTGTGAAAAAGGCAGATTCTATGCTGGGGATAATTAGGAAAGGAATTGAGAATAAAACTGCAAAGATTGTCATGCCCTTATATAAAGCAGTGCAAGCAACGCGACTTGGAGTACTGTGTTCAGTTCTGGTCACCACATCTCAAAAAGGATATCGAAGAGATAGAAAAAGTGCAGAGAAGGGCAACGAGGATGATTGAAGGATTGGAGCACCTTCCTTATGAGGAAGAGGAGAGGAGATGTCTGAGGGGGGATATGATTGAAGTCTATACAATTATGCATGGGGTCTCTTTTTCTCACAATACTAGAACCAGGGGGTATATATTGAAAATGCTGAGGGGAAGAATTAGGACTAAAAAAGAAAACATTTCTTCATTGAACGCGTGATTGGTGTTTGGAATATGTTGCCACAGGAGGTGGTGATGGCCGCTAACCTGGATAGCTTTAAAAGGGGCTTGGACAGATTTATGGAGAAGTCGATGTATGGTTACCAATCTTGATCCTCATTGATCTGAGACTGCAAATGCCTTAGCAAACCAGGTGCTCGGGAGCAAGAGCAGCAGAAGGCCATTGCTTTCACATCCTGCTTGTGAGCTCCCAAAGGCATCTGGTGGACCACTGTGAGTAGCAGAGTGCTGGACTAGATGGACTCTGGTCTGATCCAGCAGGCTTGTTCTTATGGATTTAAAAGGAGAATCTGGGAAAATTTGGGAGGTGTCTGCTGTTAGGGGTGCAATTGTTAAGCTAGCAGAACCAAACTTTCATGGTATCTTTAGGAGACTCTCCTGATGAGACCACCCAGGTTTGGTGAAGTTTGGTTCAGGGGGTCCAAAGTTATGGACCCTCAAAGGTGTGGCCCCATCTTCTATTAGCTCCCATTGGAAACAGTGGAGGATGGGGGCACCCCCTTTGGAAGTCAATAACTTTGGAGCCCCTAAACCAAACCTCACCAAACCTGAGTGGTATCATCAGGAGAGTCTTCCAACAAATCCCTGAAATGTTGGTGCTGCTAGCCTAAAAACTGCACCCCATGCAGGCCAAAAACCAAAAAACACTTAAAAATACAAAAACCCCAGCTGTGCTGGGGGGGTGGAGCTTCGGACATGTAATTGGGGGGTTTGAACCCAAGAACCCCCCCTTACCTACGTCCTTGACCAGGCCTACAAAAGGAATGCTATATGCTAACACTGCTGCATCACATACAGAATATTAGACTAATAGGTTTAAGTGATCTTAAAATGTAAAATTTGTGTAATTGAAAAAAATTGGTTATGGTCATTTACAGTATAAATGTTTTGATTTATTAAAAGAAACTTGATAACAGAGACTGAAATAACTTAAACCTGTTTCAGTTGATAACATTTTAAACATCTGAAAATTGCTTTTACATGTTTTCTTGGGGAAAGTAACCAGCCTAAGACAAATTAAGAAGGTCAGAAGGAAACAGTCTTTATTGATTTATTTGTGTGGATTCAAAGGGAAATTATTATTCCGATTAAGTGGTAGAAGTTTTGGTTTCTGGAGGGTGTGGAAAGAATCCATGCTTCTCCATTTACACTGCTCTTCTCCAAACCATTTCATTCTTCTTCCATTGAATTAAGCTTCTGAGATGAATGAGACCCTTTATGAAGACAAATGTTCAGTATCATATCCTGTATCTCTCTTGGCTTGTCCAGGAGGCCATTTCCAGTGATCTGTTGTAGTATGAAACCAAAAGCATAAAAAGACTTCCAAGCAAAGTGAATGCCTTTCTTCTCCTGTGATCAGTGGCAGGATATTTTTATTTATTTATTTATTTATTTATTTATTTATTTATTTATTTTTTCAATTTATATACCGCCCGATCCCCGAAGGGCTCCGGGCGGTGAACAACAGGAGCAATCACACAATAGAAACACATAGGCTCCATCTCATAAAATGGCTTAAAACTCATAAAAACAGCGAATAACCAGAATACATAATAAATAGATAGAAGGCTGCCTGGCCCCCATTTAAAACTACCAATCCTGAGGGCTGTAAATTTCCCTCATGAGGGGACTCCTGATGTAACTGCCCCAGGCACAGAGCAGTGGGGCACCATATTGGGGCAGCTGGACACTCCAGCACCCGGGTGGAAACAACACGGTCTTACAGGCCCCATGGAACTCTCACCCAGGTCCTCAAGAGAGGGCCCGGACAGCTGGAGAAGGGTGTTCCATTCAGGCTGGGGCCAGTGCCGTGAAAGGCCCTGGCCCGTGGAGGCCAGCCTATCATAGAGGCCGGGGACCAATTAGTAAATTGCCCTGCACCCAGGTACCACCTGGGGCATATGGGTGATGCGTCCCCGAAGGTACGAGGGCCCCAGGCCGCCAAGAGAGCCCTTAAAGGTCAACACCCACACCTTGAAGATGATTCGAATTCAACCGAAGCCACGTAGCTGCCGCAACACAGGCTGGATGTTTCTCAGTTGCTCTGTGAGCAGGCGCTACGTCGCGATGTTGGACCAGTTTTAACCGGAATCAAACGCAGAAGGGAAGGCCGGCGACAGCGAAAGTTACAATAGTCCAGCCTGGAGGTGACCGCTGTATGGATCATGCGGCCAGATCCGCCTGAGTGAAGGAGCCAACCGGGCCTGACGAAGATGGAAAAATGCAGTCCGGGTTATATGGGCCACCTGGGTCTCCATTGAAAGAGATGAATACAGGTGGACCCCAGACTGCGAACGGAGGAGGTCGGGCGCCAATGAGACCTCCCACACCGGCGGCTGGAAATCCCCAACCTCACCTCCCTGCCTAGCCAGAGGATCTCCGCCTTCGATGGATTCAGTTGCAACCTGCTCCTTGCTGCAAACCAACCAGCTACCGCTTCCAAACAATGCTGGAGAGGCCGGCCACGCAACCGCCTCCCCATCAACAGAATGAGCTGAGTGTCATCAGCATATTGATGACAGATCAGGCCTAAAGCTCCGCACCAGCTGAGCAAGTGGTCGCATATAGATGTTAAATAATAGCTGGGATAGCAGCCCTGAGGTAATTCGCGACTGAAGCTGGCACTTCCTGGAGGTTTCATCCCCGCGACCACACCTCTTACACTCCGGGTCCCGAGGAACGGAGGCAATCCACTGAAGGACAATGCCCCGAACCCCGGAAGCGCCAGACGGGTATCGTGCGTCATGGTCAATTGCCATATCAAACGGCCAAGGTAAGATCTAACAAAACCAGCAGCCATCCGCCGGTCAAGCTGGATACGGAGTGTAATCTGTGATGGCTAAGAGCTGCCCTCGGCCCCATGCCCAGCACGGAAGCTGACTGAAGTGATCAAGGTCAGATGCGGCCATCCAGGAAACCCTGAAGCTGCTCCAACACCACTCTCTCAATTACTTCCCCCAGAAACGAAAGATTCAGACGGGCGGTAATTGGCCAGATCAATTGGATCTAACGATGGTCTTTTAAGAGTGGGCGGACCACTGCCTCCTTCAACCCATCCGAAAGACCCCTTGCTCAAGGGAGCCATTGATGATATTCAACAGATGGGGTCAGAGTCTACCGCAAGCTTTCTTTATAAGCCAGGAGGGGCACGGATCCAGAGGACAGGTAGTAGGTCTAACAGCAGCCAAGGCCCTGTCAACAGCGGCTTCGAGAGCAGGGAGAACTGGGGCCAGTCCTCAAGACAGCAAGGGTGCCTCCAGTTCACTAATTGTAGATAATGTATGGAAGCAGTCCTGGCGGATGCCGACGCTGACTTTATCTGCAAAGCTCATAAATGCCTCACAGCTAACTGCCAATCGAAGGATTTGTAGACCTCTTCCGATAAGGAGGTCAAAGACCGGCTATAATGAAACAATTGTGTCAGCGAGCTAGCAGACGTAGAGGAGAAGAAGCGTCCCTTCGCCTTCCTTCATTGCCAATCTCATAGGCCTTCATAAACGCCCTATAAGATGTTCATTCGGCCACCTCATTCCAGATTTCCGCCACACTCAGCTTAGTCGCCTGGGCACCCGCTTTCATCTGGCGAAATCCCTCGGCATACCCAGGGGCCTGCCGAACATCGGGGCTAAGAGGACGCCGGGAGCAACAGTCTCGATGGCATCGGAGAGCCGGAGTTCCAGTCCCTCCACCTGCTCATCGAAAGTGTGCCGATGGAGTTCAGGGTCCCGCGAGCATCTCAGGAAACCAATTGATCCATAAGTCTCCGCTGGAGCGTGGGCATAAATCAGCCCTCAGCTTAGACGGGTTTGGCGCTGCAGGTCCATCCAACCTTCAGGGTGTAATGGCTCAGACCATGGCACTCTATCCATAGAGGGTAAGGACCATATTAACTCCCCAAACCGAAGACCAAATCCAGCGCGGTGGACCGCCCTGCTGAGTGGGGCCAGAACTTCTACCAAGGAGAGAGGCCCAGCCGCCATGGATGACACTTCAGGTCCCAAGGGTTACTGTACATGAGGGTATGGTGTCAATATTGACATTGAAGTCCCCCTAGAACAATAAGTCTGGGGAACCGCGAATGCCCAGTCCGGCCACCACCTCCAGCAGTCAAGAAAGTTGGTTATCCCCTTGGTGCGCTAGGGCGACCGGGTGTACACCAGGGGAGGACCGCCTATCCCTCTCCCGTTATCAACCACCTAGTCGCATTAACCACTCCATGCCGGTAGATCTCCTCGGGACGGGGTCACTCTGGAAGGGAATAGGAATCGATGAACATCGCCACACCTCGCCCTGTGTTCGGTGGCTGATGGAGACACGCCAACCGGGTGGCGCTGACTACTTAAGGCTTAATGGTTTCACCGGCTACAAGACCCAGGTTTCGTGGTGGATGGTAATAGGTCCATTTTCCGTTGAGCTCCGGTGATAATTCCTCGGAGTACAGCTGGTCTTTATTGTTGATGGACTCCATGCTGATCAACAATTCAGCTTAATTTAAGCAGAGTAACCCCTGAACCTCGCCACCATCAGTCCCTTGGGATATACTGATATCGGAGGGTCAGAAGGCGAACAGCAAAACCATATCTCGCTCGCCATTTCTATCATATGGTCAGCCGGGCCACCGCTATATCTACTCCCCGGGCCTCATCAGCACCGGGATCCCCTGCCCCAAGATAGGTGCCCCCATTGCTCAGCCGCTTTCCCTCAGAACCTATAGCCTCACCTTCGCTAAACAATACCCCCACTAGGGTAGGGCCCAACTCCAATACCTCAAACTAATACTAATCTAGCTAATGCTAAGTTAATACTCACATACAGGCTGGAGGCTGGGCAAGCAACAACCTGCGTCTAATCAAACCTATATATATAGCTAATCTCCACTAATCCTAGCAATAACAAAAAATACAATCGTAGGGCTAAATCGAAACAAAACCAGCTATCAGCTAGGTGTATCTCACTGATCAGCTGGCATTTTAATCATGGGGTGAGAGAGAGTGCCACTAGTGACAATCGGCTACTGCCACCGGATCGTCAGGAGGGTAGCAGGGAGTTCCAAAGGTACCTGGCAACACAATCCCAGACAAACGGGTACGCCAGCAGGGAGCCCCTGCCACCGGGCACCCCATCTTAGATCTGCTCACGCCTAATCAAGCTGGAGTCCTGGCCCTCTGGAATAAGGCTCGCACGTCGCTCTCCCACCACCGGCTCCCTCAAATCCTGTCGGACAGTGCTGCCGGGCATCCGAGTTTTCTAATTCTAATAGTCCCCTGCCAACCTTTAGGGGACTGGTCCTCGCCGCCGCCACATGCAGACGGCCGGGTCCTCCAGCTCCTCTGCAGCGCCTCCCACAAGCCGACATCGCGACACTGCTTCGCTGGCCGTACTAACAAGGCCGCTGCCAAGAGCAAAGGCCGCTACAGCCTCAGGATCGCATTGGCTTACCGCCGAAAGTGCCTCCTTATCAGCAGGCTCTGGCGCAGGCGTCCGTAGCCGGGCTCACTGCTGTTTCCAAGCCCCCCCGTCGCGACTTCGCCAGCAAAGTCCGGGTCCCGGGCTAGAAAGGTGGCGCGGGTCTCTCTGCCACCACCCCCCGATGGTACCTACCCACCAAACTGGAAACCGTATCGGTGCCAGCAAGGCTTGCACGCGAACGGGCCAAGCCGCTTAACGCCCACCAAGCCACCAAAGTTGCCGATAGAAATAGGGCCGCCAAAGCCCCGGTGATCAACTATGGGGCTTGCCGCCAGAGGTTCCTTCAGCACGTTCCAGCCGGGCTGCTTTGAAAAGCTTCCGCCGCTGCGGCCAGGCTTTGTCAGTTGTTAATATCCAGCCCTCAGTGCCACTAAACCAGTCCGCACCAGCATCGGGCACCCGTCATCAAGGGGAGTCCAGGTCGCTAAGTGATAAACGCTGAGAAGCAGCTGGCTAAAAGCAGCAGGGAGAGGGAGAGACGCTGGACCAAACGCTGGCGCAGGGAGACACGGTGGTGTGCATTCCGTCACTTCGTCCCCGCCTCAAGCTGGCTCCTCGCCACACGCCGGCTCTTACAACTCTCACTCTCTGTCACATCCCCTGGTAGGTGTTCCTAACTTCAAATCCTAACTCCTAACTTCTCTAGGGCTAACTTAATAAGAGGGAGGAATTAACTACATTAAACTACTGCAACGGAGTCTGCCAGTTGAGTCTGCCGTTCTGGACGCCATCTCTATTGAAAAAAACAGAAGGGAGAACAAGAAAAATTCTCCTTCCTCCTTGTGGAAGGCTGGATAGAGTTAGGAACCTTGGGTGGCTTTCCGATTAGGAATCCAGCATTCTATCAGTTTCAAATTTACCAGCATGGGCTAATTGGCCATGCTGGGACAGAGGGGCATGGATGGGAATTGTAGTTCCTGAACATTTGGAGAGCCGCAGGTTCCCTACCCCTGTAATAGAGTAATAGTTTAGAATGTTAGATTAGAAATGGAGAGACCCAGAGTGAAATCCCCACTTTGGCTTGAAGTTCATTGGCAGTGCAATCTTATGCAGCACTGATGTCAGTAGACTTGATAACTTTGCATAGGACTACACTGTTGATTACCATGAGTAAGTCAGTCTCAGCCTTATCAATGGCAGTTTCAAATTTACAGCATGCACCACTAATCATGGGTGCCCCATCTACCATACTGTGCTATTTTCTTTCTTTTTTGAAACTTCATTGTCCAAAATCAAACTTGAACCCACGGACTGCGTGTTACTCTAGTACAGGAGTGTCAAACATGTGGTCCAGGGGCAAGATCCTGTCCGTGAGAAGACTTATTAGGCTTGTGAGCCAGCTGAGGCAACCCCACACCCCTGTCCTCACTTCTTTCTGACCTGGCAAGTCCACTGGGTATGTGGGGTTGCCTCAGCTGGCTGGCAGGCCTGATAAGCCCTCTCAAGGCAGCCACCCTGCTGCAGGCTTGCCAGTTCAAGTACACACCCTTCTCCCCTTTGTCATTCTGGGACCAACTGAGGCAGCCAGCCCCCCACCCCCTGAGCCCAGCCAAGTCACATTTATGTCATATCCGGCCCTTGTAACAAACACCCCTGCTCTAGGATTTTATGGTTGCATTCATTTCTACTCTTCATATGCAGTTAATATATCAGCTGGTAATAGCCAGGTCAGCAGGCATGGATACAGTCAACTCCTCCAAAGGAACTGCACAACTTATGAAAGGGTTTTTTGTGCTTCTAAGCCACACTGGAGCAAAAGCCCCAAGGACAGGGTCTGATTCAATGGCAGAGCATCTGCTTGCATGCAGAACTCAGATTATTGTGAAAGATACTGCAGAGCAGCTGTCAATTATAATAAACCAGGTGACCTTAATCTTGTTGAGTAAGTGGGCACTTTTGGAATTTTGAGTATGTTGAGTGAGCACCACTATCAAATGGCTATCAAGATGGTGGGGACAGCCAACATCCAAATGGCTGCCTTAGGGTCTGTGTCTAACCACCAAATATTGGAAGGTTCCAAGTCAAGTGCCCTCTTCTGATGAAAGCAGCTGTTTTTGTATGGGTCCTCCCTGCAGGCAGAATATTATTCCTCTTGGATTTGTGCTCTAAAGAGATAGAGAGCAAAACAGGATTAGCTTTTTGCATCAGACGAAAAGATGCTTCAGGAAAGAAGGAAGTGGGCACCAGAAAACACATCAGCAGGCTCCACCTTGGGTATCACTGTAGTATTTAATAGGCCTTGATAGACCAATCATTGGATTCAGTTCAAGGCAGCTTCATTGTTCATCTATGTGTTCATGTGGTGGTGAAGGAGAAAACCATATGCACTGTCCTAAACTACTTGGAAAAACTGTGGGATATCAGTGAATCAGATAGTTTTCCTGTCACATTATAGCAAGCCTGACATTTTAGATGGAATCTCTTCAATGTGCCATACTCTGATGAGTTAAACAGATGTCAGTGATGATGACTATACTGCATCCTGTTATTACATGGCTACATGTATGCCATCATCACAGCTGATTTGTCACACTGACAAAGTTTTCAGTAGTTACGAAATGTAAAACAGTCTCATTACTGCTTACTTATTGACAGCCATAAAGACAACTATGGCACATTTGAATCCTTTCAGGATTTACTCAATAGTTCTTTCCCTCTCTGCAGATTACATACTCAGTTCTTTTGTCATCTGTTTCTGCCATATTTTGGCCTCAGTATTGTTGTTAATTAGAGATGACTATGGTTTGATTAATTGCTAACATGTGTCACATATGCACAATATGAAGGGGTGCAAGTCTAAATTTTTTCCACTTAGTGCATGCCTGAATACACTGGAAAGAAGCCAAACATTTCTTTTTAATGACTAAGAACCTAATCTTATCACAGGGAACAATATGGATGTAATCAAAATAAGACACTCTAATCCATTTGAAGTGTTAAAAGTTCACAGAAGTATGCAGCAATTTTGGACCACATTTTACAGTGTAATGCAAGCTGGATCACAAATGTAGGAATAGAGAAGAAGAAGAAGAGTTTGGATTTATATCCCCCTTTCTCTCCTGCAGGAGGCTCAAAAAGAGGCTTACAATCTCCTTGCCCTTCCCCCCTCACAACAAACACCCTGAGGTAGGTGGGGCTGAAAGAGCGCCAAGAAGCTGTGACTAGCCCAAGGTCATCCAACTGGCGTGTGTGGGAGTGTACAGGCTAATCTGAATTCCCCAGATAAGCCTCCACAGCTCAGGCAGCAGAGCTGGGAATCAAACCTGGTTCCTCCAGATTAGATAATAATTTGTGCTCTTAACCCTCCCAATGCTTCAGGCCATTAATGAAGTGATCTTCCACCATCTCAGATTCACTGTATTTGCTTCCAGGTTTGTGGTGAGCATCTGAAGTCAAAAAATATGCCTGTTATAAGTTCTTTTCTGAATTCTGTACACCTTGGCGTGCTTATCAGACCTGTGGAATTAGAAGAATACATACAATTACTATTTACTTTGCACCATAGGTTTTATTTCACAACTAGCAGGCCTGGCCACGCGTTGCTGCGGCAATTGTCCTTCTCATCACAGTCTGCAACCCACACAGATGTCCATGCAGGTCTAATGATCCCCAGCATAGCCTTTTGGGGTGGACAAATGGAATCCCTCTTTCCCTTTTCAATGCACATCGTTATATGGTGCTGTCTTGTTTTTTTAGTATAAGGTAACCCTTTCCATTCCACAACGGAACTGTCCAGAATGTGAATCCTGCTGTCCATGAGGCTGGTTAACATGCACAGTCCTGGCTTGGGTATCAGGGACAAACACACGTTTAGATTTTTATATATATAGATAGATGCATTGAAAATTTTACTTCTTTTATCCTCCTTTGAGAGTAATCATGGCTCAGTAGGAAAGCATCCGCTTTGCACAAAGAAGGTCCCAAGTTTAATCTTCAGTTAAAAGGATCAGGTAGTCATTGATGTGACAGAGAACCTGAAACCATGGAAGAATGGCTGCCAGTCAGAGCAGCCAGTGCTGACCTTGATAGACCAATGGTTTGACTCAATATAAGGCAGCTTCATGTTTTCAAACTGTTTATTTCTCTGTCCCAGCCATGAGGTGTTGTGGTTTGCCCCTGCCCATGCCCTGCCAAGTCTGACACTGACAACAGTGATGAACAGCATGCAGGCAAGAGTGACAAGGAGGAGGAGCTAGCTGGCAGCAAGGACAAAGGAAGCCCTGTGGCTCCACGAACGGAGGACTGGCATTCCAGGTCTGCACTATCAACAGACCTGGAAGTGGCAGACAGTGGCAAAGGCCATGTCCCAGGACTTTCTTGCTTTGCCAGCAGGGATCCTGGACCAGCTTCAAGGATCCCACTGGCACCAGGGGCATGCATTCCGCCTACCTCCCCGCCCCAGCTGGAACAGAGGTGTCGACAACTGTGTTTAGAGTTGGCAGAGAGCAGGAGATCTGCTAGATTGGCTGCTCGACATCTGTAAGTCAACCAAAGGTTTGGTTCCAGGACTGGTAATTACAACCACCTGCCCCAGCAGAGTATAAAAGAACAAGGCTAACAGCTGCTTTTCCACAAAAGCAAAGCATTTTGTTGGTCTTGCTGTTGCTCTGCTCCGGACCTGTTTCTGTATCAGAAATTCTAACTCTGTTACCTTTGCCTTGGACCCTGACCCTCGGACTACTTCTTGGCTTTTCTTTTGTACTCTGTACTCTGTTCAACTCATCATGCTTTGACTTTGGACTCTTGGAACTGCATTTGTATTTCCCTGCTCAAAACTGCTTGCTGCTCCAGCCCGTCACCAGTCAGACCACGTCTGGTTTTGCACGCTGAAATCGCTCCTCTGTTGGCACAGGGAATGCCCCAAATGAACACGTGCTGAGAATTGGTGCCCCCTCCCCTATCAATGAGGAAAAAATGGATGAAGAAACCTTGGTTTTTATAGAGGAGGGGAAAACCTTGGGCAGAAAAAAAGCAGTATGCCCACCCTACCAAACAGTGGCAATCTCGCCTCGTTTCCTTGCACACACACACATACACATGAAGAGTTTGTGGGGGGAAATGGCAATTCTTTCACATGAGCAAGGGGTTTGCAGGGGGGAAGCAAGGATTTTAGATGGGGGCAAGGGCACTGATTCTCAGCACCTGCCTGCACTCTGTTTTAAAAATACAAAAAAGGTACTGAAAGTGTGTTGAGGGAATGGGGCGAGATTCAGCCAATCCAAATGCAGGAAACAGAGGCTGCCTGCGCATGCGTGTAAAAGACTGCAGAAGAGCTCGTGGGGCTTAAGAGATGCTTATGGGAAAGCCCCGGGCTTGTGGGGAACAATTTGGGTCTTCCCGCATGGCCCTGACTTGAACGAAGGAAAGAGCCGGGCAGCAGTGGGAAGCTACAAGCTGGGTGAAAAGCCCCGCAGCAGGTGCACTCCCAGATATGCCACAGGGCATTTGGAAAGTGAAAAAAAATGGCCCATGACATGGAGTTTTCTAATCATAATCACCATCCTATTGTCAAATAGAATGTGCAGCATAAGGTCAATTTTTTTTCCTACCCACAAGTCACATCAGTGGTATTTAACTGCTGATATATATGGTTGCCAGGTGCATGGAGGTGGGGCATGGGGAAAGAATATTATTGACGTTCAACTGGTAGTGAAATCGTAGGTGCTCTAAGATTTGCCAATCTCTACAGCTTTAACACAGACCTTTAGTGATATCACTTTCAAGTTTTAGCCTGAAGTTACACATATGCATCCACAAAGTTCTTCCCTGGTCCCATTTTCTCCTGCCACTCATTTGAGCACTGGCTTATTGGGTGTGATTCGACAGGACAAATGGCAACCTTACTAATATAGCTGCTGAAACTAACAATGATGATATCCTGGTTCAACTCTGTTAATTTATTCTAATGGGCCGCTTTCTGCATAGCCAATCATACAGTAAGCAGTGCAGCCAGTGTTATTGGCAATGCTGCAGCAACAGAGCGTTTGCATGGGCAGGTGCTCTGTAGACAGGTAGCACAACAGCTGAACCTCAATGCTTCACATGGCTGCGCTTTACAAACGGCATTCTTTTTTCCCAGGGTAGATGTCACAAGCATTTGATGCCAGGATTGGCCAGCATGGGCCGCCATTGTGGGGGGCAGACTCTATGGCACCGATTCCTGGCGGGCTCTTTGCACGACACCGACTGCAGAGCGCCGTTGTTGAAAAGACATGCTCGGTGAGCAATTTTCAAATAAACTGTTGTGGGTTCGCTGGAGCGTTGCCTAATCGTTGCAGCATCATTTCTGCAGCGACAGCCATGCAAACTCCCCACCTATAATGCTGCTTTTACCATATTTTTACCGGCTTTTTTGGCCCTGCAAAAACAGCCTGAGACACAATACAGTGGGCAAGGGGGATGAAAAATTCTCCACAGGGATTCTAGTGCCTATGATAAATGGTAATATCTGAAAAGTCTGATCTCCTTCCTTGTTTCACCGTATGTTCTCTTTCATTCTTTTCTTTCTACACAGTAAGTTTATTGCCACCACAGCAATTTAAAGCTTGAGTGACATGATCTCTATGCTTGCTGAATGTTGACTGAAGCTATCAGAAGTGCGCATGTATTCCTCAGTCCTTGTGATAGCTGAGCATGCTATGTGTTCAAATGGTCACTGGCCTGTGTTGATGGGGGAGAAACAGGCCTTTATTGAATCCTATGATTATCCCTCCCCGCAGCATAGATGTGTCTAAATGAATATTGTCTTCCAACGCAAAAGCTCTAATGAATGAGGTATAAATGTGCTCTGCCCCAACACCAAAAGCAGACTTTTATGATCTGCACCAGAAAAGTTACACTCCAGGAAAAAAAAGAAAAAACTCCACTATTTTCATTTGCTGGTTCTGAACATTTTTTAAATGGACGACTTTTATATTATACAGTCCCTGGAAGCAAGTGAAATATAATTCTAATTAATTTTTCCTACGGCTGTATACAAATCAATAACTGTAAGCATCCCAAAGGAAAATGCACGCGACATGGTCCTCCAGGTTCCTAATGAATGCAAATAAGCTGACCTTTTTCTGACAACTCTGAATATTGTTTCACAATTTTACCACTAAAATTGCTGTAATCAGCAATTCATACAGTAAATATGGAGCCAATAACAGTTTGAAATAACTATTCATTATAGTAAAGCAGAATGCAAATTTCCTAGACTACTGCAAACTTTATGGAATCAGAGTGCCCATCCAAAATAAGTTTGAAGACCATTCTTACCTTTTAGATTAACCCAAGAGATCTTATCACTGTATTAATTAAAATAATGCCTTTTGGTTATAATTTTTTAAAATCCTGTTTTTTGTTGGTCCTCTTTTTCTCCATTTTATCTATAATATACCTTAACCTCTGCCTCTGTATGACTCAGATTTTTCTATACTTTTCTCTCTGTTAATTCATCATCGTATTTACCATTGTCTACTATTTCTAATGTTATGGTAGTCCTTTTTTAAAATCCTACCTTCCTCTAAGAAACATACAGCTGGCATGCTCTTTCCCCATTTCTCTCCACAATAACCCTGTGATGTAGGTTTGACTTACAAAGAATGACTGGCTCAAGATTATCCAGAAAACTTCATGGCAGCATGGGAATTTAAATCAATACTTTCAGATTCAAATCCGACATAGTAACCACTGCACCATATTGGCTATCAGTTATATTCCTTATATTGTCGAAGGCTTTCAAGGCCTGAATCACTGGGGTGCGGTGTGGTTTCTGGGCTGCATGGCCGTGTTCTAGCAGCATTCTCTCCTGATGTTTCACCTGCATCTGTGGCTGGCATCTTCAGAGGATCTGGAGGATCAAGGGAACCACTGACCACATAGGAAAACTGATGAAGAAGCATAACCTACAAACAATCTACAGACCCACTAAGAAAATTCAACAAATGCTACGTTCAGCAAAGGATAAGAGGGGTCCTCTATCTACTGCAGGAGTTCACCGCGATACCATAAAAATCGTACAGTATACTCAATGTCACGATAAGTTCCATCCATCTGTGATAAGTCGAGGCAACCTAATTTTGCCTTTGAAGAACTGGGAGAAACCCTATTGACTTGGCGCGTGATAAGTCGAGGGGTGGGAAAGGTCCATGGGGAGGTGTGGAGCGCTGAGCAGGCAAAGGAGCCGCAGTTGGGGGAAAGGAGCACCCCAGAAGCCTTTGGGAGGCTTTTTAAAGAGGGGCAAGGTGGGTCTGGGGAGAGGGAATAAACTAGGGGCCGTGGAGTGTGAACGGGTATGGGAGGTGTTGGTGGAAAAGGCAGAGGAGAATCGAGGTACCAGAAAGCGGCTGAAAGTGGGCTGCGGCAGAGAAAAAAAAAGCATGGCAGAGAAGAAGCAGCAGAAGCAGTCACTAGCGCACTCTATCTTCCCTCCTTCCGGTAGGCTGTAAGATTCTTGATTTCAGAGGAGCTGCCTGTTAGCAGTCTGTTCTCTGTGGTTTTCTTGCGAAAGGTAACTGCTCCAAAGGTTGCTTAAGCAATCTTTGCAGCATTGCCCCCTTTAAGAAAAAATCATAGGAGGCAGGCTGCCCAACAGGCAGCTTCTCTGAACCAAGTCTTAAGCAGCCTGGGCCGGGAAAGGGAAAAAAGGGGTGAGTTAGTGAGGGGCCTGCCAGTCAAAAGCTTAAACAGAAAAAAACTAAGCACAGAGAATGGCTGGAAAGAGGGGCTGCAGGAGAAGAAGGCAGATCAGAAAGGCAAAGAAAGTGACAGGGGGAACACTCACCCAAAAAATTACTGGTGGGTGGGGACCCACCGTGATAAGTCGAGGGGGGGGATTTTTTTCAGCCTTTAAAAGGCTTCGAAAACCTGGACTCCTATGTGAAAGTATATACGTGTAGCTGTGGGACAAGTCTACATAGAAACCACCAAATGTACAGCGCCTTCAGGACACGTAATCAAAGAACATGAAAGGCACTGCAGACTATTTCAGCCAAAAAAAAATCCTCTCGTGAAATAGCAGAACACATAATCGAAACCAACCTGGACACAGAATATTACTTCTAAGAAAACACAGGAAATTCTGGACCACTCTAACAACCACTCACTGTAACAGGACTACACCATTGAAATCTACAACCACGTGGACAATTTCAACAGGAAGGAAGAAACCATGAAAAAATGAACAGAATTTGGCTGCCAGTTTTGAAAAAAACACTCAGGAGTCAAGACAGTGACTCAATCAACTCCACACAAACACAGGGATGACTATAGACAATCAAAGGGAACAAAGGCCAGACTACTTCTATTCAGATGCCTCACCTACTGACCTTGCTATCTCCATTGTTACTTACTTGCCAGGCCACTCCTATTCAGATGCCTTCACCTATTAACCTTTTACTCTATAGAGACAGGAGTGGCGACGTTATGTTATCGCTATATGTTCATGGATTCAGGTTCTTATCAGCTTCCCGCCAACATGGCCAATTGGCCATGCTGGCAGAGGCTGATGGGAATTGTAGTCCATGAACATATGGCGTGCCATAGGTTCGCCACCACGGGTATACATACTCCACTTGCTTTCCTTTCCTACTATCAGATCCTCTGAAGATGCCAGCCACAGATGCAGGCGAAACATCAGGAGAGAATGCTGCTAGAATATGGCCACACAGCCCGGAATCACACAGCACCCCAGTTATATTCCTTCTTCTGTTCCCCATGCTGTAGTCTTAAAGTTGCTAATTGCCATCCCGGTGGACAGAGAACAAAAAGGTAGCAAAATGCTGGTGGGCTGCATGGTGATCCTAACAGTATGACTGTTAAAGACTTGTCAGTCAGCAAAATTTTCCCACATTGGGACAGCAGAGGCAAAACCGTGGACTACTGGGGGCATAAAAGGAGGCCTTTTCCACCTGTGTGGAGCTCCATCATTTTGCCCACCCTCCCTTCCTCTCAGCAATTGCATTATTTTGTTATATTTTAGCTACTCCATCGCTTCCATATTTGTTTGTCACAGCTTGGCAGGTTGGGCATCAGGATGGAAGATTTTGAGGAGGAGGTAGTGCCTGAGTGCTTGCCTCTCCCATGTTGGGGGTTCCCATAATGGGTCTTGGGGGTTTTGGAGAACCATGATGATTCATACCAAGGTAGGAGCTGCTGGCTGGCCAACACCTCAAGGTAGCAAGGGGAAGCCATTTAGAGAGTGGCGCCCAACTGTTCCCAGTTATGTGCTACTCCATGGTTTCCTCCAGTAGGAGGGCTGGGGAAAAGGTGTTTTCACCTTTTCAGCAGGTGGGTCACCCAATGCCAGGATCCATCTGCATGTTGCTCCTTTGCTCCTCTGCCTGAATTCACTAAACAAGCTACAGCCAGCTAATTTACCATTGAACAAGTTGTCTGGCTGTTTTTCTCTGCTCCAATCTCCCCCACCCCCACCCCCCTTCCCCCAATCCTCCTTGAACTGGCATTTCTAACTCACCCTCTTTTTCTTCTCACAGTCGGCTTGGTACTTTTCCTCTTTCTGCATTACCACAAAGTTATCTGTATTCAACCTCTGCTACCTCCTAATCCATCCCAGTCGGTTTCTCCAGATAAATAGGGAACTACATTACCTATCAGTTTCTACTCAGCATGGCCAATTGGCCATGCTGACAGAGGCTGATGGAAATTGTAGTTCCTGAACATCTGGAGAGCCGCAGGTTCCCTACCCCTGTCTTAACCCATCCCATATGTTTCTCTAAGTTCCTGCCAGTCCCAGTCCATCCTTTTGCTTCATTCAGTTTTTTTGGGTATCATTATTGATCTATTTTATCCCCAACTGATCTTTGGGTTGCATCAGAAGACTCTGTTCTACTGACCCAGTGATCATGTGCAGCTCCCAATATGTGTAAGGAGCTTCTCAAGCAGTGGAGGTGTTATTGGGTACAATGCATTTCATTATTAAATATGTATTTTAACTTTAATTCAATTCAAATGTGTTTACATTGTTTTTACATGTTGACAAAAATACAGGTATAATGTCTTGTTCATGAGTCACTCATCAGGGAGGAATATGTCCATGGTTTTAAAGGATCTTGTTCCAAGTGTGAATTAGTAGTGTGTTGATCACTACAGTGTTGCTGGACCCAGATTTGGAAAGCTAAGGCTGAAATTCTTGGTCAACCTATGGGGCAAGCTGTCATTTCTCAACCTAACCTACCTCTTAGGATTATTGTGGGACCACAGAAAGGCCTATTCCCAAAGCTGCTTTGATTAAGCATGGAATACAGATATGACTTACAAGGAAATCCTAAGAAAATCTACTTCACATTTTTCTTGGGTCTATTCAGTAGGGTTTCATCCCAGGAAAGTGTTCTTAGGGTTGCACTGTAATACCTCCACTGGTGTTTTTCCACTGATTCAGTAAATATGGATTATATTGTAATTGTCCTAACTTTTGATAAGTAGCATTAATTAAGCAGCATTTTGCTAGCTGAAATTATTCTCTATATATCTAGCAGGCAATTTTCTTTCTGCAGTTACCTAGAACAATTTGGGATGATGTAATGGGGATATGATTGAATAAAACAGGTATTACATAACAGTCCATGAGATGTTGCCCAGTATACAGTAATACATAAAAAATGTTGGAAAAATAAATGTCACTCAAAAAAAGTGTGAACAAAAAGTATTTCATGTAGGAGACAATTCTGATTTAAAATTCAATGGCATTATGAGCATAGGTCCTCAAGATTTTTGTAAAAGTTTTAAATTAAGTTCATGACATAAGAAATCTTAGACTGAATCCCCACATAAATGAGCATGGGAACGCACAATTAAAGATAAACATTGTGGCATGATCCAGACAAACTTTGGCACTTAAGAGTCCAATTGATTTCTGTGGTAGAGAAGCTTTTCCCGGTGAAATCAATAGGGATTAAAAAGTGTTTAACTTTGGCTGCATCATTCCCGTACACACACACTCCAACAAAGTCTGAAGGAAGGCAATCTACAACCCCATACATATTTTATCCTGCTCTTTGTACTGAACAGGATAACAACGTTTGAAAACATGGCTCACTTTATTAAAGTTTTTTTATTTCGATATTTATATTTCCCCCATGGAAACCCAAAATGACTTAAACACAGTTTGCCCTTTTCTCTCATTTTGTGTTTCCAGAAACAAGCCAGTGCAGGGGTTAGGCTGGCAGACTAACTGGTGAAAGGTCACCCAGCAATCTTCCATGGCAAAGTGGAGATTCAAACCTGGGTCTCCCAGATCCTTTTGCCCCATTTATCCTCCTCCCCCCATCCTAAGTTATTATTTTGCTATATAATAATAGTTCATTTTAAATGTGTGCTGAAACAGAGCAGGCTGTCCTGGTGAAGCAAACTGGATCAATGAAAACAAAAAAGAAATTTGGCTAATTCCTTCTCTAGCTGTGACATCCAGGGTGTTCTTAACTGAACTAAGCATCTTTTCTTGATGACATCTCAAAGATATCTCTGCTGTCTCATACTAGCAATTATTTCATGTCCTGAATGAATCCCTAGTACATCTCACTCAATATTGATCTTTCAACCAAGTCTCCCAATCCTTTTCCCAGTGTGGTCACTGAACAGTATAAGAGTTCAATAGGAAGATCAGCTGCTCATCCACTTTTTTGCTAAAGCAATTTGTATTATGGATTTACTTTAGCAGTCTACAGTGGCAGTTGCTGTTTTTACTATTTAAATGCTTTGATTATCTGACCTTGCTTACTTTATCTTTTTAAGCGCTGTGCATGGGCTTTAAAAGTTGATCAATAACAAGGGATTCCTCCACCACATTATGCAGAAATCAATCCTGTTTTGGACTATTTGTATTTTGCTCTTACAAGTCCATCTATCTATGTTAATTTTATATTTTCTTTTTCTTCCTTATGTAATTTGGGCCTGACTTTACAAATATCTATTCTGTGGTTCCCAAGAGAATCCGGGAACTGTGACAGGTAGTAAACATATTAATGGAAGAAAAATTTTCTCCTAAAGGAATTTAATAGGAAACACAATGAGCATCTGGCTGGGATTGCACAAGTCTAGGCTTTCTGGTGTTGTAGTAGATTGTACTAAATGACCCAGAATATTCCTTGCAACACTATGATTTTGCTACATCTTTGTAGAAACGGATTCTTTAGATTGATCTGGCTGGGATTGCACAAGTCTAGGCTTTCTGGTGTTGTAGTAGATTGTACTAAATGACCCAGAATATTCCTTGCAACACTATGATTTTGCTACATCTTTGTAGAAACGGATTCTTTAGATTATTAAAGTTAGTGAGGTTATACTTGCTGTTTTGTAAAAGCATGCATTGTTAAATATTTTATTTTAATTGAAGTTCTGCATTTTTTCTCCTTTTTGACTTTATTAACACCAAGACATATACAAAGCAAGAGCCTTGCACCCATAGATTTGGGAGTTACGTGGTACCATGCTATTGTAACACATCTTTTTTCCTTTCCTCTTCCCACCAACTACACATGGTCTACCATCATAACTGACTTATGATCACTCCACAGCGTTTTCAAGGCAAGAGACTGACAAAGGTGATTTGCCACTGCCTGCTTCTATATCATGACCCTGACATTCCTTAGAGAAGAAGAAGAAGAAGAAGAAGAGTTTGGATTTATATCCCCCCTTTCTCTCCTGCAGGAGACTCCTTTCCCTTCCCCACTCACAACAAACATCCTGTGAGGTGGGTGGAGCTGAGTGAGCTCCGGAAAGTTGTGACTAGCCCAAGGTCACCCAGCTGGCATGTGTGGGAGTGCGCAGGCTAATCTGAATTCCCCAGATAAGCCTCCACAACGCAAGCGGCAGAGCTAGGAATCAAACCCGGTTCCTCCAGATCAGCGTGCACCTACTCTTAGCCACTATGCCACTGATAAATCTAGAAAGCTAATAGTGAATGTGATTGTCTTGTTTAATCAAAGTGGTGAATACAACTTTTGAATCCGTCACAGGTTCCTCAAATTTTGGGCTTTTCCCCACTCTCCCCTATCCCCCCTATGCCGCGCGCTCGGACATCCCCACGACCCCAGTCATCAAAAGGCGCCCTTTGGAAGAGCGCCAGGGATGCCGCACGCTGAGGGGGCACGACAGCGGCAGTGTCGGGGTGGCTGTGCTGTCACTGCCCCTCTCGTGGGGAGTGCCGGGGGACCCCATGCTACTCTCCTCAAGTAGCGCGGGGCTTAAGTTAAGTGGGGAAAGGCCCTTTCTCTACTTTTTTGAAAAATATAGTGAGTAGATCAGCTGCTGATATTTGGGAAACTGGAATTTAGATTAAATATTTTACTCCCAACATTCCAAATGTTTCTCCCATAAATATTCATTTATACAAACTGCAAAATGTTTGTACAGCATCAAGGCAACAATAACTATGATGCAGCATGTAATTTAATGCATAAGTAACAATGATGCATTGGGCCCAGCAGTGAAAATTCATTGGAAAGCATCCAAAGGTTTGAAGTAAAGCAAATATTCCAATAACACCTGGAAATGTAATCACAATTGGCAAAAAGCACAAATCGACTAACATTAGTTTTCACAATATACTAAAGGATGAAAATTTATATACCTCCAGGTTCTAGCAACCAGTATATGATGCAACTCAGAAAGCCATCAAGATCCTTGATATCATTTGGAACATATGGAAACACTGCAAAAAAGAAAGGCGATAACAAATAAATGCTCCAAATGGCTCACTCTCATTAGCCTCCTAGAAAAAGTCCCTATTTTCTGATGGTCATATGCTGATGGATTCTAATCCCTCCCCCCTCCCCCTGCCATGTGATTTTGATATCATAAATATAGTTGTTAGATTTTAAATGCATCATAACACCTTTTTTGCTTATAGTTAAAATAGCTTAAGCCCTGACATGAATGGCCAAGGCTAGCCTGATTTCATTAGATTTCAGAAGCTATTCTGGTTAGTACATTAGATTTCAGAAGCTATTCTGGTTAGTACTTGGATGGGAGACCAACAAGAGATACCAGGTTGTTATGCAGAGGAAGGCAATAGCCCTCCACATCTGTTAGTTTGTTGCCTTGAAAATCCTACAGGGTTGCCATAAATCGGCTGTGTCTTGACAGTTCTTTACACAAAATACCTTAAAGCATTTAAAATGTTAGGCATCTGACTGGCCTCATATTACTATACTTAGTTGATCTTGCTTCAGCTCAGGTATTTCTACATTCTAATAATATCCACTTTAATATTTCAGGTTTTAACAAAAACTTTATAAAATTCAAAAGGCAAAGTTAACAAAATAGAATGACTGTGCATGATGAAATTGATCTAACTACCACCGTTATTCTGAAAGTTAGCTTCTTATTATAGCAAAATATAATGTAAGTAGATGCTACACTGAAATTTAAATAACAAATTAGAAGTATCAGTTAATATTATATGATTTTGGGAAACAGCGTTGTTTCTATAATTGTTCAATGCAAGTAGTTCCATAGGCTTCAAGAAATGTGATGCTGTTTGATTGCAACTTTATTTGCCAAATTATGTTCAGAACATATGCATTTGCATAGAACTCCAGTTACAGCTTGTACACATTTTTTGGGATCACTGTACTGTACTGTACTGTACTGTACTGTTGTACTATAGAGATTCAAAAACATAACAGGTGCTATGATATTTGGCAAGATTACAGGTTTGCTAGGAAAAAAGTTTAAGAACTATAACAAGAACCAGACTTCACAAACAAACATAAAGCTACAAAATTAAAATGCTACAGGCATATCAATATTATTAGGATATAAAATGCATATATGTGCATAAGAACAATGAATATGTGTTTGTTGTCAGATCTGATAGCATCACATGCAAGCAATATTGCAAGCAATATTGCCCTATATCCCTGAAGAAAGAAATGAGATACCAGCATATAGGTTAAATGAGATACCAGCATATAGGTTAAAGCAGATTTTATTAATTGATGGTCTGCATAATTATTGACATTTCCCTCCCTCCTACTGTACAGGTTAAAAAAAGAGGTTTTCTGTATCAAACCAGGGGCCCATCTAGCATAGCATCCTGTCTCACGCATACTCCTAACACTGGCATTCAGAGGTTTATTGTCTCTGAACATGGAGGTTCCCTTTAGTCCTCTTGGTTAGCAGCCACTGATAGACATCCTCCATGAATATGTCTGATCTCCTTTTAAAGATGTCTATGCCTGTGACCATCACTATCTCTTTTGGAACTGGCTTAATAAAGAAGT
This sequence comes from Sphaerodactylus townsendi, assembly GCF_021028975.2. Lineage (NCBI taxonomy): Eukaryota > Metazoa > Chordata > Lepidosauria > Squamata > Sphaerodactylidae > Sphaerodactylus > Sphaerodactylus townsendi. The sequence continues at coordinate 95,490,210 of NC_059433.1, forward strand.
GTTTTCTTTTGTCCATCCTGAATCTACTGCCCACCAGCCTCATTGTGTTGGAGAAAAAGTTCTTTCTGACTACTCTTTCTACCCTAAGCTTAATTTTATAAACCTCTATTGTGCTGCCATTAGAAATCTCTTTTTAATTTTTTTTATTTTACTAACAAAAAGTAAACATAGACAAACATAACATTAATAAAAGAAAAGTAAAAGGATACTTCTGAAAGCTCCCAGCTCACACAGACTTGCTGAGCCTAGGTTTTCTCAGAACTAGTGAGTCTATATCTAGTTCACCTGCCAAATTTAAGGTCCCCAATACTGCCAGGAGCATTAAAAGGCTCAACTGGAGTGAAGTGCCACTTCCCCAGAACAACTCAAAATCTCTTTTTTGAATGGAAAAGCCCCAGATTCTTCAGCTTTTCCTCATATGAAAGGTGCTCCAAACCCTTTATCATTCTAGTTGCCTTCCATGGTCAGCCTTTTATGGTTGCCTGTATTTGAGCAACTCCACAACAACTCCATACATGACCAGTATCACTGATAATCCTTTCCTGACCACATGCCTGTGCCAAAAATACACCAAACCTCATCACTCTCCTCTTGGCCATTCAGCAACTTGGGCTCAGCAGATACTGAATTAATAGACTCCGAATTCCACCATCCATATAACTGCTGAGTGGCTGGCTTGGATAAAACTCTCTTTATCTTTAGTTGCTTCAAGGTGCTTGCCCATTATTCCTACCTGTTCCCTAATAGAAGCCATACTATTGTTACCATCCCTAGTCTGGAAGATTCAGTCACCCCCTAGGGACAAAACCGTAATCATTGTAAATCCCAACCTTGTCAAACAATATGGGACAGGCCAAACAGATTTCCTTCTTAAGCTAATATGAAACGAACAAAAAAAAAAATCATGTTTGGTTCTAACTATAATCGGTCACTTTTATTTTGACTATGTCGGGTAGATAACCTCTTCCAGCCTGCCTGCCTCCCCAAAAATATCCTGCCCAGCCTACTCCCTCAGAGCCTCATGTTCCATTTAGACAAGGAACCAGGCAAAAATGTCCTAGCATCCATCAAGGCCCTTTCTGCACATGCAGAATAAAGCACTTTCAATCCACTTTCAATGCACTTTGCAGCTGTGCGGAACAGCAAAATCCACTTGCAAGCAATTGTGAAAGTGGACTGAAAGTGCATTATTCTGCATGTGCAGAAGGGGCCCAAGAGCAGGATCTTCAGCATCATCAGAACTTTTGGTAGTTGCTTTACTATAGCCTGTGTAACATTACTACTGCTTGTTTCTAACCGTGTAGTTCTGTTCAGTGGTACCCTGTCCAAGCCATTTGAAATTAATTCATAAGAGTACACTCTTAAGTGTGCCAAAAGAAATAGTATTTTTTTTTACAATTGCACTAAACAAGAAGAAGTATTAAAAAGGGACTGAAATTTTTTTATGCAGCATATTGGGACAGTTAGAAAAATTCAGCATACATGACAACACTAAATAATAAAGCAATGTTTTGGTTTTTGGTTTTATCATTGAGAAGTGCAGTTCAATGAAAACTAAGCATCCAGTGCTGTGGGCAATTAAGTGGGGGGAAAAAACTTTTTAAAAATAGCCACCAAATATCTGCTTTTTCCAGAGACCATGTTTCAGGTTTTCACTATCTAGTTATTTTTTAAAAAAATTAAAAGGTCATGAAGAAAAAAAAATCTAACTCTGGTGGGACAATTCACTTTTTATGCAAAACTTTTCACTTGCAATTATTGATTTAAACGAAAGATAGCAATAATGGGATCAAGATAAAAAAAGCTGTTGCAATAATTTAGTTACCGAACATGTTATGTCTAAGTGCCTTACTTTTTTTTCTGATAGCCCTCTTTAAAGGAAGAGAATGGAAATGCCAAAATAAAAGACTTTCTACACAAAGCATATGCATCACTCTATGGCCAGCCTCGCACAGGCAAGTCCATACTGTTTTTCTCGTGGGTAAATGTTAAGAGAGAAGAATCCAAGTTTCATGATGCACCAGCACAAAGCTGGGAAGTGAAAATTATGTTGCAGCAGAGTCTTGAAAATATGACTGTAAAAGTTAATCAATAAAATGTCTATTCCTGTCTATTCACTAGGGGCCGCAGCTGCATAGCTTCACACAATCGATACTACAAATTATTACGATTTCCAGGTTCCCACTGGACATTCTGAACAAATCTTTCAAGTGTAACAGGCTTACATAGTGGGGTTGTTGTAGCTGGGTTTTTCCCCCCTTTCAAACTTTACATATAGCTCATCCAGAATAAGTGGCAATAAAATCTCAAAACCTGTCAATTTTGTACAACTGTTAAATATTTTATTTCCAGCTATGCCTTGTTTTGTGCTTTCTTCGCTTTCAGCCCAACAGCTAAGATAAATAGCTGCTTGTGTTTGCTTTAGGAACTTGTATTGTGACACCTACAGAACAGACAACTTTTGCACTTCTGTTTTTACACATGTAGGAAGTAGACTCTCTGACAAGCATATGATAGCATAAATAAACTGTTGCCTATCTTGCTTGCTCGCTTGCTAAACTCTCCCAAACCCCCAATCACCTCTTCTGTGACAGTCATGCTCAGTTTGCCACACTGGGATTCAAATCCCTAGCAGACTTGTGTACTGGTGCAAAGAATATTAAGATAAAATTGTGCATTCTACCGTGAAATATTCCTTTTATTACGTGGACATAAGGATGTTCTGTCTCCTGTGCTGGCATTCTTTGGCTTTGGAAATATTTCCTTCGTGGCAAGTCAGGGATAGGCAAGATTTAATTCATTACTACAATAATGACTTCCTCTATCTCCCTCCAAAAAAACTCTGAGCAGCATACATGATGCGCCCCATTCCACAATATTCTGATAACAACACTGAGAACTAAATAAGACTGGAAATGAATTAGTGGCCCTGGGTTACTCAATTATGTTCAAGGCAGTGCAGGATCCCTGTCTCTCAGATCCTTCAACTGCTACATTGGACTGGCTTATACTTTTTAGCATCTGGGCATGCTAGATGTTACTGCTGCCTGCGTAACTATAGTGAAATGCTAGCCAACAGAATATAGTAGCATAGCGTGCATTTTAAAGCGAGTACAACTGAGGATTATCAAGGCGCTCCAAGCCGAGTTGCACATTTCTCATTGAATGCTGCCGTATACGATTGCACCGTATACAACGATCTAAGAAACTGCAGATTTAAATCTCATCTCATTCCGAAAGTTGGTGGGGCTTCGGCAAACCTCAGAGTCCCATCTGCAATGTGGGGGTAATAATATTAACTAGTTATATGTTAGATGTGATGATGATAATGTAGAGAGAGTTGAATTGTACTGAGTGTAGAGGCCAATTCAAATATTGTCACAACATGTAGGCTGCTAAAAGTGCTCCCAGCTTTGCATTGGGAAGTAAAAGCATGAGAAAGCCATTCAGTGCAGGGATGTCCCTATTTGTAAGAGCCTGTGAGCTAACACCATACATTTTGGGCTGGTACAACATGATTGGGGGAATCCATCTGGTAAACAGCCTTCCAATGGTGTTTTTCATGGAAATAATTTCATGCAGGAATGTATTCAGTAACCTCCACATGCTGGCTACAATATCTGAATCAAATCAGGCATCATCTGAAGCCAGGTTAATGTTTCTCTTGCTCTTGAAATAACCACTCATGCTGTGATGTTCATGTAATCTTTTGGGAAGCCTATATCTATCTATATTCCAGTAGTGAGTATATTCCAGTGTATTCCAGTAGAAATTTGCCACACCTCAGTATACAATTGGAAATATATGGATATGTGATGTGGCAAAATTCTCTTCAGTACCTGACAAGACATTCCAGATGGTCAGCTTACTAAATGTTATTTTCCTGAATTCCCACTCTGTGAATACCCTGTCTTTTTCATAAATGTCACTGTGAACTGCATGTGAAGCTGACCTACGAGCCACAGTATTGTATAAGCATGAGTTGATAGTCCATCAGAAACTAAGAATGTCTACATGTCTTGTGCTACATCTGAAAGACGGAATTTCTAAAATGGGAACACACAGGCAAACTACATTTGACAGAGTGAGTGATACCTCTACAATTCCTCTTGATTCAAGAAACAGAGGATCTGTCTGTTAAGGTTTCATAAGTAGCTGGAAATCAGTTCAAGATTAAAATTAAGTCTGATATCACTGGACACTTTTAATACAAATTGTCAAATTATTAGTCTTTTTCTACTCTGTGTACTATTTCCCAAAAGAAGCATGGTCTTCATAAAATAACTGACCAGAACCAGGATAGAATTGAGGTGCTTAATTAGAAAGGTGAAATGTAATGTTTTACTTGGTAGAAATTTTCCACATGTTGCTGTACTGTAACTATATTAGAACTATCTATCTTTCCCCCTTACATTCTATAGCAGACTATTTATCATGTTCAAAGATTACTTTGTTTTGCACTCATAATGTTGCATTATGAAGCTATAACTGGATTCTATAATATTTGAAACTCATTTCATACAAGATGCAATGACATAAAGGTCTCCATTGCAAAAGGTAGGAGAATGACAATACAAGCTGCAGCTGATCTGATGGTATCACAAGTTCTGTGGCCATAAGGCCAGGCCCAGTGTTATTTACTCACAACTATTGTATGAATCCATGCCTGTCAAGATTGATGCTGCTCAACTATTAGAATTTAGTTTTAGGTGAGGCTCAGATAGGCCCTCAGGATCTCAGGTGAGTAGACTACCATGTGCTCTAGACATCTAAGAAAATGGTTTGTCATTTTACCTTACAGTTTAATCAGAAATGTGGATATCTTGCAGATGCTTGCCGCCTATTTTTGATTAATCAAACCTCTTCCTAATTGAGCAGTAGCCTAGTGAACTGAAAATTCACAAAGTTCACATTTACTTGCAGTACTGAAAAACAGACCATCTAAATTGAACACACAATGTACCAAATTTAGCAAGAAGAATGCATTATTCAGCGTATTTATATAATGCAAAAGAGACAAAAGTATTTAGATGAGATGAATACCTTTCATAACATTCACTGGAAAACTGAACAATGAATCAATTTATGATTCATAAACATGAAAACAATCTTTGGGAGCTTTAATTTTTTCCTTAAAGAAAAAAGAGACATTAGGGTCATTTCTGCATGGTCCAAATATCCTGGGTTGAGCAAGAGAAATATCCGAGTTTGGCCAAGAAGTTTGCACAGTTCCCAATCCTAAAGCATGTTTGTCCTACAATATTTCCCTCATCCTGGGTTTTTCAAAAACTGCTAGAATGTTGATCTTTTCCCAAAATTCTGTGTTGAATGCTTCTGTGCAAAGACCAAGGAAGCAAAACCAATTCATTTTCCCCACCCCACTGCCTGATCTCCCTGCCTTACAACATGCTAACCCTGTTCCAGCTCACTTTCACCAAGCACTGCTCACTAGCTGAGCTGCAGCCAGCTCAGTCCTGCAGCTCCCACCTTACATTCCCACAGGATCCTGAGAGGGGAGGGGTGGGGAAGTGCCTGCTTGGCAGGATGCTCTCATTCCGTGGCAGCCCCAAGACCACTCAAATGTTATTTGGTATATTGGGGGAGGGGGGGTGAGTGTCTCATGCTGTGGGGGTTTTTTTGCACACCTTTAAACGTGGATGGGACATAGTCCTTTGCCTAGTATTGATCAAAAGTTTTTACTTTGTATAGCACAACGTGCTTGCCATGTTGTTCACTACACCAGATCCTTTTCAAAGCTAGAGAAAAGGGGCGTGTGTGTGTGTGTCCTGCTTGGTTTTCCTGCAGTTGCTGTGGATCCGTCAATCAGAAGCATTGTCTTTGGGAGGGGGAAAGAGCCAATCAGATTGCAGCACACTGGAGATGTTCAAGCATGTTGCTGAATCTATGCTGTAAAAACAAAAAAAGCCAGGAAAGTAAAATCCTCCCAATCTTTACTCGACTCCTTCACAGAAACTGGCACCCATGCAAAGGGAGAAACCGGGATAAAATAGACCCAGATTGTAAAATACCAATTGTAACCCGGTATGATTGTGCCGTGCGGAAACAGCCTAGGATTAGTATTTGAGTTCATTTTAGCAACTTCATATGTTACTCGTTACTCTGACTGGAAGCTCAAACTCTCAAGTTTGCTTTAATTTGGTAGCGTCTTGCTTTGAGGCAGCTTCTTGAACCAAAAAGACAGACAATAAGAGCCATATGTAACCTTCAGACCCTAGGAAAGAGAGGAAGAGGAGAATGCCACTGACAGATAGACAATAAAGGAAAGTATTTTCCCCTCCTCACCAGATTTTCACATACTCTAGGAAGGTTAAAAAAATACCACAAAGAACATTGCTTAATACATTAGTTTGATTTTTTAAACAACCCCTGAAAAGCTGTTTGTAAAAATGACTTTATCAACTACTTGATACACAATTTAATCAATAAATTAGTCAACAGCAATTACAGAACACACAACCTGACCACAACAAACCCTACAGCACAGAACTAAAATAATTATTCTTGAATTCTGGATAGATTTCAACCTTCCTGCAACATCAAAACAAACAGTAACTCACTTGTAATCACGAATTTCTTCATGAGAATCTATAATGCGTTTTCTCAGTGGCTTCAGCTCTGCCTCTGATTTTTCTACTGGTCTGGGCGAAGTGTTTCTGCCTCTTGCTCACTTAGCAGCCCTTGACAGTCTTTCAAGCTGGATTCCATTAGAAGTTTTTCATCCTGACTGGCAAATTCTTGGGCTGAAAGATAATAAAAAGTATTGCAGCTTCAAACAAACTTAATGCTTTACTTTTTTTTGTTTTGTTCTACATTCCATGAAGTGGTAAGCCTGTTTTATATGAACTTGTCAAATATGAAATTACTGATTTAAAAACTATCAGCTCTGCCTGCAAGCATTTTTAAAACATGAAACTCACATATGCATACAGATATGATTTAAAAGCTTTAACATAAATTTAAAGACATTAAAATGTTTATCAATTGACAAACAATCCACAAATCTTTAACTATGAAATATTTTTTAAAAAATTCTCAAAAGCATGCATGATTTGTCATGAGTTTTCAAACTGCAATTTTGTTTGTGATTAATAACTTCTATTTCACTTTGAAGAAAACTACAAAATAAGCCAAAAACTTCTGCTTCATTAAATTAGTTCGTACGTAAGATTACCTCTACAGTATAAACAAAATATTTCCCAAGGTCATCCAATAGATGGCACTCTTTCATTAGACCAAAGAATCTAGGGCAGTATGTTTCAAGCCTTAGAAAAATAGGCAATTTAAGACAAAGACATTTTTCCTTTGTTCTTTTGTTGACCATATTCTAAGAAATATACATATATAGGTGTTCATTTAAATATTTGTCCTTTAGCACAGATATATATCTGAGGTTTTGTAGAAGGGGTTTTTTTTAGCTATTGGCGAATATACATCCCTAGACATACAAATGTTTATTCAGCAGTGTGGACCAAGTTTAATGAAGTACAGAATTAAATTTCAGAATAAACATGTATCAGTGACGAATGCTTCCTTTCTAAAACCGAAGCCTGTACTGAATATTGTATATTCAATCCAAACCTTTTTGAAAATGAAACGGCTGAGGCACCTTGAAGAGAAAACATCAACATTAAGATCATATTTTCATAGAGAGCAAATCTCTTCAAACATCTTCCTTTTAATAGCCCTGGTTTATGTAGGAAGAATGATGTATAAATTAGACTTCAATTAATTTGAAGCAAAGGGACTGGAGCCTTATAAAACTAATATTGTCATAAAAAATTGGCACACTAGTCTCTGCAAACAGCATACATTTATCTTATGCTCTTGAAATCAATCTTTGTTGCTCTGATGAGATAAATCTAAATAAAAGTATTTAATTAATGATCAAGAACATTCGGAACATTTACGCAATATATTTCTGACCATACAACTGGAGACATTATTGTTATTACCTGCCACTCTTATTATTTTATACATATGTATATGTGTATATATGTGTTTGGAGGGGATATAATTCTGGAGTAGTCTCCATAAGCATGTGTCTGAACCAGTATGTGTGTGGGAGAGACTGCTGAACATTCATATAGTCTGTACAGTTTTAAGGAACATATATTTATACATATATTTTACCATTTTTACACATTTCTTGAAATATTGTAGATATGTGTTAGCTGCTGTTGTTTAATAAAAAGAAAAAAATATGATATATGGGACAGATGATTTTTAGGGTCCAACAGTGCAAATAAATCAGCAGGTAAGAAATATCAAGTATAGAACTAGTAGCATGAACAGTCTTCTTCAGTAATATTGAGCAATTTGCTTTAACATTTTGCAGCATCGGCCTCTGTTGCGTTTGAAATGTTCCCTGCCAAAAATTAATGTAAAGGTAAAGTTGTATTTCTTGTACATCAGATACCTTGATTTTATCCTTCAAATATCTGTATTCAAAAGATGATGCTTTGCACAATCTTTTAATAAAATACACAACAGGCAACATTCATGCTAATTCTTTAAAAAGTAAAACAATATTGATCTTTACTACTTGTGAATAATACACATACTGGGGAAGAAAATTTTTCTGAAGCTTGCCTACGGATATGTATATTAGTTGACCTATGATGAACCTTCTTGAAAGCACTGTCAGTTTCCTTATTTTTCCCCACAGAGGAAACCTGGGGATATAAAAATCTAAGGGACTCTGCTCTTCGAATTGATAAAGTCCGTTTATGTCCCTCCCCTCAATTCTCAAAAGAATCTACTCTCATTCACAAGGTGCTGGTTGAAAAGGGTTAAATTATTTTAAGTTTACCTATGCCTTGGACTTGAGCCTTGGCTGATCCCAAGCCAGAGGCACTAGCAGCTGCATGCTTTATTTACAATCCCTTTGTCAGACTTACAACTGCCTCAGGCTATAACATAGTGTACCTAATGTTCAAACTGGCAGGTAATCTTATGTCAAACATACTTCTTTGATTTAAAGTGATCAATAGATTCTTGTAAAGAGGTAATTTCTCTGATGTTTCCACCTTGCCTTTCTTACAGGTGATTCACACAAAAGCCTGCTTATATGATGTACAAACAATAAACAGAAAGCTATAATCATGTTTTTTCAGATGTTTCCGGTGCACAACGATTTTGGATCAATACCCTGTGTAATACAATTATCTGCAATGATCTGGTTGTATTGAAAAAGAATTTGCAGCAAACCTCTAGGGGGTTTTATCCAGAAACATGGTGTCTGGCAATGTTGTGAATAGTGGAAGAGAAAATTAAGGGTTTGACACAAGCTGTCCATTACATTCAAAATGACTTCATTAATATTTTATTTGCAAAAAAAAATATCTTTCAAAACTTTACTATAGAGGTGGATTCCTAACGTTAAAGGATGATAATAAGACTGTGTCCTTTTGGTATTGACTGGATCCCGAAAAATACCTTCCAACATAGACGCCAAGGCTACAGGTACTAGGCAAAAAAAAAGGGGGGGGACAGATAGGAAATTATTGGCTGTGGCTGAACGCCTCTTTGAATGACTGACAAAATGAAATGGGAAATTATATCTCTGAGTGTAAGGCTACGGTGCATGTGAAAACAGCTCTTTTGTCTTGGAGCTATTCAAGCACTCCTTTTGAGCCATAACGTTTGAGTCCTGGCAATTAATTGTGTGACTTCAATCAGTCAGAACTGTCGCATGTGCTATAGACGCCCAATGCATGTATGTCTGTGCATTTGATACAATGCACTGTTTCTTAGTTGCTAAGTGTGCAAAGCTCTCTGAGGCAGAAAGAGTAAACCCCCCCCCCTCATTTTTCACACTCTCCAGTAGTGTGCAGAAACAAAGGAATTCAGTCTGTCTGATAAAGCTGCTTTCTCCAGCTCCAAATTCCCCCTTAACACTGGACTGGGAACCTTTTGTGTTCATTTGATTACTGCAATCTTTTGTCCTTATGATTGATATTTCTATTCTATTAGACTGTGCCAAATTCACAGTGCAGTAATATCACTCGTTTTCTACATTATTGCCTTGTCCCTCTGCACCGTTCCTGCACATCTTTGCAGTTCCTGATTTACCTGCCGAATTTCAGCTCTAAATAGGATGGCTTTCTCTCTCTGAGTGTCCTCGGCAGTTGCTTTCACCAGCTTGACCAGTCTGTCAGAGTGCTCCACCTCAGCCACTTCAGCTTTGATATCTTCCCTTGCCTGAAGGAGAGCCGCTTTGGATTTTTTCAGAAGGTCATCTCTTTTGCATATTTCCTGTGAAGACCCATAAAAAAAAAAAGTTCCAATAGAATATCCTCAGATGAAGTTTAAAAAAATACTGCATTCTGATCTCTTGAGCTATAGAATATGGAAGATTATACCATTTCTCATTCTCAATCAAGTGTAGTCCTGGCATCCCCTCTAGAAACAAAGTTATACATATTCTACATTTTAACGTTCTGCATATTTTACATTGAAAAGGCATCTGTGTAAGAACAACATCAAGAAATATACTTAATCAATAAATAATAGTTCATGGGAAATATTTCATAGAATTCTGCAGAGAAAAGGGAAGAAAAAAACAGGTTTTGATCTAAATTTGTGCAGCTTTTGAGGTTTTTAATGTGGTTTGCTGAATAAAAAATAAATTTAACAGTTTAGAACCACAAACTACAATTCTTATTCAAATAGGTAAGATAACTGAATAAAGAGATAGTACAAATTAGACAGAGGAGAGTCACATCCTATTTTTTTAATAACTGAATATTTAAATTGAAGCTCCAGCATTAACATGCTTTCAAGATATCAGGAAGTTGGTATCAGACTCATGGTATTGTTAAGTTAGCGCAATTTTCATTACAGTAACAGGTTTAAACATTGGGACTGCTATTTATAAAAATTAGCCTGGATACCATGAATATCTGGATTTCCAATCCTTATAAATGTCCTGATGCTAATGAATAACTAGTTATGAATGAGAGCAAAGTTTCAGTCAATTCCATTTTCATATCATGCAAAACTGGATACTCAGAAGTCTTCTTGCATCATTGGCTTGGTGCCACACCTCTATCATGCTCCATCATGCTTCTTTTAATCTGAATATTTAGTACTCTTTCATGTCTTAATTACAGCAAATTGTACACAGTTGGCACCATTTCTTGAAATTAATCCCAGAGTACTTTGTTTCTGTCAAGCACGGTCAAAGCCTTGGAGAATAACAGTAAATGTTAGTGCAGATCTAAATTTAAATGACTGTCTATGTATTTATCTTAAGCCTTTAATTACTCATGCTCTACTGTTTTTGGTTCAAATGTTAAACATTCTTAATTGAGAAGGTAAAATTGCTTTAGACAGCTTAAAATCTGCAGATATGTTTGGCTGTGATGTTAATATGGCAACAATGATTTAAAATAACATTTTTTTCAGGTGTCTAAAAACATAGGTCATACATAATATCCCATAATGGTTTTGTATTGTTTCATTGTCAGTAATACATAAATAGGTAAACGACATTTTAGGGATTGAATTCTTTTCCTCTGCACGTTTAAAATTATTACTCCATAACAAATGGCAAATGTATACATACATACATACATACATACATACATACATACATACATACATACATACATACATACATACATACATACATACATACATACATATAGTAAACTTCAGAAACCTTAGCATTTTGTTTTTTTAAAAAAATAATGCAGACATCCCTACAAAGTACCATATCTCTTCCCCCACCCCCCGCATGTTATACAGATAGCTTTCAAATGACTATAACATAAAAAGCTGTGGGCCTCTGTACATTTTTATAGAGGAAAAGTGCCTCCAGCTTGGTCTCTGATATCGAGCATATTCACAACTAAAATGGGAAATGCAGTTTCTAAAATCTCTGCAGACATTTATATGGCTATATTCATTTTATTTTGTATCAACATGCTTTTTGAATAGAATTGTTATCGCAAATGCAAACATATCTCAAGTTTCGAGACTAACACCAAAGCAATATGTACTTACAAAATTTGTGATAAAATAGTGTTGCTTTTTTCCTCTCCTCCTTTGGAATTCATAACAAATATATATGAAATGGTACACATCCGAGCTTCTTCCACCCTCTTTTGCGATGTGATTTTTTTTAGAGATAACTGTTTTGCTTGGGTTTTTTTCTCATCACAAGAGCATACCTGATCTTTCTGACTACAAAGTTTCCTGGCATCTGTAAGGTCCTTTTCAAGCTGTGTTATCTGCTGTTCTAGCTGAACAAGAACCATTTTGCGTTTCTGCTGGGAAGCTATTACATTCAGATGCAACGACTGCAAGGTCTTTCCTAGTTTTTCAATCTCAAAAACAGGTTTCCTTTGCTTATGAGATATATTAGCTGCTTCCAGGTTTTCTTCCTGTAGGTTCCCATTTCCCCGCTTCTTCTTCAGAGCCATTTTACCAGTGCTATTGTCCCAGATTATTTTTCTGCTTTTAGCTTTGATAGTCAAAGTACAGTACTTTATAACATATATTCGATCAGTTGTCACATAAGAAAATTAACAACAGTGAAATTTCCAAAATTGACCAAATTGGCATTAACTATTACCACATACTGTTCTGAAAAGGTTATTTTCAAAGCTGCTCCTGAAGAAAGAAACCTGAGTCCTAAAGAGCTGCCTTTTTGAAAAAGAATGAATGGCCACCTGGTTACTGTGTGTATGGCCTTTCTCAGGCCTCCATTTTAATTCTGAAATGTTCTTGTTAACCTGGAGGAAGTGGAACTCTCATTTTTGTGCTAGGGCAGAGTTTTTCTGTACAACAAACTTACTTTATGTTATGCTAGACTGTCATCTACAGAGCCCCTAGAGTCTCATTATTTGGCTATTGATGTTTATGCCCATTGTTTCAAATAACGAAGGCTCTATCTGAATTTGGGCCGCAGTTTGATTGTGCAGCCCAGCAACCTAGCTAATGACTAACAGAAGCCAGATAACTTCACAGAGGCAGGCAGTGAAGGAAAGAGAGACTGGAAGCTGTGTGTACATGCCATTTTGAGATTGAATTAAAACAGCTACTTGAAGTGATTTTCAGCCTCTTAGGGTGCAGTTAGGGTGCAGAAGTAAAAAGAAGTAAGTCCTGTGATGGAATAGCACTGTAAAACTAGCACACTACCACTAGCACGCTCGGGGTGTGTGTTGGCGTATATGACACCGACGCACCCCCCCGGGACCATTCGCACAAACAGTCCCAGTAGGGGCGGGGAAGACGGTGCAGCCTGCGTGGAGGCTGCGCCTGTGCGGAGGCTGCACCATCGTCCAAACGCCTTACCATCCCTCCGACCTTCCGGCGCGTTGCCCAGGCCAGGGGACACACACCACTGCCCTGCGCGATAGCTCTGGAATCGCAGGGCAGGGGGCATGTCCCCTGGCCTGGGCGACACGCCGGAAGGTCGGAGGGACGGTAAGGCATTCGGGAAAGGGGGGAAATGGCATCTTCCAGCCGCTGCCATGCGAAGCCGCTGTTTCCAAAAAACCTCACCCAGGGAGCGAGGTTCGGAAACAGTGGCTTTGCGCGGCTCAGGGCTTGCGAGGCCGCTGCTGCTGTGATTTAGCAGCGGCAGCCGTGCGAACCTCTCTTCAGGGACACTGTTTTTAGCATCCCTGGGACGCTGTATTCTGCCCGTGCGGAAACAACCAGAGTCACACCTACATGGCAAAAAAGTGTAGTTGATCAATGATCTTTGATCCACCGGGTGGGGAAACCAAAAGGAACTTTAAAGCCTTTGCGGACCGCATGGCAAGGTGGAACGTGTTCTTGGAAAGTAGGAGAACAAAGCCTAGGTGACTCTATCATGGGCTAAGCTAAGAGAAGGACCTCTGGGCTGGATGTCCCGAGAGATCCATAAGAATTCATTCAGCTGAGCAAATCTCTTGTAACTGCATTTATGTTTTATTTCTTTGATTTCTGTTTTTCAATAAATCCTTGGAAACTCAGCTGGTTGGAGTTATTGGAGAAAAGGACCCAAAATTTTACTGAAACAAGTGTGGCTCTCCCAGGCTTGGTTTCATGATATGGTGGCAGCTTTTGTGGTCTCTAATACTCCAGGATAAACACCTTCGTGGCTTTGCAGCAGGCTTGCAGTGATGGAGCAGGTTACTGGCAGCTGTTGCGGAGAAGAAGAGGATGTGCAGATTGAGGACCACACAGTGGAGGTCACACTGCATGAGTCTCATCTGGCCTGTGAAATCCAAGAGGATGAGCTGGTGACCACTGGGTCTGATGCGAAGTCAGGCACTGAGTGGATCTACCAGGACAGTTATGGCAGCTGGGCAGCAAGTCGGTCAGCATCCAGTAAGGTAAAGTGGAGGGGCAAAGGCTTCGAGAGTGAGCAGCAAACCCCTAAGGCAATTCCGGCACCCCAGGATGACTGGAAAGACTTCATGAAAAGCTTCGCGCTAAGGCAACAAGTGACTCTCGACTTACTAGCATCTCAACAACAAAAGCAGAATGAAAACTCGTGGCAGAGAAAGCCATTCCTGAAGTTTGAACAAGGATCAGAGGTAAACGTTTTTTTACATCTTTTCGAGGCGGCATGTAAAACTTACAAAGTGCTTCCCGCAACTAAAGGCCAAACCATGATTTAAGGAATATAGATGAGTTTGGTCTCTGTTGCATAATGCCAGCAGTGCTACCCCTACCTGGCAGCTAGGGTTGCCAACTTCCAGCTGGGGCCTGGACATCTTTCATTTTTACAACTGATCTCCAAACCACAAAGATTTGTTCCCTAGGGAGAAACAGCTGCTTTGGAAACATTACTTGGCTGCTTTGGAAGGTGAACTTTATGCCATTGCTCCCCTTCCTAAACCACGCCCTTTCCAGGCTTCACTCTCAAAATCTCCAGGTATTTTTCAGTCCAGAGTTGGCAATCCTATTTAGAGGAAAGGGCATATGGACTGAATTGGAAGGAATCCAATGAAGATCAAGACATTGGTTGGTTCCACACAGCACAAAAAAAGATTATGGGACATCTTAAAAAGAGATGACTGCTTCTTTTCATTCCACAAACCCAAAGTAAGACATCTGGGGGACATCTTAAAAAGAGGTGACTCCTGATTTGGTTCCAGACAGCAAAAGCATCAGGGGGGAAAGGGGCTTTTTCCCACCCAACTGTTTTGCTCTCTAGTCAGTTTCACCCTCTGCTTGTGCCCTATATTTTGTGTGCTGCTGAAGGGATTCTCCCTGCCTCCATTTGATGAAGGTTGCCCCAGGATGTTTGCTCTGCAGGTTCTGATCCTGGGTGCCTTTTTAGCCCCAAAAGCACATAATTGTACTACACAGACACATATAAGAGAATCTTAGAGGACTCCCACTGAGAAGCCATTGGGTTTGCAGAGGACTGGTCTACCACCCATTGAGAAGCATCTTCTGGCTGAAATGGCCAGAAAGCACATCAGGACAAGATTTCTTGCCCTGATGCTCTCCAACTCCCAACATGTGGCAGCTGGCCCATGGGTAATCGGCCAGAGATACTTGGGGGTTCCTGTTGAAAGAGAGCAGTGAACCTGAGGCAAAAAAAATTAGAGTCTGCCACTCTTAACCACCACAACATGCTGTATTAGAAAGATGCCAGTGGCTACAGAGAGACAGTGTGATGTAGTGGTTAAGATGTTGGACTAGGACCTGGAAAACCCAGAATCAAGTCCCCACTCATGCCAAGAAAGCTTGCTGGGCGATCTTGGGCTAATCAGACACTCTCAGTGCTGACCCTGATGAGTATTTGGATAAGAGTTCTTCAAGAAATACCAGGGTCATGACACAGAGGCTGGCAATGCCAAATCATAGATTTCTTGTAGCCTAGGATTCCAAAAGAGTTCAAGCTACAAATCTGATCAACCTTGGCCCTTTCCACATGGGCCAATAAAAGCAGGGGGAAGGAGGGTTACATGAATCCGCCCTCGCCCTGGCCCTTCGCACAGCTGGCTGTCCCAGTGCATTGGCCAGGGTGCGCGTCTTTGCACAAAGGCCCTTTTTTACCCCATGTCCCCTGCATGGCTCCAGAGCTGGGAGCTGAGGAAGGGGTTGTTGAGAATCGCATTATGTGCGATTCTCTTGTTTTATTGTGGCTCATAGCCACAGCTGCGTGCTCTGCTGCGGCTGTAAGCCACATTAAAACAAAAGAATCACACGTAGCGCAATTGTCAAAAAACCCATGTGGGGGGAAGGTGTTCTCACCCAACCTAGGTTTTTTACCAGGTTTATCTTGGTTTAATTGGCCCGTGTGCAAAGGGCCCTTGCCAAACAATTCCCACCCCATCTCTCAGTTCCATTTACCCAAACTTTCTCCTACCTCTCTACCTCAGCTGCATTTATGTAAGCTAAAGGAAATTCTATGTTCAGAGGTCAATTATTTCTGAAGGTCAAATGTTTTAGATAGACAATATGTTCTTCCACTCAAATCTATTTCAAGTGATTCACATCTCACTGAATTTCCTACCCAGATTCCCACAAAAACATTTCCCCATCAAAAAATGTTACCCCACCATCCAAAATATGCAGTTCTAGCTTGGATCCAGCTGATTAATTTTGCATCCAGTTATGCCCAAATTAATTTCTCGAATTAATTCTCTACTCATTTCTGTTGTGCCTTCTAAAGGAAATACAAACATTTAAAGGGTAAAATAGACAGATATTCCAGCTCATGCCAGCTTTGTCTCCTTTAATCTTTCTTTTAACCTTCAGCCAATAATTTCCATTTTTCATTCACTTCAGTGGTGGGCTTCCTTACTCTTAAGTATTGTTCAGTCTACATGCAGTCTGATTTGTTCTGCAAGCTCCAAATCCAGTGTGAAAAGGCAAGATAACAAAGGAGTGCAGTATAAAATAGGCAGCTGCTGACCAATCTCCATAAAGTGGTACACTCCATTGCTGAGGGGAGGGAGCTTAACCTTGCCTGTCTTCTGTCACCACATGTGCTCCCCTTCATGTCAATCGATCAGTCAATCAAATCTTTATCACAGTCATAGACCAGCATAATGTAAATTAGGTGAAAGATAGAACATAAAGGATAAAACTAAAGTGGTAAATTCCACACAGGGCAAATATAACAGGTGTAGAATGCAATACAAACTGTTTGGAGCAGGGACTTCACACCAAAATGAGTATGCCCCATTTTATTTTCCTCAACCTGGGATGTTAAAAAAATCCCCAAACCAGTGATCTTTTTGCAAAATCCGACATTGGAGCTGCTCCGGTGAGAATGGCCAGGCAGGAGACGCTTTAGTTCCCTCTTTTCCACCGTGTCATTCAAAGTCAGGGAGTATTTGCCTGCCACAGCAATACATTCATTATTTTCCTGTCATTACAAGGAGGTCCCTTTTTCATTTTTTAAATGTTGAGTGTTGTGCATGCACAGCTACACAGGTGCAGCCAATAATATTGTGGGACGATCGTCCTGGCTGCGGGGGTTCATTTCTGTATGCCTGCACAGCTACGCATGGATTGCAGTAAATTATAAAAAAGAGAAAAGTGTTTCCATGGGCTCCAATCGCTGCCTGAGTGGCATGTATGTGAACAGGAAAAAGGAAAACAGGCTGTTTTATAATGACTGCAACCTGTTAGACATCTGCTGTGTGGAATCGACCAGAACTAAAAGAATAAAATACTTAAAAAAAATAGGTATAAAAGGAAACTAAAGTTGAAGGATATAGCTGTCAAGTCAATAAGCCTACTATGTTTCACAGACCATCCTGCAACATATTTCAGTGCTGTTACTCAGAACCTGGCCACACTCTAATCTGTACAAAATCTGTACAATCTGTACAAAAGTGGTGAAATAAAACGAGTGTGTATTTTTTGTAAAACCGACAATGGAAAAACACATGTTCTACTGTTTCTATATGCCCAGATCCAGAAGGACATTTCTGTTCTGACAAGGAGTTTTCCTGTATCAGTCTTCCAGGAAGGCAGTGGGGAGGTCATGCCACTGAGCCAGTGTAAAGGCTGTCTGTCGTTTAGGCACTTCAAGAATTATTAAGCCACCCTGGGAGAAACTGAATACCAGTTAGATTCACTAGCAATAAAGGTTGGAGACCTGGCTAAATCCAGTTGGTGCTCTGTATCCGCCACACACTAACTACTTCTTCTGTCTGTTCATAGCCCATGCTAAATAAAAGTTGTAGAGTTTCAGAAACATAATGGCCACCTTTTTGTCTTAAGGACTTTCAGAATGGTAGTTGAGCCACTCAGTGCATTTCCAGCAACATAGTTCCCATGAGCCTCTCTGCTATCAGAAATGTGGAGGACTATTCCCAGATATTTAAAATTGTTCAATCTATGACCGACAGTTCTCCATGAGTGGTACCTGGACCTTTTGACAAATGCCATGATTTTGGTTTTCTGGTAATTATGTTCTAATTTGTCCTCCTCATATGTAACCTTAGAGATGTGTGGATTCTCTAACTTGGATTTGGGATATTCACCCAGAACAACAACCAGTTTGGGGAAATTAAGTTCAGTATTGGGGGGGAACCCTCTTTCTACTTCCACAGCCTGGCTGATGCACCAGCAAGTTCAAAGTGCCTCTAATAGGCTATCAGTAATCATGAAACAACCAAAGCAAAAGCTGCTTGATAGTAATTTGATTTTGTACTCAGGGCATAAAGGTGTGTAGTTCAGCAAAGCCAAACTGAATCCTTCCCTCCAGGGGATTTCCTCCTGAAAAAAAAATGGCAGCAATGTAAAAGGAGGCAAACAGCAAATCCCCAAACCATGCTGAATTTTTTTCTGCATGATTCAAGCCACTGTTTTGGCCTGCTGCCATTTTAGATAAGAAGACTGGGGGGAAGCCCTTGTTCTCCCTCTCCTTTACATCTCTCCCCTCTCACTTACTTACCTGCTATTGAGGCTGGCACAAAACTCCCTGCTGCTGACTCCAGGCTCCATAAGGATATTGGAAACACTGGGTGGTGCAGAAGTGCAAGCCAGACTCAGGGCTCCATAAGGGGCTCAGAGGCAGTGGCAGATTCCGCATGGGCCAAAAACAGTGGTGTGAAAATGGTGTAAAAGGGTTTAAAATGGTGTAGAAGGGTTTATACTGTTTTCACACTGTTTTCACACGGCTATTTTTAGCCCATGCAAAATCAGCAGTGAGTGGTTCAGAGCTGCAAGCCAGGCTTGGCATGCAGCTCTGCACAGACTGCCCGCTGGTTCCAGCCTCCATGTGAAAGTCAGAGGTGGTAGGCGACAGAGCTGCAAGACACTCTCTCTCTTCAAGCTCCATGGTGGGCTTGGGGGCAGCAGGTGGCACAAACTGTCACTGTCTCCAGATTCCACATGGAGTTAGAGGCAACTCTGTGCCAGTTAAAGCCAGCACTAGAGTCCAGGTATTGTGGAGAAGATGGGGAGACGGAAATGGGATGGGGAGTTGACCTGATTTTTTTTTCATATTCCTGATATGGAGGTTCAGCAATATCCAGGTTTATTGAAAAAAGGAAGGTCAATTAGATTTGAATTTCATCAATTTTTTTCACACCCCTATCACAGAGTACAAATTACATTGAAATTGCATTGAAAGACCACGGTGGCTGCCTAGCTTTAAAGACTTCTGTGTTGATAGGTAGGCACGCAGCTGTCTCATCCATGAACCAGTCTCCCATCCAAAGATATGGCCACTTGTTAGCATAGCCAAAGGAGAGCTTTGATCTTGTATTCTCCAGGACAAGGCATTGCTAGCTCCTGAAATAGCTGCCAATGTGAATTTAACTAAGGCCCTTTCCCCACTCACTGTTTGCTGCACGCTACTCTCGCCAAGTAGCGCGGAGTCCAACTGCACTCCCCACTACAGGGGCGGCTACAACGCAGCCCCCCCGACTCTGCTGCTCTTGCACCCCCTCAGTGCAGGTCATTCTGGCGCTGCTCAAAATGGCGCCTTTTGATGACCCCGCGCAGAGCGCGGGGCAGTGGGAAAGCCCGGGGAACACGACCCTCTGGCTAAAAAGCTCCTGGACCAGACGAAACGGACGTCATTTTAAAAGTGGGGA
This sequence comes from Sphaerodactylus townsendi, assembly GCF_021028975.2. NCBI lineage: Eukaryota > Metazoa > Chordata > Lepidosauria > Squamata > Sphaerodactylidae > Sphaerodactylus > Sphaerodactylus townsendi. The sequence continues at coordinate 95,510,240 of NC_059433.1, forward strand.
AATGGCCTAAAAGGAGTTAGGGCCAGCAAACATCTAGGAATTATTTGATGTACCTGCACATGTTCATTGATGTTCCATTGCCTCTGATCCTCAAAAAAATATTTTTAAAATTTGAAAAACTATTTCACACATGAAAAATAATATGAAGTTCAGTACCTGATTGATTTTGGTCAATCATACATGTAATTAGTCACATTTAAAATAACAGGTTTCACTATATGTATGTTCTCCATAGTTCCAAAAATACCTTTGGTATGCTGCTTTTGAATTCCTTGGAGATGGTATAGGATCCAGATGCAAGTTATAATAATGTACATTTTCTCAACATATAAATATATTGGGACAAAAGGAGCTGTATGATAATACCTTATTTGAGTGGGGTTTCTCATGCTTATCCTAACCTGGAAAAAGCTGACCTGATTAAATAGCAAACACATCAGTACTCTTTCACAATGAAAAACAAAACAGAGCACAGAAGAGGAGAAATGTTCTTATTTCATGAGCAAAGATTAATGGATTTTCTGCCCTCTGACAAGGTTTGTTAGCAAGCCAAAGACATGTGTATGGGGAAGACTTCAAGACACTGTAAATAAAAAGATCAATGTGAAATCAAGTCCCTTTCCAAAGACGTTAAGTTCTCACAAAGGATACTATGCAAGGGCCACCAGTATAGTTAATGCTTGAACTCTGTTATATCTGGATCTTAATTACACTCTCCACCTCTTCTATAATCCACAGGTAGTATCATAGGGGGTTGGTGCTGATTTTGTCACAAGGAACATATAGTAATGCATTCGTGTACACTTAGCATTTCTTAAATAAACTCTGTTAAAGACTGCCTCTCCCCAATTTTTATCAGCAACAAGCCATAAAAGGATTTTGAATCTGTTGTCTGTTGTCCTTTGCATATGCAAAAGAATTGCTTGAGAATGTGCTTTTACTTTAGGTCAAGAAAGTAAGTTATGGATCTTCAACCACCTCAGCAAAGTAAACTGCAGGTAAACATGGCTCCAAACAGTTGAGCAATGTCTTGAATTCCTATATTACCTGTATTTACATGCTTATAACACAGAAACAATTGCAAAAAAACATGCATATTTAAATAACATTCGAATTAAAATCAATCTAAATACATCTTGAAATGTAATGAAACTGCCTTAAAAACAAGAAAGCTGATACATAGCTACTTGGAAGTTATTTATTTATTTTATTACATTTATACCCGGCCTTTTTCAGGAAAACTGAAGGTGGCTTACTCTAAAATTTCATTTTCTGTTTCATGGCAGAATCTATGCCAATTAACTAAGGTGAAAGTTCAGTGAAGCTTGAGTTGAATTTACTTGTCTATATAAAATTAGTGAGAAAAATGAATGAAAGCTTATTTTTGACATTTTCATACTTATTTCTATTCAACATATCTAGTAGTTAAACATGCAGTTAAATAATATCATCCTCATTGTTTATTTTAAATTAGCGGGATATAATGCATCTATGGATGTTATTGCTCAGGGGTATGTGCAATCTTGCATTCTAAAATAAATGTTTGGGACTGATTTGGAACATCTGAAAAAAATCTCTGGTCTTCTTCATCCTTCCACTAGGGGTCAAAAGTGACTTCAAGGGGTAGCAGATTCCCCCCCCCCCCAAAAAAAACACTACTCCTTCCGCTTTCAGCAACTATCTGTAAGACTATAGCATAGACTAAATGTCAAATTCCTACAAGGATTTAAAGAGGTCTCATTAACTTACAGTTCTCCATTCCAGCAGCAAGAAGATGTCATTGTTAGTCTGGCAAAGCCAAGTCAACCCTTAACTTTCTCTGCAGTCAGACTGAAAGAAGTGCACTCAAATTGTGCACTCTCAGGATCTGTCCTCATGACCAAGACAACTACTTTTTGAACATTATTTAGAAAGAATAATGTATTCATCCCCACTCCCCAATAGCCATGATAGCACTGACCATGTGTACTGGGATAGAATCTTTATCAGATTATAGAAGACAGAGAGAAAATTAATAGGTAAAATCCACTAAAACATATTTCATCTCAATAAACCTATTGGAAAAAAAGAATGTTTCAACTATTGATTGTTTCCTGATTGCTTACTAGACCTATATGACAATCATTAAGTGCTGTACCTTATGATTCTTGACAAATGTATTTTCTTTTATGTACACTGAGAGCATATGCACCGGAGACAAATTCCTTGTGTGTCCAATCACACTTGGCCAATAAAGATTCTATTCTATTCTATTCTATTCTATTCTTTCTGTTTTCATATTAGGTTTTCCATATTACTCCTGTTTCATTTTTAACAATAACATGCCCCAAATTCCCCTTCTTCTCAACTGCTAAAAACTACAACTCTAGTCTTTTTTTATCTCTGGCCCTTTCCGCACGGGCGTTTTTTGGCGGCCTGGGGACGGCAAAAACGCCGTCCCCAGGGAGCCCTTCGCACAGGGGGCACAGCTGCTGCGCAGCCGCGCGGCCCTTGCACCGCCCGACCGGTGCGAAGCCGCCATTTTCCGACCTTGCTTGGGGAGCGAGGTTTTCGGAAAACGGCGGCTTGGAGCCACTGCCGTGCGAAAGGCAGTGGCTCCAAGGCGCCCTCCCCCCCCACTCCCACCCTTCACTTACCTTGTCTCTGGCCTTCCGGTGCGTCGCCAAGACCTGGGGACACGCCCCCCTGCCCTGCGACGCTGAGGCAGGCGCGCAGGGCCAGGGGGCATGTCTCCAGGCCTCGGCGACGTGCTGGAGGGCCAGGGACACGCCGGGTTGGCCGGCCGACGGCGCACCGCGGCGCCATCTGCCCGGCTGTTTCTGGGACAGTTCGTGCGAACGGTCCCAGGGGGGTTGGGTCGGCGCAGAATGCGCCGACCCAACCCCCATCGACACCGTGCAGAAACGGCCTCTGTTTCCTACCTCTCTATACGGAATAGCTACTTTCTAACACAGAGAATTGTACTTCTAGAGCTGTTGGTATTCAACAGTTGGTATTCAACAGAGTAGGCACCTGAATTTAAGTGTTCGAATGAGTGAAACCAACTTGAGCTATTTATAAAAAGAAATGCAACTTACAGAATAGTGTGATACGTGCTTCAAGGGATGGCACAGGGCATCAGTGTCATAATGTGGAAAAACAAACACATAAAGAGGTATCTAGTCCAGCAACCCTTTTGAGGAAAAGTCATGTTAAAAAAAACCTCACCACACTATACCAGCACTACCCACAGTCCCCATGTTACAAGTATGTGCCGGGTTTTAAAAATCCTATTGAGAACCCAAATTTGAAAAGCTATCTTCTTTTAGAAACCCACAGATGCCATTTTAATTCATGGCCAATTATTTCATTATTTATATTTTTGACATATGCCATGGAGTTCAGGGTGGCTATGTTTCAAGCGATGGGGAGTTTTCCAATCATGAATAGTTACCTCCTCCTCCTCCTTGTTCTTCTTCTTGTTGTCCTCCTCCTCCTCTGTGAATGCAATTTTGCAACTTTAGTGAAGACAATGTATTGTCAAAGGCTTTCACGGCCGGAATCACTTGGGTGCTGTGTGGTTTCCGGGCTGTATGGCCGTGTTCTAGCAGCATTCTCTCCTGACGTTTCGCCTGCATCTGTGGCTGGCATCTTCAGATCTGAAGATGCCAGCCACAGATGCAGGCGAAACGTCAGGAGAGAATGCTGCTAGAACACGGCCATACAGCCCGGAAACCACACAGCACCCTTTAGTGAAGACATTTTACAATACATTGTAAAATTTTGACAGTAGCAGTACAATCTGTGGGGGGGGGGCAGTAATGAAACCCTCAGGAGGCAGCTTGAACTTGGCATGAATGTAAATGCCACTTGCACTGGCATAAAGAGCATTTACACCAGCACTGATGCACTTATACTGGTATTGGAGAGCCACAAAGCAGCATGGTACCCAGGTGCCAATGCAGCACCAGCCCAAGCACTGTTCTGGTGTAGGAGCCCATGCCAGTGCCAAAGGGACATTCTTGGGGGCAGGGTCTGCTTCAGTTGGTTTACTGAGTCCTTTCAGCCCTGGAATGCCCCCTTTTGCCAATGTAAAATCAATGCAGCAGCCCATTGTGCTGTGTGGGCTACACCGGGAAAGGTCAGCATCATTTTCAGCTTGCTGGCCATGTTGGAGCAAGTCTCTTAGGCAGCAGCACAGCTGTGCTGTGGCTGCGCCACCACTGACTACTATACAAGTATCCTATCCCAGGATTGCACCACTCATATTACAGTTTTAAAATGTTCAGACATAATATTATATGTCCTCCTATTTGTTTAATATTAACATATAGATATGTAATTTGAACTCATCATTAGCCATAAACCTTTTATAAAGCAGGTCTGTTTTAATTGTGTGGTTGAGAATTCTCCATGTAGTTTCATAACTAATTAACTCTTAACAGAATTGTTCCTTGAATCTGAAGCTCATGGCTGCTGTTTCAGTACCCCAGCTTTTTTCAGTCTTCTGAACAGAATGTCTAGGCTTACATTTCTGTTTTAAAACTCAACTTGTAGGGGCCACAGCTGTTTCTCCACCACCTTCTTCCATCTTCTTTCCAAAGATTCTGAGAGGCTGCCAAATTGCAACTTCCTGGCTCTTCTTTCTGACAGTTTCATTGTATTGTTCAATCTGCGGGAAAATAGCCACATTAATGCAGCTTAATTACCAAAACTGCTAGGTAAGGGAGAATAGGCCAAGCACAAGAGTCTCTTGTGGAGGTAATAAGCATGCCTTTGGGGGGAAATAGCCAATTAAACAATTTGCCACTGTGTAAATTTTGCTATTGTCTTAGTGAAAACTGGTCATTTGGTGCCTGTTCTAATGGTGAAATCTATCATATAAACACCCAAATAATTGGCTATGGGAATTCTAAACCATATTTAAAGAGTTTACAGTGATGATGCATAAACATATAAGACATGAAAGCTATTAGAAAGGTAATATTTTAGACACAGTAGGTCCTTAAACTAGATCATTTTATAGTCAATAAGTCAGTCCTAAAATGCGGAAAGGTTCTGTGGTTCAGATATCATCCACGCATTTCACCTGGTACTTAGGGACTGGCATGCTAGTTAGCTAATTAGCTCCATGTGCATGCTGATCCCTGTGGTTTAGTGGTACAGCATGTGCTTTGCGTGCAGAAGGTCCCAAGGTCAGTCCTAGGCATCTCCACTTAAAAAAGGATCAGATAGTAAGTGATGTGAAAGACTTCACTCTACCTGAGACACTTGTGAGACAATCAGAGAAGACACAACTGACTTTGACTTTAATAGATCAGTGACCAACAGAGGCAATAGCAGACCACTTCTGAACATCACGTGCCTTGAAAAGTCTTTGAGGTGATCCTAAGCTGCAACTTGACACCATTTTCTACTAGTAGTGATTGATCAAAAGTAATTTTCATAGTTCATGGGTGATGTTGCAACAATGCAGTAGAATAGAGCTGCAAGTATCTACTCTCTCCATAGATCAATTCTTATGTGAGCTATGCCTCCACGCACCTGGTATTCTGCCATGCTAGAGCTGGTAACACCCAGTTACTCCTGGCTGGCCTTTCCATATAGCACTGCAATTCCAGACATGCCTTGCATGTTGGAGGGTGATTTAAACATGGCAGCCCCCTTGAATAGGAAATCATGTTAATGTATCACATCAACTTCGCCAAGTTGCATTTTCTACATTTCATAAGGCATATCTTGACAGCCCCCACATGATACTCACAGATTTAAAGCTTTAAGAAATTATTTCCCAGGTTATTTCTTGTCTAGCCTGCAAGAATTTACACTTGAATTTTGTGACCCTAGCCAGTGCATATCACGCTGCTGCTGGTTCTCTTGGTTTTGCCTCTTTCGTGTTCTATGCCTTGTACATTGTTGTCTTGGCTTTAAACCACTAGTTCAAAAATTATCTATTATGATTTCATGTTGAATTGAGGTCTCAGTTTAGTATAAAGTTGTCGTTGTCTCATCATGACTGTGGAGTGGGGAAAGAAAAAATAAGACCTCCCTACTGCATCAGCTAAGGCATGTGTGGAGCTGAGATCATCACCAACAGAAATTTAGAGCCATCCACCATGTTCATGATGAGCTAGCATTTTAGTGTACATTACACTTTTGTAACTAGATCTGATTCCTTCAAACAAGTCATCAATCTTAGTATTCATTTAGATGCTAAATCTAATTGACAATAAAATCTTTAGTTGACAATGAAACCTTTAAATCTGGGGAGTATTGCTACTTGGCATGTGGCGTATTCTAAGGGAATAACAGGCTTGCAAAGAAGCTGAATGCATGGCATGGCAGTGAACAGGATGGAAAGTTGCCAAGCACAATAGGGAAGGCACATTCCAAGGGGACACTAAGCTCAGTAAATCCATCCAATATGCATTGCTATCTAGGGGCTGACAAGCGATGCACAAGAGAGGCATCTGGTACTAAACTGTACATGTATTGCTGTGACTATGGTTACCAAAGAGGTGTAGTTTCTGAAGCAGTTGGAAACCACCAATTCCAAGGGTTACCAATACAAAACGCACCCGACAGGCATTTAATATTTATTGCCTGGTGGGGGGGGGGGGGATTTCCAATCATATACTAAGGCAGATTATACAAAGAGGTCTTCCAATGCCAGCATCCAATCTTACCATAACCATTTTGGGAGTGATTTCAGAGGATGGCCGTTGGAAAAGAACTATCTGAGAAAAACTGATACTGTTGTATGTAAAAGCTGGAATCAGACAAGTGATTCATTTAATCAAACATCCTATTTCACATAGTGAAACTCTCTGACCCTAAAATGCCAACAGGTAACAGATGCTACAAAGACCAACAAGCCACATGGAAGGTCATCTCACTCCAGTCTTGTTTCACCTACAATTTACTTCCAGGTCTAATTCCAAGTGCTGGTATTGACTTTTAAAGCCCTCTACAGCTTGGGGCCTCCATACCTTAAAGACACCTACTTCTACATGAACCTAATCAGACCACTTCAGTCACCTTGCTTCAGATATCCCCATTCTCTGAGGCTAAATGAGTGGCAACTTGAGAAAGGACCTTGTCAGTCATGGCACCAAGACTTTGGAACTCCCTCCCCAAGGAGATTTGTCTGCCTCAATCATTGTCCTCTGCCAGTGGATGAGAGCTGGGGATTTAAATTTGTTAGTGTGTCTTCTACATATGTCATAATACATTAGAAACAGGGTGATCTTATGTAGAGGAACCATGTCTGACAGTTGTTCTTCTAAAGATTTTGCAACGAATACTGACTTTAAAAGTACCATGTGGCTTTTTTGTTTAAAAGTATGCTTTGATTCCTTAGAGTTAAGAATTGATGAATTAAGAGAGAAAAAATAAATCTTGCATAAAAACGGATAAACTAACCTCCGCAAGACTTGCCTCCCATTGACATTTAGGCGAGATCTTTCAGATTTAAAAATATACATCCCTATCTTTTGCTGTGATAAGAAAACAGAGCAGAAAGTATTACAATAATCTCTTTGATGTCCCACTGAAGTATATAATACCTGTTTTATATGAATCTCCTGTTCATGCTCTAGTTGCTGGTTCACTTTCTCAGCTTGATTTATCAGTCTTCCTGCTCACTGCTTCCCCCACCCCACCCCCGCCTACTCCTTATGTACCTCATGCTCAGACTTTTTTTTTCTGGTTAAACTTGATTACACTTAATATGAACTACATGTCAAAATCCATGTATTGCATTTTCAATTCCTACTGAAAATCTATAGTCAACAGGTTGTGCCAATAACCATAAAATATATGACTGATTTAGAATGTCTTATATATAGCTTAACTCCATGAATATGCAGAGAAAACATTCACAGGTTTGTTTGTTTTGAGAGGGGTTTTTTTGCTTTGTCCTATCCACATACAATAATTTCTTTTTTGAATAAGTTTTTGAACTTTGATTTTAACTGACATGTTTTCTCAGTGTCCCTGATGGACCTAACATCATCTGACTTACTTCATCTCCTGTGCAAGACAAGGATGTTATATATATATATACTTTTTGTGAATTAGGAAAATGTCCTAACCTTGCTGAGGTGCAGACCTAAACATATATAACTACAAAGATCAAAAACTCTGGCTCACCCAATGGTTATAATGCAAGGCACATGGTTCCATGGTGGATGCTGAAGTAAACTGCATTACATAAAAGTGAGATATCAATATTTTAAATAAATAAAATAGATTTTAAAATGCCACAGAATGTACAGAGAGAGTTTATGAAGTGAGGACCTATCAGTCTTTTGAAAGCTTTTTTCACAGTGAAATTTTTAACAATGTGTATTATTTATGTCTATAGAAAATGCAAAATTCTTCTTACACACTATGAAAGGAACTCCACAAGGAAGAATAGCTTTGTTTCCTTTATTATGAAACAATATCAATATATTTTGACCAGATTTTCTTGGAGGGTAAATATATTGGTGGATGTCAGTTGTTTCTATACATCTATTTTTAAATTATGAAACTGATTCCTAACATTTTTTTAATTCTTTCACTTAGGATGTGTCATTAATGAAGCAAGGATACAACACTTGCACCCTGAACTGTTTAGGGCAATTTAACCTGTGAAAGAACAATCTAAACATTGGATTGCAACAGCTATGAAAAAATTCAATCCAAGATACTTCCTTTTATGCTGTTACTTGAGATAGGTTACTGCTGTTAGGTATCTGAAAGACTATATATATTTTATAGGGATGAAGGGGGATGGGTGTAAAAGAAATTCTGAGAACACCTGCTGAGTTTAATTGCACTACAGCTGGCACTGATTGTAAGTAGAGAGAGTGGGGTTTACCTACTGATTGGCTGTCATTACGTTCAATTTTATTGTCTTTTTTCCCTTTCAGTATTATTCTTCTAAGTTGAAAAGGACCACGAGTTGCAGGGATTAGGGAGATAAACCAAGGAGAAATCTTATGATAACTGTGCAGAATAAGATGTAGTGTTTCGTGGATGAAAATATCTAAAAAAGGAGTACACGCACCTGAAGATAAAACCTGAAGATCTTGGCAGCTAGAATTAAATAACTACCTTGCAGAGTAAGAAACATTTCTGGTTTAGATATTGAAATAGGTCACCATGCCCAGAGCATGCAGGTCTGGAATTCAGAAAAGAGATAATAACAGTGCAGAGAGAACAGGTGGCTGCAAGCAAGGAAGAATAAAGAAGTAGTGATCATTCACAAACTTTGGGAAGTCACATGGTGAAATTGTTGAATGGGGGTCTCAATTCTGCACAATAATAATCGATTACAGACTAGTGGTGCCTTTTAACAAAATATCATCAAGATATCATGAGTCAAATCTTCCCATTCAAAAATGTAGAAATGGAAGCAGAACAGAAGCAGCAGCAAGTTAATTATGACAAGGGCATGCTCTTTTGTCAAAGAAATGTGTGTTGCATGCCACTGAAACTCAAAGGCACACCGTTTTATTCAGCAAGATGTCAAGAAAAATGACTGGGCATCATGGGTGGATAACTTTGGTAGAAACATGGGAATCATTCCTGGTTTTAATTTACAGTAGAGATGGCTGCAAGGTAAGAACATGAAATTTTAGACCAGTAAGCAGACAAATAGAGATATAGTTGATGGTTTGAAAAATCTGGAAGATCAGCCAATCATTTTTCAAGAGATCCCAATTTTTTTCTTAATGTTTCCATGAAGTACCAGCACAGTTTGATAACTACAACACCTGAATTTATGTAGGATTTTTTTTAAAAAAAAATGGTTTTATATGTTATGTACAGTCTGGGGAGTATTTAAAAAATATTTTCAACAGTGAATGCTAAATAGAAAACATTTTACAAAGCAACTCTATTTTTTTAAAAAAAATTAAATCTTTGGTGAATAATATAGTAACTTCAGGAAAGATTAGTCAGTAGACAAATGTAGGTCAAATTCTTCATTTTTATGTACCATTAAGTTTAAAATGGAACAGACAACATTTTGTGGGAGGAAAACCTTGCAAAATGCAATGGGTAGACCTCCCTCAATTCTAACGTAACTCATGCTCAGTTGTGTCTGCCAAAATGGCGATTAGGACCATGATCCTGAGCTCATTCAAGGTGAGGTAAATTAAACAAAATCACAAGAGCAATTCACAAGTTCATATTTCATTAAAAAGGTCATTTGTGTGTTTATTTAGGAAAACTATACATTGCCTCTCCAGAGACATGCTCAAGGCTTGAAGAAATCATGTGAGGAAAACAGTGTTTAACCTTTTGTATCCCTCCTCCCCAATTCCCATATGCTTATGAAAATGTTCAAGAGGCTTAGGATATTAAGGATCATTTTGTGTTTTATATTTTTAGTCTGCATTTTTCCACAGAGCTTTTAGTACATGGTTCTTCCTTTCTGCATTTTATCCTTGTAATAATCCTATGATGTTGGTGACAGTCATTGCTGTCATTAATTGAGTTTCATCGTCACTGGAGTTTTCAGCCGTCTCCCCATGATTCTGACTATACCACACTGCCTTTGTGTTGCAATGAAAATACAAGAAGTACCTAGATATTGTAAATGGAAAGAATATGATGTGATAAATAGCAGAGCAGTCAGTTTTACTAGGCGTGAGAATTAAAAGACCTTACATAAAATATATATGACAGTCCTAAAGCACTGGGAACAAACTTTAACCAAAAATTGAACATTTATTTATTTATGAGCATTTATTTTTATTCTACCTTTCCTCCAAGTTGCTCAGAGAACAGAACCTGCCTTCCACATTCACAACAGCCTGTGGGGTAGATCAGCCTGAAGAACAGCGACTGGCCCAAGGTTATCCAATGATCTTTATCACTGAATGGGAATTTCAAACAGCTAACAGTTAACTTTTCCCGCTGTTGTGTTCTCAAAGCCTCAGGTTAGATTCAAGGGACCATGAGCAGAGCTATTTTACCAGAGCAGATATTTTTACTTCCCAATGTAGCTTGATTTAAGAGCAGCTCCTGAAGGTGGGAGACCATCCATAATAGTATAGACTGAGGCTTGGGGTTCTGTATAGAGCAGAAGAATCCAGCAAAAAAAGTACCCTTTGTAAAAGTGGAAGGGCATTTCAACTCAGAAAGTAAACTATGACTACAACTCTTTCACTAATTGTTTCGGGAAGTAGGAAGAACAATATACATTATAGTGAACTAACTGGAGGAAAGGAATAATAATAATTATTATTATTATTATTTTATTGGACTTATATACCGCCCCATCCCCGAAGGGCTCTGGGTTAGGGTTAGGGTAATAATGGTGGTGGTGGTGGTGGTGGTGGTTTGGTCTATTACACATGGTTTCTGGTAAGAACATTAAATTTTTACAATGTACCATTAATTTACAACTCATTAACTCTCTTTTCTTTTGGCATGCCACAGTCCAGGACAGAATTAGACATGCTTGATTTCTATTTTGAAAAAAAAATTATTCAGTACATTTATATGCATATTGCTACTACGACAGATTCTAGTGACAGATCCTCTAATTTGTGCAAGTTTTGCAAAGCTGCTGTTAGCCCAGGTGAGTTATATGGCATTTTATTGAAAGAAATCAAGGTTTGAAGGGAGGTAATAGTGTGGTGGTTACTTAGCAACCTCTACAATGACCCCTGAGAGCTCAGAGCACATTAGTTTCTTAAAGGTGCAGATATTACTTCTACTATTGGAGGTTAACCTCCAATGTACTGGGTTTTTTAATTTCACATTTTCCTACAAACCTTGGATTTTTATAGCTTGTCTGTTCATCTACCCAGTCTCTGGATTTAAGTACCCACAAGTGAGACCCTGTTGGGAATTAGATATATTGATAGTTTCCAAAATGCATCTACTATCCATCTTTGATTCATTTTCTATATTACCCTGCAACCAAGGAGCACTATCGTGAAACCCAGGTTCAAATCTTAAATTTTTCCACAGAAACTTGTTGGGTGACCTTGAGCCAGTAACTCTTTTCAGCCTATTCTATTTCATGGGACATTCGTAAGTATAAACGGAGGATAAGACAATGGTGTAAGCTGCTTGTTTCCCCATTGAGTTTTAAAGTCTAACTAAATATATACATTCTGTCCACCACTAGCAATAATTTCTGAGTCATTTTTGTCAGTAAAAATCCTGGACTGCGAAATTGCTTTGCTAGCTCTCATTTCACAAAGACTCAAAAAATATATAAGACTAATTAAACGCAACAGTATCATCACCACTTTTAAAACTAGGAGTTTGATTATTAGCTAGAATTTGATTATTAGTTTTCTTCCAGCCATAGTTTTACCCTAGATCTATTGCCAAGATAACAAAATGTATTTAGTGATGTTCTAATAATTCTGTCAAAACAACCTTACAAAATGAAAGCTTTAATTCACTGCTTGAAACATGTAGCTTCAACATTGGAAAACAGATGCCTTTTAATAAAATCCATTTCTGTATCATTTTCAGCCTTATTATATGTAAGATCTACAGAGATTATTCTGTTACCTTGTTAAGATAATATGGTCAACATAGTTTTGGAGAGTTTGAAGAATCTAGGGTTCAAATTACTACTTATGGAAGAAGTTATAGTGCTTGTGACTCGGACAGCTTGCAGATTTTACTCTGGTTTGTTTGTAACAAGCTCCGCTTTGTTTGTAACAAGTTTCAGTCTCATTGCTCCCAGTTCTGCGTGCTTTCTCCATTTGTTCCTCACATAATGGTTTTGAAAGATTTAACCTAAAGTTGTAGTGATGGCCAAGTTCAATCAACTGGAATTTGTCCAGAAATCAGAGTGGTGTAATCATACTTAAGAGAAACAAACTATAATATGTTGACATATTAGGAGTCATTTCTGAAATGAGGAAGTCTTAATGTCTGCTTCACGTATGGGAGGAGGAGAGATGGAGATCTGAATAAGCACTCTGCATTAGAACAAATCAAGGTCGAATTAAACTGAAACAAATCAGAGTTTGTCTGTCCTGTCAGACAATCTTCTTCTCATCTGAACCAATTTTACAAACCTGGAATAATTTCATTTATACCATTCGTTGAAGGCAGGGTGTAATGATTGGCAACTCTCTGTCCATAAGGATGAATTCAGATTATGAATTACTCATATGGTGTGCACAACAGTCAAATCTTTATGTGATTGTGTGTGCGCGCTTGTTTTCTTTATGGATGAAATGCCTTTTATTTAAAGCAAGTTGCCACATGATAAGCTTATTAGAATAACAAGTGCCCTGTAGGGGGAAAAGGAGGAGAGCCAACAAAAATGTTCTGGGATCAGTCTATAAATCTTCTTGGCACAGCTTTTGCTCGTTCTACTTACTGGCATGGGCCCCACTGGAACATATGTAACTTCATTAAAATTCCAGTTTTGATTTGAATGTCTTGTGTAATTAGCTAGATAGTATCAACTGGCACTGAAAGAACACAAAATCAATTAGTACTTCTCAAGCTGGCATGCTAACGTCTATGCCATTCATTCTGACATAAAAAACCAACATAATGCTGTATACTGATTTCTCTACCTCATTTTATTTCAAAAGTTAACGAAAATGAAACTCATGCCACATTAATCCTACCTTTCCTCCAAGAAACTTGGTTCTCTGCCATCCAATCCACCATCCTAATCACTACACCATATTGGCCTTATGATACACTGACCAATTTCCATCAATGAACTCGACTTTAAATGTCCTCTACTATATCAGCAAATTTAATCCTTCTGTTCAATCTAAATAGCCACAATAATCTATAGAGAAGACACTGTCATCCTCAAATTCTAGCTTAGAGCAAGTATGAGCAATAGTTTAAAAAAGAGATTTAAAATCCATTTCATCATTAATAGCAGCAACCGAATCACCGGGGGCAGCCATTGCGGCTGTGGTGAGCAAAGGAGGCAAAGGGGTTGCTTGCAAAAGCAATGCTGGCCAGCATGCTGCAGGAGGGTTGCATTGATTGGCTCCAGGCCTTAAAAGGCGGGAGGAGCCTAGGTATAAAAGGGGCGCCACACCCAGAGATAGTTCTTCTTGGCGGCGAGACTCGAAAAGGCGTGGGTCACCCTCCCTCCCTGTTAACTAAGATTGCAAATTGCTTACTTCGGCGCAGCCCGGCGGGTTGGCAACGGGTGTCGCAACATCTGGGCAGAAACAGAACCAGCCGGCTGGTTCTCCCATGCTTGTGCCCTGCGGAAGGGCCGGGGTGTGTGGCGGGCCGGTAGGCAAGCCGGTAGGCTTAGCCGGTGCCCGACACCCCAGGGAGTGGGGTTGGGTCAGGCTGGTAGGCGGCCGGTTGGCTTAGCCGGTGCCCGCCTCCTCAGTGGCAGCTGGAAGGGTTAAAGCCAGGGTTCAACCCTGGGGCTCCCGCTTCCTGCAGGTGGCCCCAATGGAGATTGGGGATCGCTTGATGTTGCGACCCGTTTGCTGCCCAGCTTCTCTGTAAATAATTATGTTGTTATACGTTAATAAATTGGGCTGTGGCCCAATCCATTTTCCAAGCCTGTCGTTGTAGAGCAGTGATGGCGAACCTTTTCGAGACTGAGTGCCCAAATTGCAACCCAAACCCCCCTTACTTATCGCAAAGTGCCAACACGGCAATTTAACCTGAATACTGAGGTTTTAGTTTAGAAAAAAATGGTTACCCACGCAGCGTTACTGTGGGTGTAAGTTTTCAGGGTAGCCAGTATTTTGCTGGAAAGCAAACGTGCAAGTAACTCTTCCAATGGATGAATAACGACCCTAGGAGGGTTTACTCAGAAGCAATCCCCCTTTGCTAAAACCCCCCCAGAGTTTCTACTCCCAAGTAAAGGGATCAGAAGTTCTTCACATGAAAATCTCAGTGGGGTTTAAATGAGCTTGACAGGGTTACCAGCTACATTGCTTCTGCAAAACGAGGTCTTAGGTTTCCAATGCTGCCCCAGCCCAGCGGAACATGCACAGCCCTGATGGGGGGCGGGGGGCACTCTGTTTGCAAGTGCCCACAGAGAGGACTCTGAGTGCCACCTCTGGCACCCGTGCCATAGGTTCGCCACCACTGTTGTAGAGTCTTCATTTGCCGGAGAAGGGTCTCACCATCTGCATGCAATTTCATTTAGCAGACACTTGTTTATTCAGAGACCCATTTCTAGACACCCACTTCCTGGGTCAGACTTCACCCATAAGTACTGTAGACTATTTCCAGGTATGATGTGTTGCTTATGAAACAATTTACTACAAAATAGTGTAACCTCTGCTTGTGGGTTCTGTGGGGCAGAACTTGGAAGGAGTTTGCAACAACTAAATTTTAAACAAAATGGTTTACTTTCTTTAACAAATGACACTTATCAAACATTAACATTTAACTTAACACTCCAAGGTCCTCTTCAAGTTTCATTCCAGGTCTTTCTAATTACAGTCTGATAATGCCTAGTCCATTCTTTCTGCTGGTGGTTGGCTCATGAAGACTTCAGAGTCTTGGTGAACTGGATTCAAGATTATGAAGGTTTCCAAAAGAACTCTCACCCATTACACACACAAAAACCCTGGAATAATAAATTCTAACATTTACAATATAGCAAAAATAGACAACTCCCTTCCCATTAGTTCCCAACAACATTGCAGTTACCTTAAACAAGATGTTAAGGGCTATAAAAATAAATCAAGATCCCTAGCCATGCTTCCTCTAACTTCATGAGTTTTGTAGCCTTCTCCTGCTTTCAGTCTCCACCACTTTCTGGGTCATCCCATTCTGAACATAGAGGTTACAATATCATTTCTTGTCCATTGCTTGACCTATCCAAAGATGCTACCTCTTCCCATAAAGTGATACTTCCTTCAATTCAAATTTTTTATACTAGAGAATTTGTATTTTGTATTGTCAAAGGCTTTCACGGCCGGAATCACTTTTCAGCCAGGAGCTGTAGGTTGGGAGGGCAGTATGGCCGTGTTCTAGTAGCATTCTCTCCTGATCGTGCCACTCAGATCATGGTGGCTGGCATCTTCATCTATCCTCTGAAGATGCCAGCCATTGGTTTGGTGGCTAAACGCTTTCAGGGAGAGAAATGCTGCTATAGAACACAAGCTAAGGCCATACAGCCCGGAAACCACACAGCACCCAAAATTTGTATTTTCATGGCATTTTGCAAATGTTGTGAATCAGTACGAAAGACTGTGAAGCAATGGTAGAAGAAAACATTTTTGAAAATCAAATTATAAATAGGGACAAGAACCAGTATATTAGCATGCATTCTATTGGCCAATTCATGTTTAGCTTATTGTTTAGTATGTGACTACAGGTCATTTCCCCACTTTAAAAAATAATGTTGAGCCAAACCATACTCCTTTGAATCGGGTGTGGTGCTTTTGAGCACGAGGTCTGACTCACCACTGCAGCTTGTCCTTGTTGTAAACCTCGCGGCGGCCGCGAGCTTCATGACATGCAGCATTCCCCACAACCGCGCGTTCAGTGGTCATCAGTAAACAGATCCGATAACAAGGCGAATTTCTATTGATTTAAGTGTATAAGTCATTGACTTTGTGTTTTCTTTACTTGGCTATATTTGTTTATAAGGGGAGATAAATAAGAACTACATAGAAAAAGGGGAATCCCCCAGTTAAGACAACCCCGGAGGTGTGGAAGGAAGGAAGCTAAGCCAGACAACCACCGGACCCCGGAAGCTGGCCAATTCACGTAGAAGCTGATTTGACTCGGCTTTTAATTAAAAGAAAAAAGAAAGGACTATGCAGAGTCTCAGTTAGAGACACGTACAAAGTTATTTTAATTTTAACTAATTTGGGAGATAAGAAAGAATGTATAAGGAGAAACAAGAAATATGTTGATTTTTTTCTTTCAATATACCCTCCTGTAATGTTGTTCAATTATTTTAACCTAATAAAAAGTATTCAAAAAAAGAACAATATGAATGAAAGAAATGCCAGCCAAATGAAATGTTATGGTAGCCACCAATTCTACATGTAACTACAATGCCATTTTAGAGACAAATTCAGATTTTAAAATGCTGTGAGGACCCGAACTTGACCCAGCCCGTGGCACAGCAGGAATAGGGGATCTTTTCAAAGGCCCAAACAGGCCCCTGTTGTGGAAGAGCATGGGAAGGGAAATAAGATCCCTTATTCCCACTGTGTCACAATCCTGATCTCTTATGGCATTTTTAATAGCTGAATTTGTCCCTAAAATGGAATATTTGGCTACTATAGCACCTAGTTTGTCCCTCAGTAATGTTTTTTTTCAATTACTTACCATTATTATGTTTACAACCTGTAAACACAAGCATTTTCCCCACGGCCGCTATATCCTGGGATAAGAAAGTGAACCATCCCAGTTTGGCCATGAATTCTGCATGACTTCTGGGCCTAAATCAGGCTCGCCCTGCAAGATTTGCCTTATCCTGCAGTTTTCAAAAAATGATGAAATTGGCAGTTCTTTTGAAAAAGCCCACGCCAATCCCACTCCCATGCACACACCCTGGGAGACGGGCCAGTTTATTTTTCTGGCTTTGCTGCCTGCTCTCCCCACCCCTTAGCTGCAGCCAATCAGAACGTCAGAAAAACGGAATCTACGTAAACTATGTAAATGTACGCAAACTACGTAAACGACTTAAATGTAAATGTTCATGTGGAAAATTAAAATAAACTGGGGACTTGTGCATAATTCACTGGAGTTCTTCCTCCCAGCCTGAATGCGCTGATAGGCAGCCGTGCAAAGGGAGAAACCGAGATAAAAACACCCTGGGATATATGATCCTGAGTCTATCCCAGGATATTTTGTCCATGGGAAAAACGCCACAGTCTACTATTTTCAAGGGCAAATGAGCTCTGTCAACCAAATATTATTTGAAGAAACTCAGACCTGGCTTATGTAATATTTTCTTTAACCCACATGAACAGTTTCAAACTTCTACCAGATGATAGTCACATTACAAAAAAAAGTGTGCATCTGGTATTCACAGATACACCTCAGAGCAACTTCCATGCTTGGAGGTTTGAACTTAGATATTCCTATTCGTAGTTCATCACTCTATCGCCAATGTGGGGTAGTGTATTAAAATCTGGGAGACCCAAGTTTGAAACCCCACTGCCATGGGAGGTTGCTGGGTGACCTTGGACTAGCCGCTCTTCCTCAACCTTACGGGATAGTTGTGAGAAGAAAACAGAGAATAATAATGTAAGCTGATTTAGGTCCCAATTGAAGAGAAAGGCAGGGTATAAATGAAGTAAAATGAAATAGAATAAATAAATAGGCAAACAAGCCCAATATGCTGCCTTTCCTGTATATTGTTTTTTTTTCCCAGCATTATCTGTAATTTCGTTTCTCATGTTACATTTTCCACATGAATACCCAGGAATAATCAGAATTGTTCATGAATTTGAACTAAGGGATTATTATGTTTTAATTAACAGCAATATTTACATATATGCATATGTCTTTTTCATTTTCTCCTAAAACTAAAAATAATTCTAATTAGAAAGAAGATCATCTCATTGTAGCATGAAGCATATTTGTTCCCATATTGTGCTGATTCTGCAGACTCTCATGTTTGCTTTTCTTGTTTATCTGAAAAACAAACTGAAAATTAAGAGGGTTAAACTTTTTAAAAAACAAAGAGGGCAGAAAGAAACATTTTCCTATCAGGCAGTTTTTATCCCAATTCATACATTACTCAATACAAATCTGACAATCCTTGTACAATAAATACAGTAACTGGCATTCATAGTTCCATTAAATAAGCAAGGCAAGGCATCAATTGCCTTTGTTTAATATGAGAAATTCTAACAGGATTCTAAGTAGACCTACTTAAGATTGCAATGTAAACCCCAAATACACTTACATTGATTCCAAAAGGTGAGCCTGCATATCTGCTCATGCTCACTTAGCATGTTTGCTCAGTATCACTGTGCAGAATCCAGTGTTGCAGTAGGTAGTGACCCCTTCCCTTTTCAGTTGTTATTTGCTGCTTTCCTCTTTCAGTTGCTTAACTGGGGAGCACATAAATAAGATTACACACATACATACAGTTGTGGGATTCAAATAATTTAACAACTGGTTGTTTGCAAGCACAATTTTAACAACCGGTTCTGCTGAAGTGGTGCGAACCTGCTGAATCCCACTACTGCATGCATGCATGCATGCATGCATGCATGCATACATATACATACATACATACATACATACATACATACATAGTCCCTCATCTGCCTTTCTACCAACCCAGAGAACCTCTATCTTGTCAGGATTAAGTTTCAGTATGCTCATTGTCATCCAGCCCATTACTGATTCCAAGCACTGGTTCAGAACATCAACAGCATCCGTGGAATTATGTGGAAAAGAAAGATAGAGCTGGGTATCATCAGCATATTGGTGACACATTCTAAAGCTCCAAAGCTGAAAGTCATCCATATAAATCAGACAAGCAGGTCCTGAAGATACATCATCTGAACATGCATCCACACTGACATCTAACCAGTGGTGGAGATCTTATCACAAACTGCCAAAGTCTCACTGAGTTTGACCTTCCAAATATATTGCAGCTGAGTGCATGGCATTTTGGATATGATCTGAAGTTAACTTCTCAATTTGTTGTTGTACAGGTATGGAGGTGAATGAAGAGCTTGTACACTGTGAACAATTCTGGCTACCTGTTGTAGAGGTTAGATGACCTGTGGTGAGTCACATGCACTAACATTTCTTGAAGTCATAACATGCTGAGGGATCACCTGAATGGAAAGGTGCATGGTCTATTAGATTAGAGCTAGAAAGTCAGTTGGATTGTATGATGAACTTGCTGCTTAACTGTACTATTTCAGACAGCAGGAGAACAATGAATGATCCCCATAAATCTACACATAGGATATTATGATATGCTACATTGGAATATATAATTATTTTTTAATGTGAGGGAGCACCCAGCTAATACTGTGTTAACCTAAGCAGAATTACACATTTCTAACTTCATTGACTTTACTGACAATAGCTAAACAGACTGAATTGTCTTGTTCAGCAGAAAATAGTCCACAGAAGCCTCCTGATTATATCTTAGCTTTCAGTTACAGAATGTACAAAACTGGGCTGTTTGACATCAAGAAGGTGTTTATAGAACTCCTCACATTTCCATTGGAAGCTTATCTTACTGAAGAAAAGCTGGATTTAGCGTTCATGAGCAACCTGCCTGACTGAAATAAGGAAACAGCATCCTGCATTCCAGATAACCTAATGAAAATTTTAATACACATAGAACCACACATAGCATTTGACATTTGCTGTATATGGATTCTCCAAAGTAAATATAGAAAATGGGTAAATGACCTCTTGACACAGATACTTTGTATCACCAGTTTCATGTAAATGATATATTATTTTCTAATGTGCAGCAGGAATGAGTGAACTAGTGAGAAGATTTAGACATAAAGATACCTTATGCTGTCCAAAAGATTTCAATTTTGCCATTTTCTAAACACAGAAAAATGCATCCCTCCAATTCAGAATATTGAATGTCTTATGGAAAGTGAAAGGTCATTTGTAACTGTCCAAACGATTGATGGAGTTGAGATACCTCCTTGACCTTCACCCTGCACTCATAAAGAACAGTCTCAGATGACAGAGCATCAGGCAAATTTTCTGAAAACGTCTTTTCTTATTTTATATTGCATTGTGGACTTGTTACTTGATATTTTCCATAATTGTATGTCAAGATTTAATTACTGCATGTCTTCCCTCATTAAAAGTAGACTGCTACCTAATCCTGTTCAGCTACAATTGTCAAGCATTTCTTTCTGCTTTCGTGCCATTGTTTTCCATCTTAGTTTCCTGGAATAATTGCTTTGGAGGCCTACGCAAACAACATCAAGGTCAAACCTTACAAGCACATACAAAAAATTCTTTTCCAATTAATTACTGTCTGTTAAGGATGCACATTGTTAAAAAAAACCCAGTGAAGTGCCTGCATTTTTTTTTTTATAAAAAGCCCACTGGTATAATTGTCATACAGGACAACTTGAGAGAAGTGAAGTTGAGATGTTAAAAAACAATTGTTAAATTTTCACGAGGCTTGTGGGAAACAAGCAGTGTATTGTATATTGATCGTTGTACCATTTTTCAATTATGTAACACTTCACTGGAAAGAAATGCAATACATACTGCGAACCATATAAGTTGAAAGTAAGGAAAAACTACTCAATGAAAATGCTTCTTGTCAGGAAGCCACCTTATGCTCCTACCCAATAGATAGATAGATAGATAGATAGATAGATAGATAGATAGATAGAGAGAGAGAGAGAGAGAGAGAGAGAGATAGAGAGATAGAGAGAGAGAGAGAGAGAGAGAGAGAGAGAGAGAGAGAGAGAGAGAGAGACGTAGGCAGGCAGGCAGGCAGGCAGGCAGGCAGGCAGATTTAACAGCCATTAGCTATTCATCTGCCATTTCACACTTTTAAAAAGTAGAAAAGGAAGATTAATTTCTCCTTGGCGCTACAAAGAGAAAGTAACTCTCACCAATCTGCTTGATAGCAGTATTTGCTTCTCAGAAAGTATTGTTAGCTGTTTTACACAGGGAGTAAACTGTTTTACACAGGTTTTGTGCAACATGCTAAACGTATTGTTTTGTGAACATGCTAAAACAGTGTGGTAGTTTACTTGGTATGGCCAAAATAGGTTCTTCTGTGATAATGTTACTGTATCTCCATGTGTCTCAGCTGAGTCTAACCAGTTGATTTCTAACCAGCAGAAAAAGTCTGGCAAGGATAAAGTTTCAGTCCTCATTTAAGATCTTATTTTGTGGGGGTTCACGCCTGTAGCAAGAGAAGGAAACTGGAAAGTTCTGTTCCATGAGCTATGTCTCACTCATTCTTTGGTCCTAACCCTATCTGTTTTGCTTCAATGTTTTAAAATGACTATTATCACAAATTTATTAATCCTATCACCTATATTTATTTATTCATAAAAAGTTTTAGTCAATATGGTTAGTATTTCAAACTGGTTCCTATTCCCCATATCTTAATAATCCAACTATGAAGTAGGAATATGCGATCTCTTCTGTTATGCAGCTGTGCTTATTTTGTGCTTATTTTGGTTTCTTCAAATATTTCTTTAAAATGTCAGTGATCCAGACTATAAGGGACAGGATAACTAGAATAATTATTTTGCGATTCTACCACTATATCTCTTTTCCTGAATTACATGTTGATAGGACATCCACCCAAATCAGCTGTTGGTGTTTTGTATATCCAATACATACTATGAAAAGGTAGCCAGTCAAACAATATATGAGACAGTTGTCTTCCAGCTACTTCAGTACAGGGGATACATCTTTTTTTAAAAAAAAACAAACCAATCCATTTTCTGCAGCATAAAAGCCAGTAGATATTTCTAACCAAGAAAATGTCACAGAGAATGCTGGATTCTACAAAGCATAAATATAATGTCTTTAGGATATTATTAAAAGATTCATTTTGGCATTTTGTGTTTCCACAGCATGGGAGAACACAAGAATTGCCAGCCAAAACAGATCTTTTTCCCACCTGCTGCATGGACCTCATGTTACTTTCACAGTTGCGCCTGCTATTTTGTGTGCTGCAGCAGATTCTCTGTGAAGATTCTCCATGGAGATTTCCTCTGCTTACAGCTCATCTGCATGTCATTTCGCTGTGAAAGGTAGATGAAGAAAGTTTGTTGACTAGCACCGCCAGCACATGTTATTTTACCTTTGTTTTTCTTTGAAGGGGATGTCTGCAAAACTATAGAAACACAAATATGTGCATATGGCAGCTTTTCCGTCTCTGTAGTTTCACAGACAACCAGAGGTGGGATCCAACCAGTTCTCACCACTACTCTAGAAGTGGTTACTAATTTTTTCTGAGTGCCCAGAAGGGGTTACTAAAGCAACCTCCCTGCCCAATAGGGACTGGAGGTGCTTGTGTGCAGCGGCGCCACTGTTTGAATCCCACCACCATTGGAACCTGTTATTAAAATTTTTGGATTCCACCACTGCAGACAACCCCCTCAAAACAAACAAAAGGAAAAGTGACACATGCACAGGATCGCTAGGCACAATGAACTTTATTCATCAACTTTTTACAGCACACAGATGAGCTGCAAGCGGAGGAAGCGTCCATGGGGAATCTGCTGCAGCACACAAAATGGCAGGCGTGAGTGGCAAAAATGAAAGTAAGAGATTTGGGCAGGAGAAATACAGTGTTTCCTGCCTGCTTTGTGTTTACTCAGCAGGCAGGAAAAATCTTCAACCCAGGGGTTTTTGGGGGGAGGGGGAATATTGCTAGTTTAGCAATTTTTGGAAAAAAATGGTTTGGAGAAATAAAACGGGCTGAAATCATTTTTGGGAAGAGAGTTGTGAAGTTCTTCCTCAAAATACTTGTATATAACGTCCTAAAGATGTTATATTTATGCTGTGCAGAATCCACCAATGAAACAGCAATGCTACTCAGCATCAAAATGTCAGTTTCCAAATGACTATTTTTTTAATATTCTGCACCAAATTTCAAAATTAGTTTCTAATCCACAATAACACTTTAACAATATTATGTCTTTAATCCAGGGACGTAGATATAGATTTTTAATGGGGTGGGCTTGGGGGGAGGGACCATGCCCCCAACCACTCCTGGGGCATGGCCACACCTCTCCAAGCTCTGCCCCTGGCCTCAGTGCTTATAAAAGCAGCTCTCCGAGGCCAGGGATGGCATACTGCCCTGCCCTGCCTGCCCCGCCCCGCCCCGTCCCGTCCCCTCCCCACTGGCAGAGGCGTAGCGAGGGAAAATGAAGCCTGGTGCAAAATCTGAGTTTTGCATGCCCCCACACGGGCGGCTGCCGGGATGCTGGAATCCACCCACAAACAGTATCATTTTCAATGGTGTTTAAACTAGGGAGCCCAGATTCTCCTTTTAAATCCACCCTAAAGGGAGAATTGGGGTCCACAGTTAAAACAACATTGAAAGTGTTGCGGTTTGGGGATAGATTATTCCCCATCCTGAAACAGCATCACTTTCAATGTGGGACCTCAGATTCTCCCTTTAAATCCATGCCGAAGGTGGTGGATTTAAAAGGAGAATCTGGGGAAATTTGGGGGGTGCCTGCTGTCAGGGGTGCAATGGTTAAGCTAGCAGCACCAAACTTTCAGGGTATCTTTAGGAGACTCTCCTGATGTTACCACCCAGGTTTGGTAAAGTTTGGTTCAGGTGGGTCCACCTCAAAGGTGTAGCCCCCATCTCCTATTAGCTCTCATAGGAAACAATGGGGAATGGGAATAACAATGGGGAATAATTTTGGACCCCCTGAACCAAACTTCACCAGACATGGGTGGTATCATCCGGAGGGGATCCCAACAAATCCCTGAAATTTTGGTGCTGCTAGCCTAAAAACTGTGCCCCTTGCAGACCACAAACTGAAAAAACACTTAAAATACCAAAAAACCACAAACGGTGGGCGGAGCTTCAGACATGTAATGGGGAAGTAAACCTGGGGAAACCCCTCCTTACCTATATCCTTGCTTGAATCACCTATTTTCTTTTTTCTCTTGGACCTTGAATGCATCCAGTATATGTGTGAGCATGCATGGGTTTTTTTTAAATTCTGTGATTAAAGACACAATATTGTTAAAGTGCTATTGTGGATTAGAAACTAATTTTGAAATTTGGTAAGAATTTTTTAAAGGCATTTGGAAATTGACATTTTGAACTTGTGAGAGAGATTACCACCACCATATAGCACCTGCATGTCAAAGGACACTTTTTTGATCTCATTATCTTTATAATAATTTGGACCACATCTTTTAATTAATCCAGATAAAGCTGGGCTAGCCTAGTTTATGGAAACATGACTGGCAGAATCTACAGACTACTCAGAGACTTTGCTAAACTTTCATCACAACCAAAGGTCTCTAGTTCAGTGAGGAAGTGCCTATGTTAGCTTTTATCTCTGTATGTATGTATGTATGTATGTATGTATGTATGTATGTATGTATGTATGTATGTATGTACGTATGTATGTATTTTGCAGTCAAGACAAAACAAACATGGTGACCTTGTAGGGTTTTTAAGGCAAGAGATGTTCAGAAGGAGTTTTCCACTGCCTGTCTCCTTGTCACAGCTCTGGTATTTCTTAGAGGTCATCCATCTAAATACAAGCCAGGGCCAACATTACCTAGCTTCTGAAATTTGACGAGATCAGGATAGGGTAGATTAACTCTTGGAAGCCATTCCATCATCTATGACTTACTCCAGGTTTCAGTATCCCATTCTTTGTGGAAACCCAGCAGAACTTCTATTGGTTGTAAGTCTGATTCTACTGCCTATTGTTTACTTAATGAACAGTCTCCAGAGGCATGCAAAAGATTTATTCACCATCAAGGCCCATGTTAAGCAACAAATGACTTTTTTATGATAGGAACATCATATATTCAGAAGACAGTCTTGAAAAAGGAGTGTCAAGAACACACTTTGGATTGCTTCAGGTCTGATGACTCTTATTTAACTATTTGATCAATTTGTGTTTCATTCTGTCCAAGCTCAGGATAGCTAGCCAATTAAAGTAACTAATAAAAAATCTTAAAACAATAACAGCTTTAAAAAGCACAATTAGAAAAGGATCAATGGAAATTACAGGGTTTTGTTGACTTGCCTCATGTATAACTATATATTCATGGTCATATATTACTTCTATGATGCTGTTACCATAAATCCCAGGCTTTAGAGAAAAGAACAAAAAATGGAGTCCTGTACTGTACACCCAAATGTAGTTTGTGTTACAGAAGAAGCAGGATGGTTTGAAAGTTTTCAATGCATGATTTTTCAGTAACCATGGCCAAGTGCTTTGATTTAAAGAATACTTGAAGTGTTTTGCCATTGGCAATGAAATCACAGTTAATAACTTTTCACAGACTGCAATAAACTCCTGAGAGATCTGTATGCTGTCAAATTTATGATTTTAAGGCCTGATAATGTTATATATTTATACATAGTTTATCAAAGTGCACTTATTTCTACTTCTTTTGATTTATGAGAAAACATTATGTAAGAAATGCTTGTTCAAACATGTCAATCAGCAAGCATGTCAACCCTACACTGTAATCATTTTGAGGACTGTTTAAGTAGGTGCCATTATCAAGCAGAAACTGGAGAAAAAATACTCTTCATTACAAATAATTTCTTTGTATGTAAAATGGAACTTTTCTTTATGTCACCAATAGCTCATTGTGCTAAACTCATCCATGGAGACTGGGTTGGATCCAAAGTTTTCTTTCATGTGGAGAAGGGTACTTTCACTAACAGAAGCAGTGAGGGCATTTTTTGGCTATTTCCCCCCATCCCACAGTATCCCAGATTGTTCCTGAAAACTGTCCTATTCCCAGAGCAAGTTGAGGTGAGGGGAAAAGTATACAGGAAGTTGCCTTGAGAATGGAGAGGTGGGAAAGAAACATTCAACAAGTGAAATTCCATTCACAATCCTTTTGAAGTCAACTCTCTTTTTAATTGATAAATCCAGAGGTGGGATTCAGGGGGTTCCAAAGGTTCTGTAGAACCTGTTGTTAAAATTTAAAATATCACTTTTTAATACTAAAATATTTTATTAAGTATTAATATTTTTAATACTTAAAATTTAAAAAGTGATATTAAAATATTTTAATACTTTTTAACAGTCATTATTTGAATCCCACCACCATCGGAACCTGTTGTTAAAATGCTTGAATCCCACCACTGGTTACAGCCAATCAGAATGCCCTGATCCCTGATCAATTTACCGAGAAAACAAGGTCCAAAGTCACAGTGAAAATGGCTGATAATATTATTCCATCCTATCCCTGCAGGAGCAAAAAGGATCTGGACACTTATTATTGTCCTTCATTTTTAAAAGTTATAGCATTAGGTTTCTGTTAGATTTACTGTTAACTAAATAATGATCCCCATTCATGCTGGTCATGCAGGAGGAAAGGGACGGAGATTTGCACTGATTCTATCAAGCTATTTCTGAGGTCTTTATGATATCACACTTCAGGTAGTGTTACCCTGCAGGGAAAGCACCATGAGATCAAGATATTTGAGAAAGAGGGTGATGGTGCTATTCAAGGCAAGGAAGAAAATAAGCCTGCAATGGTTCTGGGGCTGGGAGCAGAGTGGACCTGATGGGCAATGGCATACTCAACCAAACACCCAATGAAGCTTCATGAGGCCTACATGGGAGGCATCAAGGGGCAGTCACCATGGAAGAACAGCTATATAAATGCCAAAGTGGTCCTTGGAATGGCAGCCTGGCCTCCCACCAGTCTGCATCCCAGGCAAAGTGGTTGGAAAACACCATTAACAGCATGGTTGGGATCTGTTTTTAATGCTGGTGTCTGGCAGTGGATACTGAGGAAGGGCTAACAGAAGGCAGCTGGAGTAGCTAAGGAGCAGGGTGGAAATAGGCCATGCTATAATAGGACTTAAGAAGGAAATGGGAAGGAGATAAGAGAAGAAGATGCCCAAGGAGCAAAGGGCATCTGCCTGGAAGTCAGAAGACAAAGAATAGTCAAGGCAAGAGGAATAGAATAGGACCTGATGTTGCAACTGGACACAGAGTGTTGCCCTATATCATTCAATAAACTAAGTTGCAATCATCTTCACATCTCCTTGTTCAATTGAGGTTTGGTTTGGTATGCCCCTGCCTCCCAGGGTTCCAACATCTCCCCACCCCACCCTAGAAGCCGCAGTTCTACTCTGCCAAGAGAAAAGTATAACTGTGCATTCTTAGTTGAAGAGGATTCAGTACAAACATTGATAGGAAGTCCATATCAGTCTTCTATTACTCGAATTATTGGCTGCAATACTCATAAAACCTGGATGGCATACTGGTTAAAGTGACAGAGTAGGACTTGGGATGACCTGGCTGACATCCGTCATTCAGCCATGAGAGCCTGTCAGGTGATCTCAAGGCCATCGCAATCTGTCAACCTAACCTATTCTCACAAGATTGCTGTTGTAAGGATTAAGCAAAATAGATGGAAACAGAGGTGGATCCCGTACACGGCAAATAGTAACAGTACAAACCATTGGGGTGCGGCTTTGCATAGGTCCCATCCCCAAAACAAGTTTGCCTTGTTTTATTTTCCTCAACCCAGGATTTTCAAAAATCACTAAACCAGTTCTTTTGCAAAATCCCTGATTGGAGCGGCTCCTGTGGGAATGGCCAGGTAAAAGGCGTTTTATTTCCCTCCCTTCCACCGCGCCATCCACAGTCAGGGAGAATCCATTTGCCACAGCAATACATTCATTATTGTCCTGCCAATTGCAGGAAGGTCCCTTTTTCTTTTTAAAATTTTGTGGGTTGGAAATGCGCAGCTACGCAGGTGCCGCCAATCAGACTCTGGGGTGATCAGCATAGCTGCGGAGGTTCATTTCTGTATGCCTGCACTGCTATATATGTGTTGTAGGAAAAAAAGTTTTTTAAAGTGTTCCGTGTGAAGGCAAAAAGCAACCTGGATTATTTGCATGGGCTCTGATTGCTGCCTGCACAGTATTCATGTGAATACTGGAAAAAGAAAAAGGGATCCTTTATAGCAACTGCAACCCATTATACATTTACTGTGTGGAATCCACCAATATGAAAAGCCATTGGGTCCCTATCAAGGAGAAATAATACATTAAAACATAAAATAAATAATTCTCTGTACCATCATGCCCATTGATGTAATGAAAGAGGCAAAGAAAGAATACCTGGGAGAGATGCAATGTATTTCTAAGCACTCAGCATGCAAAGACACTTTTTTTTCAGTGGAGCCAGGGGCAGGAACGGTAGGCTTGTCAATGAACTATGAACGGTGAACTATGCTATCTCCAATGGTATCCCACCCCCAACCCCCACAGGAGTTAGAAGCAGTGATGGTTAAAACTTGTTCTTGCCCCTGAAGAACAGTTTTTGTCAATTTTACAAGAAACTTTTCCACAAAAGATTATCTATTTGACCTACATCATTTTCAACAGAAAGAACTCAGTAGAATTGTAACTTCATCCATCACATGCTGGACTGTCTTCATTTTAGAATGCTCCACTTGGGTCTCAGTGCCTATCTAGTTCTGTCAGGAAGGCATTAGGACCCAAGCAAAGCATTCTAAAACAAAGACGGTCTAGCATGTGGCAGATGAAGCTACAATTCTACTTAGTTCTTTTTGATGAAAAGGGTATAGTACTTGTTGTGGATTACTGTCTTCTCGGTGGGAACATGAATTCAGACTTGAACCTATCTGCATAATACCACTTTGGCTTTTCTTTCTAGGAACACTAGAATGTGAGGCAGAAACCAGAAATGGGCAATATGGATAACAGAAGTGTAAACAAGAAGCCAGTAAAAGAAAAATGCTGTTCACTAGGGCTCATTCCGCACACGCAGAATAATGCACTTTCAAGCTGCTTTCAGGGCTCTTTGAAGTTGTGCGGAATGGCAAAAACAGTTGTGAAAGCAGCTTGAAAGTGCATTATTTTGCGTGTGCGGAATGACCCTAGGAGAGTTCAAAGTGCTGTTGAAATATTTCCCATTCTTGTTAGGAACTATACTTCCCAGGAGACCTTGTGAGTCCCAAGGTCTCCTGGGAACTGTAGCTCCTCAGGGCGTTTTTACTGCGAACAGGCCTTTTGCAGCCTGAAAAAGTTCAACAAAAAGGAAAGGAACTAAGTGTGGGAAGGAGGGTGTGTGTGTGTCGTGGGTTGGGTGGGGGAAAGGGGGCGGGGCCTGGGGGTGATTTTCTGCACCCCTCAGGCGTGCGCCTGGTGCACAGCACCCCCTTCCCCCATCCCCTTGTAGTTCCACCACTGCTAATATTTCAACATAAGTTTATCCCTTCTAAATTCTTTTTAGTTTATCAACACAAGTTTATTTTAAAGTTTATTGCCATTTGTTCAAATGGTAATGCTTTTGTTATGATAGTATTTGAGTAACAAGAAATGTAAATATTTTGTGATTTTTTGAACCCAGACCAAGATTATTGGGCAAGGTTATAATGCCATGAGGTTTACAGAGAATTCACATTTGTATATGAAACAGCATCAAGATATGTACAGTAGCCCACCAGCAGCTCAACATACCTTTTGTTTTACCTCAGAAAGAGGAAAGTGTCAGAATGCACGTAGAACTACACATGACATGACATTTAGCTTAGGGAAGGCATGGCAAGATGTGGAGGTCTGCTGCAGGGGAAAGGATCTAACAAAAGTTGCATCCCTTCAGCTTTTTATCATTTGCTAATATCTGTTCAGCCTTGGCCTGGATGGGCTAAGATAGGCTAGGATAGTCTGACCTTGTTGGATCTCAGAAGTTAAGCAGGGTTGACCCTGGTTTGAACTTGGATTGGAGATTACCAAATAAAATCTGGGGTCATTACGCAGAGGCAGGCAATGGCAAATCACCTCTGAATGTCTCTTGCCTTGAAAACCCTATGGGATCACTGTATATCAGCTATAATTTGTCACCCTTTTCCACCACCGATATCTAATCAAAATGGAAGGACATAGACTGCAATTAAATTATGATCAACACTAAAGGAATGATAAGCATAAAGTGCCTCATGAATTTTCAGTTTCACTTCTGTATCAGTTATTCTTTTACTGTATTACTCTACTGTATATCTGTGGAAAGGATGATGGCTAGACACCTGAAAAGGAAGGAGAATAAGCTCTCTTTGTGAAACCTGTAAAAAATCTTCAGCCTTTTACCTGTATGAAAGCTCATTTACCCCACCCCCTTCAGCAACTGTAGTGGGAAACACATAAATAGACAATGTGAGGCAGAATGTTTACATGCTACTGGGATAATGGAAGTACGGACACCAATCACTTCCTTTTATAAAACCTTTTTGTTTGATGTAAAAACCTAGGGATGACCTGTGGCTAAGATCATAAGGGAAGGAAGTACCTGATAGATAATAAGGTTAGAAGGAAGTGGGTAGACCCAAGCAGTAAATGGGAAAACAGTAGGGTTGCCAGGTGTCCCCAGCCACCAGCTGGAGAAGAGAGGTAAGGTTGCCAGATCCAGGTTGGGAAACTCCTGGAGATTTGGGGATGGATCATGGGAAGAACAGGGACCTCACTCTGGAATAATGCCATAGAATTCACCATCCATAGCATCCATTTCCTCTGAAGAAACTGATTTCTTTAGTCTGGAGATAAACTGTCATTCCAAGGGATCCCCAGGTCTCACCCAGACCTGGCATTCTTAGAAAACAGGAGCATCAAAGTAGATGGTCTAGTCAAAGAGGAGGACCAATAAAAGGTGAATGGGGGCAGGGAATGGGAAAAGAAAATTAAAAAGTGGAAAGCAATATTATGGGCTAGAAGCATCAGAAGCCTGAAGTAATAAGGTAATGGGAAGAGTCAAAAAGGAAAGGAAAGGTAGAGGAAGCAGGAAGCCAAAGCAAAAAGGACTGGAGAAATCAGGGAACAACAAAAACCATTTAGAAGTAGGGCAGGTGAGTTGGGAATGTCACATAACGACTATGATCTACCTTTCTGGTCTTATTTACATATACAGTCTTGTATTTGATAGACATCCTTACCAATTGCGAATAATTAATGAGTGTCTGGCATAAAGGACAACAATGCCCCTACCTAATAAGTTTTAACTTCTGTTTCGTTAATATTTTAAAACACACAGTTGGTTCCATTTAGCATATGCAAATTAGAGGGATTCATTTGCTGAAAGAAGATGATTGCTTTAAGCAATTATTTAACTCATTGAAATAATCCTATTTACAGAATTATTTACTAAAGAACAGCTCTAACTCACGTTGCCTTATAATTATAAATATGGTTCTTTCACACCATTAAAAATAATTAAACATTGTTTCTCTGCATTCATTCATCAAGAAGAAAAAAATATGGTATGCTGAGTTTGGAGAAGAAAAAGTGGTTGCTTCTAGAAAGCTTAGACTGACATTCTTACATTTTATACATGATACTGTATTAAACAAAATAGTCAGATCTACATGACAAATATTTTTACTTGAATGAGTTAATGCTCTCAGAGCTTGTATAACCAGTCTTTTTCTTAATCAGGTACATGAGTCTCTGTAAACTTTCTCTGCTTTCAAAGGCAAACATAACTAATAATTTCTGCAAAGGTCTTGAGCCCTCGGAACATCTGTTTTTAGTTTACTATGAAAACTGTGTCTCTGATCTCATGTGTTGAACTACTGTATGTTTGCCACTGTCTATTTCCTGTGAAAAAATACACTGAACAATAATAGCTTTTGTTCCTAGCCTTCCAGCCTCAAAAGCAGCTGAACAAATAACTTTCATTCTTTCCTTTGAAATAATTTATTCCATGTATGTGTTTGCACAGGGTCATTTGGGTTATTGGATGTTTCATCATTTAAAAATCAAATCTTAGGAACTCAGAACTACCAAAACCTGCCATCTAATAGGTTCCTCATGCTAATAGCCAGTCTATTAATAGAAGTTCTTTTGGAGGACTTCTTCTCATTAGGTTGACCAATTTACAAGCCTTATAAAGAGATGGTGGAATACAATGATATGAAGGAAACCATTCTAAAGGTAAGTATGTATAATATGTAGGCATATATATGTGTGAACCTCCCATACACAGAAATAAAAGAACTTTGGTTTCAGCATTCCTTTTCCTTTTCTTGTTTATTTGTTAAAGACACTTTTATGCTGCCTTTCAACCAAAGTTCCCTGGACAGCCTACAATATAAACCAAACAGTAAAATCAATAACAGCCAACACTATCAAATTAATAAAACACAGCAGAAAAAAAAGACAACACTAAAACAAATAATCAAGAAGGTTACGTAAAAAACTAAGAACTATTTACTTAATTGCCCAAGAAAATAATATTTTAAAAATTGAGAAGATATCATGCAAGGAGAGAGTTCAGTGGAGCTTTAGAACAGAAACTACCCCATTTCTTACAGCTACTCTGCTTACTTCAGAAGGGTACACATACCAGGGCTTCCACAGAAGACTGCTCATGTGGAAGCAGGCAGCCTGATCTTTCTGAAATCCTGTTTCTAGACGGTTGAGGTATTTTAAAGTAAGAACCAGCACACTGAATTGTGCCAATAAATTAATTAGAAGCCAGTGGAGTTATTCTGGAACCAACAAGATACATTCCAAATATTTTGTTTTTATCATCAATTTCAGTGCTACATTTGACCAAGTACAGTAACATAATCTCAATTCATGTAAATGTTTTTGCTTAGTCAGAGAGATAGGAAAATATGCACAAGATAGCTTTCTACTTGCTACACAATGCATAGTCCTATGCATAACATATTAATGTATAGGGTACAGGGGCAGTCTTAGTCAACAGTCAACAGGCACGGAACCCGCAGGGCCCAGGCCTGAACATCCCAACTTCCTTCAGCCCTACCTCCTGAAGTTGGGGCAGAAAGAAGAGCAAACTCCCGCAGTCACTTGCACTTGCCCTGTCTGGGGCTTAGGCAGTGGTAGTGGTGGCTCCCACCCATCTTGCACAAAGTTATAACCATCCCTTGCTTGTTCCCAGTCAGGTGGGGATGGGGGTGGCAGTGAAATGGCAGCAGTGATATAGCAACTGAAATAGCATTCTGAGAAAATATATCAATTGTTTTATGTTTGGTATTGGTATAGCTTTATAAGTAGAAAGTAGAAATGTTTTAAATGTTTAAATATAAATGTTCAAGAAGAGATTTGATAGAATACAAAATATGGAGTTTGTTCTCTAAGTTGAGATGTTCCAAAGGTTCTTTTGTATGATAAGTGTTCTGACTAATAGCATTCAATGGAGTTTAATGATGTGACTGGTTTGTCTTTGAATGCAGAGGTTATTATAGAACAGATTGCTTTACTCTACAAGAGTGACAACATATACTTCAAAGCTATAGCAAGTGTATGTGATTTCCTAATAAGGTAGTTCCTGTGAGTTTTGTTTGCCAGCAGGATTACTCAGAGTTATCTAGAATAATAGCTAATAAAGAGGACTGGTTTAAGATGATCTCATTGTAGATCAGGTGGCAATGACTAATGCTGAAAATTGTATAAAAGCAGGAGTTTTAGTTCATTCTTCACCTCTTTCTGGTGGCTCTCAAGCCAGACAGGGAAGAAGCTACTGGATGCTTGTACTTTGGTAGTCTGATCCTTTGGTCAGATTACCAGATGTTATTGGACACCTGGACTTAGTTTCCAGCCCTGTAATGAGATGCTTGGACTTGATCTTTGTCTGGCAAGAGCATCTTTCGGATTTTTGCTGGGACAAATAGCCAGTAGGCTGTATTTGTGCCTTCTTGTTTTTTCAGAACGAAAGAAAGACTGTTTGGTAAGTTCCTTAGGTAATGTCTGGAAGCAAAATATTATTTGTTGGACAATGACTGTATTTTATTCGTCTTCTGTTAGAAATTTCTTTTATTGAAGTTGTTTATTTTAGTCTATTTCTTTTCTAATATGGCTCAAGTAAACATTTATATTTTTAAAACTCTGGAGTTATTGATTGATTTGAAATTGATAAAGCAGATGGGTGTAACATTAATTCTGCAGCCCTATCCTGGACTTTCTCCCAGGTATCCAGAATCATGAGCAGCCCAATCCAAAGTGGGGCGGGGATAGAGTGGCGGCCAGGGACAATGCCATGGTAGCAAACCCATGCTGCCTCCAATTTAGCTTCAGGTAGTGCAAAAAAGGTTTTTTTAAAAAAATAAAACAAACCATAGCCACCTGAAAAATCTCCTTGAGAACATTGACTTACACTTTTTGGTGGTGTAAGTTGGCTGCTGGTGTAGGGAGTGTTCCCAGGCCAAAGATCCTTTGGAATGCTCCCAGAACACCCCCCCCCCCTCCATGAGAGCAGAGGCTGTTGTGGCACTGGTCCAGGGACACAGGGCTGAACTTCTGGGTTTGGTCACTATGGCAGCCAGCCACTTAAGTAAGTCCTTTTATGCAAGCATCTGGGCCACTTTGCATGGGGCTGATGGCAAGGGTGCCAGCAAAACCCTTCCACCACTTCCCATGTGGCTTTACCACCACCTCTTTGGACTCCACAGTAAGACCATCAAAGATAGGGGAACATACATCAAGGGGGGGGGGAGGAACAAAAGATTGGCCTAGCCCCCTGCTTATGTCCACACAACTGTTGTTGCTTCCTCCTAAAGAAGAGTTAGGGAAAGCAGTATATGCCCACATTCAAAGGTTCACAGGCAGGAGACAGCTCCTGTGTTCCTTCTATGGGAAACAATACTGAAAATAGCTAAGTAATAGAAAGGTGTGGAAGAGATTCTGTGGGCATAAGTATTCTACTTATCCAGGATATTTATAGAAAACTTGAGTGAGAGACAGAGGGATCCTTTCATTGGGTTATGGTCTCTTGCATTCTAATTAGTATCATCCCTGCTTTACCTAGTTAGGGTTTACCTAGCTCTTTCTATTTGAAAATTCATTTGCTTGTTTGATGTTCTTGTTGGGTGTTTGTTTCTGGAGTCATGAGGCAGCCTGCATTTAGTGTTTCTTTTATTTTTGTGTCATTGTGGGTTATCCCTCAATGCTCTCTCTCTCTCTCTCTCTCTCGTGTGTGTGTGTGTGTGTGTGTGTGTGTGTGTGTGTGTGTGTGTGTGTGTGTGTGTGTGTGTGTGTGTGTGTGTGTGTGTGTTTCTGGGCCAAGTATCCCATCATGCTAGATAGGGCAGTGCACAGGATTTTTAAAAACTGTATGTGGATAATATGTACATTGGTTACAATGAGAAATACATGATCGCCTGTAATCTTCTCAGTTCTTTTTATTAAAACATGTACAGCCCATCTTTTCTCATGGTTCAAGGCAGTTTTTTTTTCTCCAGAACAATACAGGATCGCTCTCCTCCCAGCTTTGCAAACCAGGCTAGCAAGGGGACATACTTCTTTAAAAGCCTTATGTAGTTGACAGAGCAGGCCTTCAAGGCCAGAGCAGCATCAGAAAACTTCTGACAGCCTGCCCAGAAGACAAGTTGGCTGGGCTGCCAAGGGTGAGGAGAAGCTGCATGGGGGAGCTGCCCATTTAAAAGGAGACAAGGAGAAGATGAGGGGACTGGTGGAGATGATAGCAAGAGATTATCAGGAACCTGCATGTGACTGAGAGAGAAAAGAAACATCTGGGATGAGTGAAGCAACTCTGAGCTGCTGGCTGTTTGTGTTTTCCAGTGACACTGAAAAAGCCTTAGGAAGGTGAAGGGAAGGTGGCACTGCTTATTAGAGTTGATGGGGCTCTGCCAGAGAAGGCAGGGCAGGCACAGGCAGCCCTGGGGACTAAGAGGAGATATGGGTAAGGAGGTCTGGGAGGGGAGTGCCATACAAAGGCCAATGAGGATACTCTGAGGAGTGGAGCCCAAGTTTAAAGGGCCAGCACCCAGTCTGAGGCCACAGCACCTTTATCACAATGTAAGGTAAAACAATAGGAGGAACCCACAATTGCCACTGTCGCCCATGTGATACAGCTTTGTAAAAACTAGCTTTCTCTCTCATGTTCATGTGGGGTGAAAGCAAGGAGGTAAGAAACTTGCAGTACAACCACTTCGGGTGTATTTTATACAAATGATGCAGCTTAATCATGCATAAATAAAACAAGCCCCAAACAAACTGACCAAAGGGAGACATGTGAAAAGGGAGAAATCGTTATAGTAACAGAACTTGCTGAAAGTTGACTGAAAAGGAAGTTTGGCCCACCCACCTCCATTCCATTTTCAAAGGAGTTATCAATCAAATATGTGGCTGAGGAGACTACACAGAAGCAAGGAAAGGAGGCAAGTGAGTCACTCACACTTGTGCTGTGGGAAATGGGACTTTGACCGCACCTTCAAAAAGATTTGTTTATTCCTCCCCACCCACCCCCACCCCACCCCCCACACACATACACACATGGTTTCTGTAGCTTGCTGGTTTTGCCACAGGTGACTTGCTGAAGTCTCACTTCTCACATGGTGCAGAAATACAGAAAGGGAAAAATAGATATGTATGTTGTACTTACTTTTTCTCTGCTTCTACATAATGTACACATCTGCTCTAGGAATCCTCAGAGTTACATGGAAGTCAAGCTCTGTGAGGCTCAGTGAACCAGTTGTGTGAAGTCAGAAAATAAATATGCTTATTATTCCAGCTGCATAGACCCACGTTCATGGGTTATAAAGACTTGTACACAAGGCTCGGGGGTATTCCAGGGAGTTCAAACTTTTGAACCATTTCTCCTGAGACCAGCCCATGGCAAACACATTGTGAATGAGTAGGTATATAACGTTCCATAGCTGTCTGTTATCAGCATGTATTGATCCAGCTAAACAGTCTCTGAAAAGCTCAACTCCACACCACGGCATCTGGAGTTACTATGGATTTACAGATGATAACCCAATGGAAAGTATTAAGTTACAATGAATGTCTTACTTTTTATCTGAATATTCTTTTGACCTTCATATTTTGATAATGTTGTTTACTAGATATTTGGATCAAGGTATTACAGAATGGCATTCATACATATATAAAATGCCCTGTAAATGATGCACATATTCTGCAAACATAGATACACGTTGCTGGCTGCTGTTGGAAATATTAACTCCACAGCTCTACCTTGATTCATGTGTATAAAAGGGGGAAATAATTCCCAAAGCCAAACATTCTATTCTGTGTGTGGGCTGATTCAATATATGTAAATAAGATATTTTAAAATAAAGTTTTTCTGCTTTTTTTTGCCTTGAGTACCCCATACATTAGCACTGAAGCTTTCTTTGCAATTGAAAATCACCAGTATGTTCATGGTATCTGTGTCTGCACAGGTAGGAATGTGCATGTGACAAACCCAAACTGAAAAAACAAACAAAAATACCTTTTTGGTATTTTCAGGGCTTTTTTTCACCCCAAAAGATGGTCATTTACATGGAGTTGA
Source organism: Sphaerodactylus townsendi (assembly GCF_021028975.2). Taxonomy (NCBI): domain Eukaryota; kingdom Metazoa; phylum Chordata; class Lepidosauria; order Squamata; family Sphaerodactylidae; genus Sphaerodactylus; species Sphaerodactylus townsendi. Next base: position 95,548,105 of record NC_059433.1, read on the forward strand.
AAAGCAGATCCCAAATCATGCCCAATTTTTCAACATAGTTTAGACTGCTTTGGATCCATCCAGGGGTGTATCTACCTAAAATGGCACTGGAGACAAGCCCGAGTGCCACTGCCCCCCACCTGACTTCACAGTTGAAGGCTGATGAGGGGGTGGAACGAGCAGGACTTGCCCATTCACAATCTCTACATGAAGATTGTGAACAGGCTCAACCGTCTCACCCTGCCAGCCACAGATGGAGGCAAAACGTTAGGAACAAGATCCACCAGACCATGGCCACATGGCCCAGAAAACCCACAACAACCAGTAAAATCAAGCTGCTTTAAAGGGACTCCAAGCAGCTAGTCGCTATGGAACATTACTTTTAAACGTTAAATGGCCAAAGTAAATAAACTGAATAGCTATTTGGCTTATTAGATTTTCTAAATATTTGGCTTGGTTTTTTGTTGTGGCTTGTATCCGGCACCAAGTAAAACCCAAGAAAGCCGAATGTGGCTTGGGGGGAGGGGGGTTCCTGATTTGCCTTTACCAATCTCTATCTAGATAACAGTGGCCACAGCCCAGGAAAAGTGGCCAAAGCCCTGAGAAAACACACTTGCTGTCTAGCCCCAAAGGATATGCAAATGCCAGCTAGACTTAACATAATCATCTCTCCTGACTCCTAGTCTCCTTCAGATAATCCTATCACACCTTTCCTGCCCCACTACCAACATCCAATCTTACTTGGAATACCCTGGAGTTGTAATTTCATCAACCCCACCTAAAATCAAATAAAAAACTGGACCATCCCCAGCCTTTATCCTTAGCATTGGTCTCTCCTGAGAACTGAAACCCCAGTTTGCTCTGGAAGAATGGCTTTCTTGGCATCACTAGAGGATCTATTTTTCCTATATCTAGTCTGCCCAAACAGCAGCCCCTTGCCCAGTGTTTTTTGAATTGCCTTTGGTTCAGTTGCACTATGGCCCCTCCTAATTTGCAGCCAACACAGGTGTTGCACTCTGCCTCTTTGGACCTTCCTCTGATAAATATCACCCTACTCTGCAATGACCTCTGCTATTCCCATCTATCCTTCACCTGTATCTGAGGCACATTCCACATGGGCCAAAAACAGCGGTGTGAAAACGGTGTGAAAATGGTGTAAACCCTTTTACACCGTTTTAAACCATTTTACACCATTTTCACACCACTGTTTTTGGCCCATGCGGAATCTGTCGAAATGTTAGGCTTCTTGAAATTCTCTCTCTGTGGGTTTTTGCCAATGCATGCATGTAAGTTTATTACTTTACTTTTTCAATAAAATTGTTAAACCTTCTAAACTCCATCCTCCTATGGATTTCTATGGGGGAAAACCCACATAAACTTTGGTGGAGATCTTGCAGCCAGATCCTCTCGCATTGCCAGGTTTGTTCCTGCTAATTCCTCCAAACTGGGGAAACAAACCCCAGATCAACTCAGGTAACACCTGCCCTAACAAAGAGGTTATGTTTTCTTGGCTGATGCAAGAGCTGACCAGTCAGCATTGTGCAAATCTGTTTTCGACTCCAGTCCTGATAATTAGTTTTCCTCTGTAGCTCAATCATGGGAAAAGAGCAGCATATATGTAAAAATGTGCTGTGTGTACTCCCGCAGCAGGAATATTGTTGAAACTATGTACCTCTGTATGCACCTTAAAACACTCTTCAATAATTTTGAGAAGCAACAACTCTTAATACAGCTCACTTCTAACTACATAGATCAGTTTCCCTAGGGGGGGAAATGGCTGCTTTGGATGAGTGGATTCTATTCTGGTGAGGTTCCACCCCTCCCCAAACCCCACCCTTCCCAGGTTTCTTCCCTAAATCTCCAGAAATGTTCAATCCACAGGGAAAGCTGTTTATTGGAAAATTCTGTCTTAACTCCTATTGCTAAGTACTCTTGGAAGAGATGCAAAGATTTTGTTTTACAGCTAAAAAGTGGCAAGTGTCCACTGTTTGGTCTGGAAGATGAGCATTTTCTGTACTGTTACAATATACCTTGCTTTACACAGCTTTGTTCTCTAATTCTGTCATCCTAGTTCTATTGCATTGTCTAACGTTTGTTGGGCAGACCCAACCAAACCCCAAGGCGGCGGGCTGTGACGCCGATGCATCACAAGCCCACTGCTTCCAAAAGGGCTTTTCAGTGGCACAGGGAGACGAGAAAAGCCCAGAACCTCCCCACCACTAAAAAGTCCCATAGAACTGCATGTGCGCCATGCTACCAGCCGCCAAACCCAGTAGGGAGCCAACTAAAGTCAGCTCCAAGCTGTCTGGTTGTACTGCTTTATCTAGTAATTTGTCTTGAACCCTGGTGAAAAAAGTGAACTTTTGCTTTACCTTTTGGGAAAACACACAGAGAGAACACAGTGGTGACTCTCCCAAAGTTGCTGTGCACCCTCCAGTCAAGTCTGTCTATCCAAGATTCCCACTAGTAAAAGATTTTTTTACTTAAACATGGGATTCATTATAAGCAGGTATAAATTTAAAATAATTGTTCTTATTCAACACATTTATTTCTGACCCTAATAGTTCACAGAAACTAAAACATGAATGGACACTTCAGCTTGGCTTGAGGGTTAATGAAGTTTCATCTTGTTATGATGAAACCAGTGATACCAATTCATTTAGTTGAAGCACCATCTGGAAATGTGGCACTTCCATCTTTAGCAGAAAACCAACTATGGCTCCATTTACTCTAATCTGTGCCCCACAATAGCTCTGATAAATTGTCATATACAGTACCAGGCTATTCACTCCACTAGCACACAGCTGTAGGCCATGTATTTCCTGGTTCAAATCCCAAAGTCTTGGTGATTCCTCAGTAAGGGAACTCTGATGCTGCATCATTTCTGGCATACAAAAACAAGCTAACATAAAGCAGAAAGTGTTGCATTTTAGTCTCCATATTTGAGTTGGTATAGCATTGTGAAAATGTTGTTTAGCAGAAGTGACAAGAAAATTGGCAAAAGCATACCCATATAGACTATTTCTAGCAACGCAATACTTCTACAAGCCACATTAATTTGGAACCACTTTTTTGAACCACCTACAGAAGTTATGTTTCTGCCAGATGATCATACGTAACATTGCTTGTCTCAAAATATTCCTCTGGCAGCACCTTTGAAGGGAAGTACTGCCCACTTTTATTAAACAGATGAATTGCACTTTTAAACAAATAGAATGTTTTTTTTCTTTTAAAAGCTACATACCTGACAAAAACTAGGCTGTACATCATTGACAGCCAATTACATCAAGATCCAGCTAAGAATGGTCCAATATGATATGTGGGTGGGGGAACCTATCTACTTGTTTCTAAGTATCAGAAGAGAGAAATGATCCCATTTCATAACTCATATATCTCCTTTTTTTTCTTTGGAGGATCTTTGCCCACAAGCAAGAGATGTAGAAAACAGACTTCTGTCCATGGGGAAAAAATAATGTATTTTGTTTTAGAGCTTGCATATACAGAGACTAGTGAGAAGAGTTTTCTAGCTTTCTCTGGATATCTCTGCCTCAGAATTCATGAGGGAGAAATGCACAATATATTCAATTGATAGTTTCACAAGACAGAAAAAAAATTATAACATACCCTCAGACAGATGCAAAACACTAGACTGCCAGAATGTACATCCAGGTTACATATGAAGCTCCACCTGCCTGAATCTAATAGGAGGAAGTTGCAGGTACAGGATTTCTAATCAAGGAAGATGTGCTAACAAAAAACCCCCATATTTATTAACAGTAACAAATTACTGCCTCACCGTGTATCTAAATCTAATATTGCAGCTGTTTGGCACTTTTAGCACCTACATATTACAGGCTATGTGAAAAAAATGGCACTATGATGTTAAAATATTCTATGCTGCCTTCCAGTATGAAATACTATTTTTAATGCATGGCTGTCAGCAGCAGCACTCAGGCACAGATGCACAAAAAGATAGTTCAGCCTCTGTGTGCTCTCCTGCAAATGCTAGAGAGCAGTTCATAAATATGATGAGTGAACTTACCATTATTCAATGTCCCTGAAGAAAATGAAAGCCAATGTTTGCCTTGCATACATCTGTTTTGCAGCATGATTTAATTTAATTTTAATGTATGTGTTATTTTCCTGAGTAAAAAAACCTCCAATATGGTAAAAAAAAATCAAATAACAAATCGACATGCAATAAAATGTTTTTGAATCCACTGTATATCTATTTACCTCTCAATAAAATCAAGATTTTATAAATGCCTTTGAGGGCTGTAACTACCAAGGCGCATCCCATATTTATAATTTTATTTTTTTTAAGCCTGTATATTAATATTATGTGAATAGAATTATACAAAATGCATTTGCTCTCTTAATTAGTCCATAGGATCCGAATGAAAGAGAACAAGCATAAAAATTGAAGTTTATCCATTTGAAATAGATCATGAGTACAACAGGACACCTCGAAGTCAAAAGGTCATTATTTTCTTGAAAATTACATATTCTATGCAAAATCTGATAGTCTTTATTGATGGACAGTGTCATAAAGCCATCACTGTGTTTATAGACATTTAATTGAAGACAGCATAAAACGATAAACTAAGAAACATGCATGGTTGACTCCTCCAATTCAAACCATAAATCATACTGATGTTCCGACAAGTCGCCCAGACACAAATTCTGATGATAGATGAACCATTTAACTTTGATTTTTGAAAGCAATGAGCTTGCTAGCAATACCTCACACTGACTAATACCACATATGGTCATATAAGAACTCATCAAAAATCCATTTTTCTCTTGCATGGATGCTAAAATTATCTTCTAAATGATCATTATTAAAAGTATGCAATGTGTAACATCTTTCTAATGTGCATAGCTAGGTTTAAAGTCTGCTTGCTTCAGTAAGCAATGGTTTTATCATTATTTCTAATCTTTCAAAAAAGCACTCTTAAAATAAATAAAAAGATGAGGTGATCTGAAAAATTAATTTATAAAGAACATTAGAGGGAGCTTAACTGAACAAATAAATGTAAAGGAACTTTTCTTTCTGAAGATTCACTCTATGTAATATTTTTCTCCATTAATAAAAGTAATACACAATCAGTTTTGTTTTAATTAATCCTAGGGGGAGAATTTTTGTCACACATTATCTGTAAAATTAATATTGCATAGGAGACATCTATAATCACATCACCAAAGGTTTTCTCAAATTAATAATGTACGCAAAACTATCTTGTAAACACTGAAAAGCAGTTACATATATACAGACATCCGTAAGAGTTAATAACATTGTAATCATACTGAAGTTATTTAATAGCATTTCACTAGTAATTTGGCTTTCCAGTGGTTATAGCTAAATTCACAGCTAATTTTTGAATGTAAGTTTATATGAAATCCAGATTTCCAGACACATATAAAAATAATGATGCCGAAGAGATGTGTGGATAAGAATTTGTCCAAGCTATCACTGTTCAACAACATGAATTTCAAATGTATTTTGCTTGAACAGCATACTGCCTAAAAATGCTTGTCATTTTCATACTTCCCAACATATCCATTTTCATATGCGAACCCATTCCCTCCAACTAGATTTTAATCACAACAAACAAAAATACTCAATAATACAATAACTCAAAAATTAGACATAAACATTAAGCCAGGACATTCTTTGAATGGTATAGCCTGCTTTAAAAATTAAGTAATCAGTTTACAACCAATTGCAATGAGAATGGATTCCCAGCCTTCATTCATTGGACAATCAAACCTACATCACCTGTCCATTGAATCAATGGAAACAATCTTGTTCCTGGATTACTTAATGGTTTGAAGCAAGAACACTTGCATATGATTTTTCTCTTTAAAGGTATCCTGCCATACAATATCTTATGCAATTCTCCAAAGTGAAACCAAAATTAATTTCTTAAAAGACAGCTAGATAATGAAAGAAAGCCTTGGTTTTCATTTCACATTCATAGCATTATCTTTCCTATTTTGGTTACAGGTTGTTGTTGTTGTTTTTAAAGGCAAGTCACCTTTTTCCCGTGTATGCCACAAATTCCAGGTGGTGGCTCTCTCCAACTAACAAGAGTAGTGAATGCCTGCAAAGATTCAAAGCTTTAGCATTATAATTCAGGGGGAAGTAGCCGTCCTTTGCCCCTAGGGACTTGTTTAGCTGTGTAGCATAATGTCAGACTTTTGGTCTTGTTAGTAAGCAGAGAGCATACTTGCAGTAAAGCAGATAGTATTCAAGATTCATTAATATACCTGATTTCTAGGCTTACTAACAAAGCCCTCCTATTTTACCTTATTTTATGATTTGTCTTTTCACAGGTACATACACTCTTTGGAGCATATTTATCTCCAAAAGAGAGAAAAAAAGAGAAGCAAACCCTAGATTTTTTTTTTAAAAAAAGATTTTAATAAATCTTAAACTTTATGTGGGAAAGCAGATTTAACAGTTACTTTTCATTCCCAATTGCACTTGAATAAATCTGAATTAGACTAATTCAAGACCAGGCCATATATATAAGGAAGGTGGCAAGCTACCACAATTTGGGCCCAAAGCAGTGCTGTTGCAAAACAGCTAGCATAGAACAGCTAGCATAGAAAAAGAAAAAGGATGCTTTGCAAACACGTAATGCACCAATCATTCCAATGATGTTCCAGCACACCCTCTTACCTTAGTTCTTACTGAATCGAGTTCTGGAATGACAAGTTCAGCATGGACCCCCTCAACTTCCTTTTTGGTATCATTCGGCTGTAATAAATGAAAGAACAGTGATATTTAGATGGATGAGTTGTATGCCAGGAAGAGAAAACTACCAAACAAGGACCTAAAGCGATCCCCTGTCTTCACATGCTTGATTTCATTCCTTAATTAGAGCCATTAATCAATAGGTATGAGATATGAGGCTTTAGAAGGGCTTGGTGACACGACACCTTGCCACCTGTCAAAATTACAGCTTTCTGTTCATGCACCATCCCTCAAATAGTTATTTTCTGCAAGCCTGGCTGCATCTCACAATCCATTATTTACTGTATAGTTCTGTCTCAGTGCAATGTCAAAAGATAACCCTCTGATGATAAGAAATGGTTTACATAGAATGGTTAAAACTCACAAAATAGACTTCCTCTGATTCTACAGTTGTTAATTTGAAAATATTACAGTATCCTGTTTTTTGAGAACTGATACATATTCCACTTGCATGAAATAGAGAACTTCCAGGAATTAAAAGTGCATCATTGCTTATAAAGTTGTTTATTCATATACAGCTTTGTCATGATCTTTTGTACATATGTTACACTGAATTGTAATTAATATGTTCACTCACGTGTGTGTTTTATATACAAATATACACACACATAACGTATCAGTGGTAGGTTAATTTTCAGGTTGAAAGAGTATTTCAGGAAATAGAATCTTCCCTCTAAGTGCATAACCCACCTGTCAAAAATCTGGAAAGTCAGCTGATTTTGAACAATTGGTGCAGTAGGATCTTGGTGATTTAATCTCCACCCCCACCCCCAATTCTGCCAGCAATCTGCAAGTGGTGACTTTTTTTAAAAAAATGGTATCTATAGAAGCTTTTTAAAAAATGACCTATTTTTTATGTGTTCAAGTCCTAACAGTATGACTCCACACATGACTAATATTACTGGGAACTGGACCCATATAGCAGCCATTTCAAACCATAATAATCAGTGGGATAGCTCCTTTTGATAATTCCACTATATGCACCAGGTTAGATCCAAGGAAAATTCTTCCACTCACAGAGGTTTTCATTCACAGAAAGACTCCTTTTTCATTCACAGAAAGACTCTTCCATGATTGGAAAATTCTTTTTAAAGGGGAGAACCCTTTGTGGATCCAGGGAAATTAATGGCAGCCAAAAATCTGTCCCAGGTAGATTAGTAGAAACTGTTATTAAATACATAATTATTAAATACATTCACAAATAGCATGACTTCTGGAAAGAGAAATTCTGCCACACCAACCTTAGCATTCACTTATTTGACAGATGTTCTTTGCCCTGCAAAGATTACATCCAAGCAACACTTTGCTGCTTTGTTATTTATTTATCATTCTAGTAATGAGGGTTAAGGAAGGCTGTGATGACGCCCCCCCCCCATTCTACCCCTTTTTATCACTGTGAGGTAAAATTCCCGCCCTTTCCCTCCCCTTTTTGGGTCCCTCAGGACTGAATAGCCTTTGTGGTAGCAGGCGATGGTTTCAGGCTATAGTTTTAATGTTGTCCCACCCTAAGGTGTAGAATGCCTTTTTCTTTTCAAACAAATCCTTAAATTGGCACTGAAGAACTGAGGCATGTTCAAACAAATTAAAAATAAAATTGGAAAGTTGGAATTATGAATAAAGTCAGCAAATGGAAAGGACAGGAGTAAGTTATGTACAGTCTTATGTTTCTGTCACAGGGACAGGATTTTATCAAACTTTCCAGGTTTTTCACTTTCTGAGATGTTATAGTTCATATGAAGGTGCAGTTTTGTCTTGAGTAACTCTTAGATGTTATGGATTCAAAAGGACTCTGGGTTCTAACAGGCTAGTCCCCTTTCTGCAAGTACACACAGCCTCTATACAGTTAGACACCAATTCTACAGAAATCTTCTTCATGAAGCAATTTAAACAGATCACTGATACACCAGACAGGGAATCCTCCTTTGAGTATAATTCTCCTTCTACCACACAGAGTGACAACAGGAGAAAACTAACATAAAAATATGGCCATCAGGCCTGTGTTGTGAAGTCACTTTGGGTACAACCTGAAAAACCATAGAGTTTGCAATGATTGCTAAAAAGAACTGATGCCACTAGGTTTTCCCAGAAATGATGTCATGCCAATTAGGATGATGTTGACAGCTATTAACCCATGACTCCATCTCTAGACAACCTTATTTGGAGTAGACTTGCATATGACGACACTATCAGCCACCTATCTAAATTCACAAAAATTGTACATAATTGGATCAGTGACTGGGGCAGAGATGATACATTTTTACCAATCTGAATTGAAGGAAAGTTATCTGCTACTTTGACTTGACATCTGAAATTCACCTTTTATGATACAGTCAATTAAAGAAGTCTTGATTCAAGGACCTTGTTTATCACCATGAGCCTTGCCATGTCAGAACAAGATGCATTTTAGAAAATGGATTATTAAAGCATGATCAGATTGCCTGGAAACATTTGGATTATTTAGCGTACAACAAAATATCTGCGCTTATGAATTAATTGTTTCCTAATCTCATCTCACTAACATTCATAAAAGAATATTTCTCATTTCTGTACCAGACACCAAAGAGACATTTCAGCTAATACACATAGAATCAAAAAGTGAATGGAAAATCAGTTTTACAAATAGCTTAAATCAGATTCAGATTGGAGACTTAAAGGTTAAAAGGCCTTGTGCTCCATTACTAACCTTAACCTTCCTGTCCTCACACCGTAACTAACATAATTATACTCAGTTTGATCACAAACTTAATTATATCTTACTTAGCCTTTATATGTCACTAGTTCCCTAGAGCGCAATGGACTGACCCCAAAGCAACGTATTTCTCATTGTTGGACAAGCTGTACTTTTGTTGTTAAAGCAGAGTTCTCCTCAAAATTATTTATCTTGCATTTTATTCACACAAAATAAACATAATAAGATTGTTATTACAAAATCAGAAAAAAAAGTTCTAATAGTTTTCAAAATTAACATGGGAACTACGTTTGTCCCTTCTTGCTGCTCCTGTGGGATTGATCTATAGCCTTTGACACAATGGTTCTTGCAATTTTGTTGAAACATTTAACGGGAGAAACAGGTATTGGGGATGTGGTTTAAATCACTGGATAGGTGTAAATCATTATTTACAGACTGAACTCAAAGGACTGCCTTGGAGACTAGTTATCAATGTGGAATTTACCTGGTTGGTTAATATTATCCCCCATGCTATCCTCTGTAAAACCCTCAGGAGATATCATTTGGGATTTGGGCATCCTCAATATCCCTTTGACACCTGTCGATCAAAATCTCCTAGTGATGTAGCGGATTTGCCCACCCTGTGATGGAGCTGCCTGACAGCTGTGGCTGAATGGTTAACAGTGAATAAACTGAAACTGAACCTCGGCAAGATGGAGGTAATGCTGGTTGAGAAAGACTAAGGTCTTGAATATCACTATGCTTCCCACTTTCAAAGCGACCCTGCTTATGCTTGCTGACTTGAATAAGAGGTTAGGTGTTAGACAAGATCCAGTCTTGTCTTTGGAGAAGCAAATCAACACAGCTGTAGACAAAAATATTTAACCAACTTTGTTTAGCTTGGAAGATAACCCCCTCCCTTGACTCATCTGACCCAGCCACCTGGACCCACACCACAATAACACAATAGACTATTGTAATCTGCCTTACAGAGATCTGCCATTGAACTCAGCTCTGAGACTCCAGTTGGTCCATAATACCACAGCTTGGTTATTATCTGGTACTAAGCAGAACATGCGCATTACACCCATTCTGCAGTCACTTCACCAGCTGCCCATTAGTTACCAGGATCAAGGTACCAGGCTGCCCAATAGTTACCATGATCACATACCAGAGGCAGAATGAGAGGTAACTGCGCCCGGTGTGCACACACCCTGATCCCCTGCCATGGCGACGCCCCCTGCCATGGCGCCTGCCCCACCCCAGAATGCCCCCGCCCCCAGAACGCCCCCTTTACAGTCTGCCCATGCCTCCGCCCCCTACCCAGAGCCCCACAAATATTTTCCATTAACTTAATGGAAAATAGTAGGGGGCACCCACTTTGGGGGCCCATAAAATCAGACCCCATGATCCAATCTTCCCCAAGATTAGAGGTTCTTGTAAGAAAGGTCACCTTCAGTTACATGTCAGTTACAAATTTGATGGTTCTACCAAAAAAAAACCCACCACCCCAGATCCCCACAAAGATAATAGATCTGAACAAGCCAGAAAAAAACTTTGAAAAAAAATCAGTTTTTTCAGCTTTGCCTTTTTGCCTCTAGTAAAATAGTGCCTCTTTTTTGGCCAATAAAAAAAGCTGAAACAGCTTATTTTGGCTTTTTTTGGTTCAGCATGTCTGAATGTACACCCCTAGTAGCCATAACTCAGCTGCAATGTGACATTATTTCTCCACCATAATCTGAGATCCTAAACTCCAGTATACTTAATTTGTGCATAAATCTAGCTGTGGTGAAAAGCAAATTGCAGTGAAGCAAAATATGTATGCTGATAAATGAAATGGTCATTTCTGGCCCTCTACATCCTTTGAAGTTGAACCCTTTCTATCCTCAAATTGATGTGTGCTGAATGATAGTGATCCAGGTTTTCAACAATAATACATGATGCAAAAAGCTTACAATTCATATAATACATAACATTTGACTCTTTTATATTAAAATAAAACAATGTCTCTGGAAAGACAAAGAAAAATTTAAAAGGTATTTTTACATATTAATAGTGACAACATGTAATTGACTTGTTCCTGTTTTGTCTCACGTTTAACTGTTATGGCTGTCGTGAAATTATGGTTTATGAAATTAATTTGCTTCTATCTCTGTTTGCATGTCACCTCTGGATAAGCATAAACCTATTCACATTTGACAGCATGTGTGTAATATGAATTGTACTGTGACTTTGGAAAGTATGGTAGACAATCACCAATGGTAGGGGCATAAATAGATTGACACTATCTTCTTTTCTGAGCTGTTCTTTTTATATATTGAAGAAATGTGATATTTGAACTAACAAGTACAAAGAATTGTATGAAGCTATATGAAAATAAATTTTAATAAAAGCATCTATTAGTGTACTTCAAAAGAATGCATGAGAATCAGTAGTAGATTATATTATCTATAAGGTTATGCGTTCATATCCCATAGGACTCAAACTGAAGCATCAGGAGAGCTAAACACAGGTGCACTAGAACTTTTCAGATTTTCACTTCTGTCTGCAGACTAAGGATGCCAGGACCAAGCCTGCACTCCCTGGAAGCTGGCTGTGGAGTGGGGTCTGGGAGGGGAAGTACAATTTATCTTTCAATCTCACTTCCCGGAGAAGACCCAGAAATGTCATTACTGCCACTTAGCACTCTAGGAATCCCCCAAATTCTATGGTAAATACCTTAGAGATTTGACCAGTTCCTAGAGTATCATGGGAGGTAGTGATGTTGCCCCCACCCCATTTTCTTCCTCCTCCTTATCAGAGTTAGGCTGATCAATGAAGACAGGGTCAGAGTTTCACCTAGGGTTGCAAGCTCCATGTTGGGAAGTACCTAGAGATTTGGGGTGTGGAGCCTGAGGAGGGCAGAGTTTGGGGAGGTGAGTGACTTTGCAGGCTGTAATGCCAGAGCAAACATTTTCTAGGTGAACTGATTTCTGTCACCCGGAAGTCAGTTGTAATCCCAGGAGATTCCCAGCCACTACCAGAGGTTGGCAACCTTACTGCCATAAGATATTTTGATTTTTGTTCCTTTCTAAAACTAACCAAGAAGACACATGTTCCACAATTCAGAGATGTATGCGAAATTGGGCTACCTATGAGCTATGGCAGAGAAATTTCTAGAGATTTAGAACTAGAACCAGAGAAGAATTGTGCTTCGCAAGGGACCTCAGCAAGGTATAATGCCATACCTACTTATCCCCTGGAATTTCAGCCCATCTATATTCATTTATTGATTTCCATATATTTATTTCCCACCCAAGACCAGAGTCCCTGGGTGGGATACAACAATAAAAACACAATACAAAAACACAATTATATAAACCATCCAAAAAACTCAATTGACACACCATCTCCATCTCCATCTCCCACCCTAGCCCCCCATCCTAAAAAAATATGCATCACAGCCTCCTTCAATTTAGTCAGTACCTCACCCACTTCCAGAGATGTATTAACAACTTCTTGGATCCACCCAGCCAACCCCTCCCAGCTAGTGTTAATCAGTCAAGATGGGCCAGGATCAAGGCAACAGACCCCTGCAAGCACTCTGTCCACACCCTTGGACTGCAACAATTGAAGCTGATCCCAAACAGTGAGACAAGATGGTGCATTCGATGCCTCCTCCAGACTATCCCCGCCCATGGAGTTCAATTCCTGGTGAATCTGGGTGACTTTATCCTGAAAGTGGCTTACAAACAGCTGACTTCTGAGGATGGTGCTAGCTCCAGAGGTGGGATCCAGCAGGTTCTCACAGGTTCCCGAGAGTAGGTTACTAATTATTTGTGTATGCTGAGAGGGGGTTACTAATTGGTGATTTTGCCACGTGATTTTTTGCCTTAGTTACGCCCCTCCTCTCAGCAGTAGCGCGCAGAACTTGAAGAAGTCTAGCAGGAGGTGCACCGGCATGTGTGGCAGCCTGTGCCTGCGTGCATTCATTTCCCGCCCAAGGACTGGCACAGCAGCTATGTCCTTGCCACAGCCCTGCCCAGGAATGCCCTGCCTCTGGAATGCCCAGCCATGCCCCAGAATGCCCCACCCATCCCCATTGGTGCTACGCCACAGTTTGAATCCCACCACCATGGGAACCTGTTACTAAAATTTTTGGATCCCACCACTGGCTAGCTCCCCACTCTTTGCAGTGAGTGGCAGCCTTCTCACCACTTGAAATAGCTCAGCCAGATGGCTATTTGTGGATACAATAACATCAGAGTACTGTACCCTCTTCGCCATCACCACTGCCATCTGGTAGCCAATAATAGGCCTTCACTGATATCTAGTCAGATTCACCACAGAATTTCCTCCCTCTGTGCTCTAGTTATCAACCATTCTATTTCATCACCCTGAGCTCCTCCAAATATCAAGGCGCTCTCTGGTGCTACTGGCTGGTCAAGGGTGCCTAGGAGTGATTGTATCTATGGTCCTCCTTACCTTACCATTCCAAAAGCAAGACCAGGGTTGAGACATGCTAGCTAGAAAATCCTCCCCCCCAAAAAAAAAATCTTCAGGAATCCTTTGGATTCCATCTTTTGCTGAGGGTGGATTATAACAGTAGGCCCTTCACCCCAACAGTTGTGTGGTGAGACCTTTAGTTCAAAATTCACCAGATAGTGATACATCCATGATAAAGGATGCATTTTGTAACCCCCTACCAATAGATCACCCCCTAGCCACTCTCCACCATAACCCACATCAAGGGTGTATCCTGCTGTAACGGACTTGCCCCACCCTGAAGGGCTGGTGTGAAGCAGTCCTGCTTAAAGAGGCCTGGGTGTCAGTAAAAGTAGGCAGCAGGCCCTAATTTAAATAAAAGCGTCCCGCTGGCCAATGTAAGGGGGCGCTAAAACGCTGCTAGATAAACAGAAAGACAGAGAGAGCCTGTCAGACAGTTTTTGGTGGAGAGTTCTGAAGAGAACAGCTTGTGTTCAGAGAGCAGAGTCTGTGGAGTGAAGTTTCTCCACTCTGTCTCTGGTGTAAAGGAATTCTGGTCCAGCTTAGATAGCTGGCAGGATTCTAGTGTCAAGCGAAGGAAGCTTGTGAGAGGAAGGAAGGCACTGGCTTTTTGGTGCAGAGTGAAGCGCCAGCCAGAGGCTTGTCAGTAGACACGGACCAGACCTAGGAGTCTGTCCTGCCCCTGTACAACACCAGTCTGGGAAAAGCCCGTTCCAGAGGCAGTGAGGCCAGTTTGGGAGTAGTGTGAGAAAGGGAGGCTTTGTATGCCAGAATCTCACAGGGCATAGACTGGGTGTGGGTGTATTCAGTGGGTTTGGAACAGAAAGCACTAGTGTCTGCCTATGAGGAAAAGCAAAGTGTATGAAAGCCAAGTCGTTTCTGAAGAGACACCTGCATGTGTCTGTGTATGTGTGTGAAACCTAAATAACAACTGAAGCTCATTAACTTTTAAGTGAAAAGAACCTCTCTGAAACCATCAAGCGTTAATACCTCTCTGGGCCAGTTTAAGAAGCCTTTCTTTTGTTTTTTAAAATAAATTTAATTTGTTGTGTTCAAGTTACCCTTGTGCCAGCCTGCATTTGTGTGTGAGGGATTGAAGCGTGCCTGTCTGAGAGACTAGAATCCCAACCAATTTTGAGTTCCCTCCATTTTTGTATATGGGACTCTGAAGGACATTCCCCTCAGACCAAGAGCAAAATCTTGGTGGGATCCTTTATGTGTTTGGCAGCTAGCAGCAGTTTTGGGATTCCTAGTTCCTTCTCTTATTGTGGCAGCAGAGTAAAAAAAGAAGATCCCTGAACACTAGCCTGGGATATTTTGGGTGACCAAGGAAACTCCACTGGTTAGTTTAGTGGGAACCCTGATTGTAGGCCACCCGTCCCGTTAGGATTGGTGGCTAGTTGTGGGATAATATCTCTCCCTCGCCCTTGAATATAAGTGCCCCGTTACAATTGGTGGCAAGTGGAGGGATCCATATAACAACTAAATCCAGTTCCCAAAACGCAGAAGAAAGCTCACTTTAATTTATATGTTTTGTGAGGGGAAAACAGAACAAATTTTTCCTCACACACACGGCCCCACTCAAGGTATCGAAGGTAGCTGGTGAGGGAAAGGCTCAAGAAACAGGGGATGCTGTGGCAACCCATGAGGAAGAACCAGTTAGAGAAGATGAGTTAGAGAAGATGAAAATAAAATTGGAAATGAAAAAGCTTGAAGCTGAGAAAGAAAATGCCAGAATTGCGTTTGAGAGAGATATACAGCTGGCTAGGCTTCAGGCAGAAAGAGAGAGAGAGAGAGAGAAAGAAAGAACAGAGGAAAAGTGAACAGGATAAACGGAGAGAAAAAGAGCAGGAAACAGAGATGGCCAGGATGGCCCATGAAAAAGAAATGTTTCAGCTGAAAGCTACACTGCCCAACCCCCCGCCTGCTGGTGTACAGTTTACCTCAGGAGACAACAAGCGTTTCCCTAAATACCAAAAGGGGGATAATATGGAGTCCCTGAGGAAAGAAAAATGGCCAACCTACGTCCACTGCTGTGTGGAGTGTTGAGCGAAGTCTATGCAGACTTAAGGGATGAAGAGATTGCCAATTATAGTCTCTTCAAAGAGAGGGTGAAGCTAAGATTTGGCCCGAACAAAGCAGAAAAGCTTTCAGTGAAATAAAGCGCAAGCCAGGGGGGACCTACTCTCAACCCCCCCCCCCCCCCACCCCCCCCCCCCCCCCCCCCCCCCCACCCCCACCCCCCTCCCCCCCCCGCCCCCCCCCCCCCACCACCCCCCTGCCCCCACCCCCCCCCCCCACCCACCCACCCACCCCCCCCCCCCCCCCCCCCCACCCCCCCCCCCCCCCCCCCCCCCCCCCCACCCCCCCCCCCCTCCCCCACCCCCCCCCCCCCCGACCCCCCCCCCCCCCCCCCCCCCCCCCCCCCCACCCCCCCCCCCCCCCACCCCCCCCCCCCCCCACCCCCCCCCCCCCCCACCCCCCCCCCCCCCCACCCCCCCCCCCCCCCACCCCCCCCCCCCCCCACCCCCCCCCCCCCCCACCCCCCCCCCCCCCCACCCCCCCCCCCCCCCACCCCCCCCCCCCCCCACCCCCCCCCCCCCCCACCCCCCCCCCCCCCCACCCCCCCCCCCCCCCACCCCCCCCCCCCCCCACCCCCCCCCCCCCCCACCCCCCCCCCCCCCCACCCCCCCCCCCCCCCACCCCCCCCCCCCCCCACCCCCCCCCCCCCCCACCCCCCCCCCCCCCCACCCCCCCCCCCCCCCACCCCCCCCCCCCCCCACCCCCCCCCCCCCCCACCCCCCCCCCCCCCCACCCCCCCCCCCCCCCACCCCCCCCCCCCCCCACCCCCCCCCCCCCCCACCCCCCCCCCCCCCCACCCCCCCCCCCCCCCACCCCCCCCCCCCCCCACCCCCCCCCCCCCCCACCCCCCCCCCCCCCCACCCCCCCCCCCCCCCACCCCCCCCCCCCCCCACCCCCCCCCCCCCCCACCCCCCCCCCCCCCCACCCCCCCCCCCCCCCACCCCCCCCCCCCCCCACCCCCCCCCCCCCCCACCCCCCCCCCCCCCCACCCCCCCCCCCCCCCACCCCCCCCCCCCCCCACCCCCCCCCCCCCCCACCCCCCCCCCCCCCCACCCCCCCCCCCCCCCACCCCCCCCCCCCCCCACCCCCCCCCCCCCCCACCCCCCCCCCCCCCCACCCCCCCCCCCCCCCACCCCCCCCCCCCCCCACCCCCCCCCCCCCCCACCCCCCCCCCCCCCCACCCCCCCCCCCCCCCACCCCCCCCCCCCCCCACCCCCCCCCCCCCCCACCCCCCCCCCCCCCCACCCCCCCCCCCCCCCACCCCCCCCCCCCCCCACCCCCCCCCCCCCCCACCCCCCCCCCCCCCCACCCCCCCCCCCCCCCACCCCCCCCCCCCCCCACCCCCCCCCCCCCCCACCCCCCCCCCCCCCCACCCCCCCCCCCCCCCACCCCCCCCCCCCCCCACCCCCCCCCCCCCCCACCCCCCCCCCCCCCCACCCCCCCCCCCCCCCACCCCCCCCCCCCCCCACCCCCCCCCCCCCCCACCCCCCCCCCCCCCCACCCCCCCCCCCCCCCACCCCCCCCCCCCCCCACCCCCCCCCCCCCCCACCCCCCCCCCCCCCCACCCCCCCCCCCCCCCACCCCCCCCCCCCCCCACCCCCCCCCCCCCCCACCCCCCCCCCCCCCCACCCCCCCCCCCCCCCACCCCCCCCCCCCCCCACCCCCCCCCCCCCCCACCCCCCCCCCCCCCCACCCCCCCCCCCCCCCACCCCCCCCCCCCCCCACCCCCCCCCCCCCCCACCCCCCCCCCCCCCCACCCCCCCCCCCCCCCACCCCCCCCCCCCCCCACCCCCCCCCCCCCCCACCCCCCCCCCCCCCCACCCCCCCCCCCCCCCACCCCCCCCCCCCCCCACCCCCCCCCCCCCCCACCCCCCCCCCCCCCCACCCCCCCCCCCCCCCACCCCCCCCCCCCCCCACCCCCCCCCCCCCCCACCCCCCCCCCCCCCCACCCCCCCCCCCCCCCACCCCCCCCCCCCCCCACCCCCCCCCCCCCCCACCCCCCCCCCCCCCCACCCCCCCCCCCCCCCACCCCCCCCCCCCCCCACCCCCCCCCCCCCCCACCCCCCCCCCCCCCCACCCCCCCCCCCCCCCACCCCCCCCCCCCCCCACCCCCCCCCCCCCCCACCCCCCCCCCCCCCCACCCCCCCCCCCCCCCACCCCCCCCCCCCCCCACCCCCCCCCCCCCCCACCCCCCCCCCCCCCCACCCCCCCCCCCCCCCACCCCCCCCCCCCCCCACCCCCCCCCCCCCCCACCCCCCCCCCCCCCCACCCCCCCCCCCCCCCACCCCCCCCCCCCCCCACCCCCCCCCCCCCCCACCCCCCCCCCCCCCCACCCCCCCCCCCCCCCACCCCCCCCCCCCCCCACCCCCCCCCCCCCCCACCCCCCCCCCCCCCCACCCCCCCCCCCCCCCACCCCCCCCCCCCCCCACCCCCCCCCCCCCCCACCCCCCCCCCCCCCCACCCCCCCCCCCCCCCACCCCCCCCCCCCCCCACCCCCCCCCCCCCCCACCCCCCCCCCCCCCCACCCCCCCCCCCCCCCACCCCCCCCCCCCCCCACCCCCCCCCCCCCCCACCCCCCCCCCCCCCCACCCCCCCCCCCCCCCACCCCCCCCCCCCCCCACCCCCCCCCCCCCCCACCCCCCCCCCCCCCCACCCCCCCCCCCCCCCACCCCCCCCCCCCCCCACCCCCCCCCCCCCCCACCCCCCCCCCCCCCCACCCCCCCCCCCCCCCACCCCCCCCCCCCCCCACCCCCCCCCCCCCCCACCCCCCCCCCCCCCCACCCCCCCCCCCCCCCACCCCCCCCCCCCCCCACCCCCCCCCCCCCCCACCCCCCCCCCCCCCCACCCCCCCCCCCCCCCACCCCCCCCCCCCCCCACCCCCCCCCCCCCCCACCCCCCCCCCCCCCCACCCCCCCCCCCCCCCACCCCCCCCCCCCCCCACCCCCCCCCCCCCCCACCCCCCCCCCCCCCCACCCCCCCCCCCCCCCACCCCCCCCCCCCCCCACCCCCCCCCCCCCCCACCCCCCCCCCCCCCCACCCCCCCCCCCCCCCACCCCCCCCCCCCCCCACCCCCCCCCCCCCCCACCCCCCCCCCCCCCCACCCCCCCCCCCCCCCACCCCCCCCCCCCCCCACCCCCCCCCCCCCCCACCCCCCCCCCCCCCCACCCCCCCCCCCCCCCACCCCCCCCCCCCCCCACCCCCCCCCCCCCCCACCCCCCCCCCCCCCCACCCCCCCCCCCCCCCACCCCCCCCCCCCCCCACCCCCCCCCCCCCCCACCCCCCCCCCCCCCCACCCCCCCCCCCCCCCACCCCCCCCCCCCCCCACCCCCCCCCCCCCCCACCCCCCCCCCCCCCCACCCCCCCCCCCCCCCACCCCCCCCCCCCCCCACCCCCCCCCCCCCCCACCCCCCCCCCCCCCCACCCCCCCCCCCCCCCACCCCCCCCCCCCCCCACCCCCCCCCCCCCCCACCCCCCCCCCCCCCCACCCCCCCCCCCCCCCACCCCCCCCCCCCCCCACCCCCCCCCCCCCCCACCCCCCCCCCCCCCCACCCCCCCCCCCCCCCACCCCCCCCCCCCCCCACCCCCCCCCCCCCCCACCCCCCCCCCCCCCCACCCCCCCCCCCCCCCACCCCCCCCCCCCCCCACCCCCCCCCCCCCCCACCCCCCCCCCCCCCCACCCCCCCCCCCCCCCACCCCCCCCCCCCCCCACCCCCCCCCCCCCCCACCCCCCCCCCCCCCCACCCCCCCCCCCCCCCACCCCCCCCCCCCCCCACCCCCCCCCCCCCCCACCCCCCCCCCCCCCCACCCCCCCCCCCCCCCACCCCCCCCCCCCCCCACCCCCCCCCCCCCCCACCCCCCCCCCCCCCCACCCCCCCCCCCCCCCACCCCCCCCCCCCCCCACCCCCCCCCCCCCCCACCCCCCCCCCCCCCCACCCCCCCCCCCCCCCACCCCCCCCCCCCCCCACCCCCCCCCCCCCCCACCCCCCCCCCCCCCCACCCCCCCCCCCCCCCACCCCCCCCCCCCCCCACCCCCCCCCCCCCCCACCCCCCCCCCCCCCCACCCCCCCCCCCCCCCACCCCCCCCCCCCCCCACCCCCCCCCCCCCCCACCCCCCCCCCCCCCCACCCCCCCCCCCCCCCACCCCCCCCCCCCCCCACCCCCCCCCCCCCCCACCCCCCCCCCCCCCCACCCCCCCCCCCCCCCACCCCCCCCCCCCCCCACCCCCCCCCCCCCCCACCCCCCCCCCCCCCCACCCCCCCCCCCCCCCACCCCCCCCCCCCCCCACCCCCCCCCCCCCCCACCCCCCCCCCCCCCCACCCCCCCCCCCCCCCACCCCCCCCCCCCCCCACCCCCCCCCCCCCCCACCCCCCCCCCCCCCCACCCCCCCCCCCCCCCACCCCCCCCCCCCCCCACCCCCCCCCCCCCCCACCCCCCCCCCCCCCCACCCCCCCCCCCCCCCACCCCCCCCCCCCCCCACCCCCCCCCCCCCCCACCCCCCCCCCCCCCCACCCCCCCCCCCCCCCACCCCCCCCCCCCCCCACCCCCCCCCCCCCCCACCCCCCCCCCCCCCCACCCCCCCCCCCCCCCACCCCCCCCCCCCCCCACCCCCCCCCCCCCCCACCCCCCCCCCCCCCCACCCCCCCCCCCCCCCACCCCCCCCCCCCCCCACCCCCCCCCCCCCCCACCCCCCCCCCCCCCCACCCCCCCCCCCCCCCACCCCCCCCCCCCCCCACCCCCCCCCCCCCCCACCCCCCCCCCCCCCCACCCCCCCCCCCCCCCACCCCCCCCCCCCCCCACCCCCCCCCCCCCCCACCCCCCCCCCCCCCCACCCCCCCCCCCCCCCACCCCCCCCCCCCCCCACCCCCCCCCCCCCCCACCCCCCCCCCCCCCCACCCCCCCCCCCCCCCACCCCCCCCCCCCCCCACCCCCCCCCCCCCCCACCCCCCCCCCCCCCCACCCCCCCCCCCCCCCACCCCCCCCCCCCCCCACCCCCCCCCCCCCCCACCCCCCCCCCCCCCCACCCCCCCCCCCCCCCACCCCCCCCCCCCCCCACCCCCCCCCCCCCCCACCCCCCCCCCCCCCCACCCCCCCCCCCCCCCACCCCCATCAGACAGAGAGCGAGCTTCACCATATCTCACTCTGCGTCTAGTATTTGGCCTAGGCCTACCGTCATACCTCCCATGGGGCATATTGAGACAGCCCCATGGTTATTATGGCAACCATGAGGCCCTGAGCTGATCTACAAGAGGCATCCTCCCTGTGGAAATTGAAGTCTCCCCAAACAACTGTACCAGGGTCCTGTAATACCACCCCAGAGAGCATCTCCATCATCTCAAACAGAGATGCTTTTGGGCAGCAGAGTGAATGGTACAAAAATAGCACTCCTATTCTGTCTCTCTGGCCAGGCCTCAATTCCAGGTATAGAATGGAAGGAACACCTGGATATGGCAAAAGCCACTTTGCACACTATGGCCACTCTACCACTGTACCTTTCCATCCTGGCTTGGTGCTGCATGATGTAGCCTAGGGGGTAGGCAGCAAAGCTGTGTAAGCACTGGGCCTCTCTGGACTACAGAAGTTAGCTATCAGGGATAAAATGGATGCTTTGCAGGGAGCCATTGTACCCAACTGAGATCCTTGTATTTCCCAAGCTTCATCCCCAAATCTTCAGGAGTTTCCAGACCTGGATCTGGTAACCCTACTTCCACATCCTATACAGGTGGCCAGGTGGAACCTGGCAATCCTAACAACCCTATTATAAACTTTTGTGGACATATATTTATGCAGTGATATCTGATGACCAGTTGATGTAAGCTTCCCATTTTAAAAGTGCTTGTTGCCTTGAGGGGCTGAATTCACTCCTTCAGACTGTGTATATGATGCTTCAGCTAGCAATTATAATGATAGGCAATCCTGGATTTGAAAGATCAAGCCTTGGTACTGTAAACCTATCTGATTGCATGGACGTTTCAGCCAGGAATCATTTGTGTATGACTGAAGGATCAGTTCCAGTTACTCCACTGCATGAAACACAAAGAAAACCATGAAGATCAGTATGGCATAGTGGAATGGAGGTCAGATTCCCACTCTGCCATGAAGTTCACTGGGTGTCTCTGGCCCGCCCAGTCAGCATTTGTCAATCAAGTTTACCCTGTAGGGCTGCTGTAAGAATAAAATGAAAGAGTTAAGTTCATGTAGGCCATCTTGAAGTCCTCAAAAGAAAGGGGAGATGAAAATGTAATTAAGAAAATAATTTCTAGTCTTGTTTGGACACAAATGTTTGGACACAAACTGACCTGTGAGATGTACATCACACTCAGACCATTATCTGCCTGTACTTCTTTCTACCATCACATTTCCACTGTCATAGATTATTTATGTTTATAGTCAGACTAACCCGCCTCCTTCACCATTAAACTCTGAGAAGCTTATGTCTCTCAAATATTTGTTTTTATTTTCATTAAATATTCAGGTAGATGAATCTCTATTTCTACAACACTGGACAAAGTTTGACTGTAAAAGGTTGTGTATAAAATGTTTATGCTTCTTATTTTAAGGCCTCTAAGCATGATTGAAACCAGTCTTTGCACTAGACAATTCTGTTCCTTCCAGCTGAAACAAGGTGTTCCAGATGAGAAGCATCTTCCCATTGAAATCACATTTGGTCACAGATGGACCCATTCAAGATTTCTCTCACTGTCTCAGCAGCAGAACTCTTTGAGACTGCAATAGCCAGTAATGTCACCCCTTATGCGGAAGAACCGCTATAAGAGGAATGAATTGCAGAACAGTGGATTAGTGAAGGTTTGTTGTGTTTTTGTCAAAATTTCTAGAGCTGAAGTTTTCTGTTTGCTGGTTGCTGTGTTGACCAGTAGCACAAAATGGCTCCAAGGTGAAATAGGGCAATTAGTTGGAAACATACACATGGAGCTGCTTTATACTGAATCAGCTCATTGTTCCATCATGTCACTAATGCCTATTCAGACTGCCAGTGTTTCTCATGATCTCAGGCTGGGGAATTTCACTACACCTATTACCTTGTCCTTTCCAGATGCCAAATATTGAACCTGGGGCTTTCTGCATGCCAAGTAGATGCTCCACCAGTGAACTATGGCCCCTTCTGTTTTGAACAAAACCTACCCAATACCATATTCAGATTCATAAGCAGAGCATCCCTAAGCAGAGCTGTGTGTGTAAAGTACCATTAAGGCGCAGTTAACCTATGGCAGGGATGGCCAGCCTATGGTGCTCCAGGTGATCATAGATTACAATTTCCATCAACCCAATTGGCCATGCTGGCAGGGGCTGATGAGAATTGTAGCCCATTAGCATCTGGAGTCCCATAGGTTGGCCACCCCTGACCTATGGCAACCCAGTAGAGTTTTCAAGGCAAGAGAGTTTTAGAGGTAGCTTGCCATTGCCTTCCTCTGCATAACAACCATGGTTTTCCTGGATGGTCTCCCATCCACATCCTAACCATGGCCAATCCTGCTAAGCTTCTGAGATCTGACTAGATCAGGTTAGCCTGGGCCATCCAGGTCAGAGCAGAATTACACCCTTCTATTGAAGTCAATGGGCCTAGAAAGGTTTGACTCTGCTTAGGATGGGTATTGTACGTATTTTCAGTTGGTGGGCAAAAATACAATTTTTGTCAAAATACAGCTCAGTCTCATTTACTTTTGTTTGATACATTCAATTCCTTTGTAAGAAACTTTATTTCCCCTTCGCTAGTTCTTCTACCATACAGCATTTTGTTTTATGTCTTTCTGTGCTGAATACAAATATTATACCCCTCAAGGTATTGGGAGAAATAAGGGTTGTACTATTTGAAAAAGCGAAGGGGAGGGGACACATACTACAATTTTCTCACATTTAAACATAAATAAAAGCAAGGGATTTTTTTAGGCTAAATGTACGGTATCATTTCTGAGATACCATGGATGTTGCTTTTGATTTTTTTTGTGTGCAGCAGTCTTTTGTCACTTCCACTTTGTGACTGAGCTGCATTAAAGCTTCAGGGCACTTCTTTTCAAGTTCTGTGAAATCAGATTTAAAAGTCACAAAGGCATTGTGCCAGTGGGATTCTCCAGCAGTAGGCACATTTTGATTGTCCACTGACAACTGCCCAGCCTGCTGAACAATCAACGGAAGGTCTTCCAGCTGTGTATTTAAATCAACACAAAAGTCATATGTGAGAAGAAGCAATGATCTAATGCAGTACAAAAAATGTTAACCTTTCTATCAGTCTGAAGTCTTCATCACATTTCAAAAAGATATTTACTTCTGTATTATCCACTCAACTTCTAGTAATGTGTATGTGATAAGATTTTTTTTAATAGTTAGGACTTTAAAATATCTTAATTGAAAAAAAATATTCAGAATAGCAAAAAAGAGAGAGCGTCTTTAACCCAATTAAAGAAATCTTAATAAGTTAATGAGATGACTTATAATAGATTAATTGATTAAAGCTGCATAAATTTGCAAACATGAATAAACAAGAGTTCTGAAGAGGAAGAATCTATTAATATTTATTTAGGTGATAACAGAATTTCACCTCCTATGTGAGAAAGAAAGGAGGACACCAGTCCTAAATCTAACAGTTTTTGTTCATATTTATGAAAACCTGAGCAAGGATATCTTTTAAACTGATTGCCAACTTTTCAATCATTTTGCCTAATAATCTATTCATACACCACAGTAAAAAAATGCAACCTTGTATAACACAACATTTCATTTTAAATTCAGTACAACATTCTACTAAAAAGTGTTTGAATCCTAGGTTGCACATATGTTCTACACATGAAAGAATTGTAGTCTGATATTTTTTGGTTGAAAAATACAAAACTTCTATTTAAACAAAAAAATATTTCGCATGATCACCAAAAAGTTTCAGTAAATTCTTCAAATCCTTTTCTTTTCTACAACAAAATATACAATTCTCCATCTGCAAAGGTCATGTACTAATAAGTTTACTGGAAACATCAAATTTTATGTTGCATTATAAATTGTTAGCTGCCATGATAGGTGTCCATGATGAAGGTTCAGGCAGAGGCTGGCTGAATCAATTTTAATGTATCTTTTTTTAAAGAAAAATTAGCATGTGCCTTCAATGAAAGTAAATGTTCTTACTTTATGCAGGGAGCCCCATGGCACAGTGTGGTAAGATGAGTACTGCAGTTAAAGTTCTGCTCGCTACCAGGAGTTCAATCTTGACAGCAGCCAGTTTCATGAAGCCAGCTAGAGTTTGACTCAGCCTTCTAACCTTCCAAAGGTAATAAAATGAGTACCCATCATGCTATGGTAAAGTGTAAACAACTGGGGAAGGCAATGGCATAAATATAGTCTCCTTAGTAACATCATGAGATGTAACCCTATGGTCAGTAATGCCCTAGTGCTTGCACAGGGCACTACCTTTACCTTTTTACATTATACACTCTGTTTTATAGGACTATTTAAATTATTTTTATTGCAAATTTGTTTTTCAACGTATAGTTCCAAAGTCATGCTCCCGATCAGGTTCATTTGACCTCCCTGAGAACTGGTATACATGAGGTTAAGGGACAAGTGACAAGCCAGGAAACCCTTCAAACCAAGGACTTAATTGAGCAGTCCCTTAACCACTCTGCAACAGTAGTTATCAAGAATGGACAGAGTAACCTGAAAAAAATCCCTGAACACTAGGTGCCAGGATTTCTCCAGGTCCAGATACTAGAAAATAATCATTATATGAGGAAAAGCAGAAGAACCAGATCCAACTCCTCTTCAAATGAAGGCTCAGTAGACTTCCAGTGGTGCCATGGCATTCTCCAGAACCTGAGCCTCTAATTCAAGAGTCCTTGGCAGATGAACCCTCTTGACAGCACCTGCAACAGCCTGATGATCTTCTATCCCTTCTGTTACATGTCCCTAAATCAGGGTCAAGCCTCAAACTGGCTGTCCTGAGCTGTCCTCCTAATTAGCAAGGTTGTTGGAGTAAATTGTCCTACAAGGACTTAGTACTCTGTAGGAACAGTGCCTGGCTTAAGACCTATAACCCTCTTGCAAGGCTGCTGCTCCTACATTTATAACTCCTCACAGGATTGGCTCTACTAAGTCCTTTCAGGATGAGGCCTCAGAGAAAGTAGGCAGAACTGATAGAGCTGCTTTCCTGTATGGCTATTTAAACCTCAGTTCCAGCTGTGATCCTTGCATGTTCAACCTCTTCACATAAACCAGTTCTTATGCTAAGCAGGTTTCCTGTACTAGCTTTATGACCCAAGCTCTGTGGTCTCATTTCTGAATGTCTAGTTATTCTGTTGTCCCATATACTTCCTGATACTTTGGCCCATTATGCAGAAGATGTCTTCTGTGTGGCAGGACCGAATGTCTGTTACAGCAAAATTTCTTGAATGGATGTATTTCCCCAAGCTTCACTTTCAATTCCCATTCTCCCTGCACCAAGCAACACTACTTTAAGCACAACTTAAATTTATTTTCGCTGCCAGAGCAGGAGATATTTGCCAGTGAGCACAGCTTTGCTTCAGATATCTTCCCTCTGCCCACCACCAGCCCCTCACACTCCCTCACAATCCTGTGCACACCTTCCCCTTCCCTCTTTTCAGATTTATTATTACTTCAATTTGTGTAATTTATTATATTGATATATCAATATAAACATGAGAATCACTGCAAAATTTCTTTCATGTTCTCACTTCCAGAGCCACTGCAATTAACAACAGGCAGGAACAGGGGCGAGGGGATGTCTATAGAATGAATGGCGGACTGACCATTTAATGACAAGCCTCTTTCTCCTCTTGCAGCAGGAGCAGCAGCAGAAAATCTGTGTGGGTGGGTGGAGGGGAAGAGAGATAGTACTAGGACATGGTCCCCTTCTTCAGCAGAATGTGGTCCAAGGAATTGCTTTGCCTCTTTCTATTAGGGGGATTCTTTTTGAAAAGGGGTGCAGTATCGGGGTGCAGTATCGCTATAACTGCAATCACAGGTATATTGATATAACTGCAACCAAAGGACTTTAACAAAGCCCTTTATCTTGCAAATATCAGGCATTATGAGATCTAAGCCTTTAGGAAGGTGCTGATGGGTGGAGTTAAGAAAACCAGGAAAAACAAAGGTCCAAGACTTTAGCAAGCAAGCTGTGGAGCAGGCAGTGAATGCCTCCTCATGTGTCAACAAAGAAATGAGAGAAGACCTTATTACCATACCACTCTGGCATAGTGTGAGTGGTGGGGAGGTTTATTCACAAATACTCCTGCCTACATGCTGGCCTAGAAAAGTGATGTTGGCATTGCAGAGATGGGCCTTCTCTGGCAATCGGCAGACTCACCTAAAAGAATTGTTTTCTGGTTCCCATGCTTTAGGCTTGCATGTCAGCATATTTTCAGCCTCACAGCCAAGGGAGAATGTGTTCTCAATATGAAACAATAGCACTGCTGAATGAATACAACTTTTCAGCCACAAGAAACTTCTGATATCATGGCCTTCCCTGATAATCTTAACCCAAAACACTCCCTCCTGTAACTAACTTACTTTTGACCACCTTACAGTATTCCATTTTTTCTCAACATCAATGCACCCAGATACCTCCCAAATGAGTTCTGACACCTCCCAGAGGATGTCCAGCCATCCCCTAAGGTTGTCCTGACACCCCAGAGGTGGATCTTTACTATAAGGTTGTCCTGACACCCCAGAGGTGGATCTTTACTCCCCCCCCCGCAGCCTTGTTCCAGCGCCATTGACATCTGTCCATCTCTGTTGCTGGGCCCAAAGCGTTGCATCCCACCCCGCCACCCTGAAACCAGATGCTGGTCATTTGGCTCTGAATCCTGGATCTTCTTCAATTCCTGATCAGGTCGTATTGCCCATATACCTTATTTCTATTCCAAAATCTATTCTTAAACCTAACTGTAACTGTGTGTGCATATTTGCTGAATTGAATCAGACACTTGTGAACTCCTTCTCTCTACAATAAAGACTGTCAAATTTGTGTCATATTCCTCTCTGTGGATTTTCTTCTGAGCTAAACTCTGTATAAACTGGTACAAAAGATTCTTTTCCCGAGCCTCTTGCAAAAAGTAGTCTGCTCTAAGCTAATTTCCCCACATTATTGAGAGACTGTGTCTCCACCTTGGGTAACAACCTCACTATAGCCCCATTGAGCAGCTAAGAGCCCCAAGGCAAGTGTTCCATACATAAATGGGCCATTATCCAAAAGGAGCATTTATTTCTCAAGCATCAGGCCAACCAATGATAAAGTGCTTTCACACAGCCTCAGCTTTCCTATCTTCAGTATGGTGATAAAAATGCTGACCTAAGTTGCAGAGCTATAAAAGAGTAAAAAGGAGAATATGCATATGAAACTGTATCAATTTACTAAGAGGTGGCCTGCAATTGATGCCATACAAGTACAGCAATGTTTTTACCATGTTTCCCTGAAAATAAGACAGGGTCTTATATTAATTTTTGCTTCAAAAGATACATTAGGGCTTATTTTCAGGGGATGTCTTATTTTTTCCATGATTTCGCACCCCCCATATGACCAGATTAGCTGCGCCAGGGAATCTGTAACTAGGGCTTATTTTTGGAGTAGGGCTTATATTTCAACCATCCTTCAAAAACCCTGAAAAATAATTCTACGGCTTATTTTCAGGGTGGGTCTTATTTTCAGGCAAACTATGTAGAAGGGAACTTTCTAACTTCCCTAATCCTGCCATAGCCAGTCATGCTGTTCTCCTGGGGAGAGGGCAGAGGAATCGGTGACCTCCAAGAACAGCATGCCCTACCCTTTTTACCCCGCTTTATTAAATAACAGATTATGATTTTTCTTGCAATATGTACTGACAAATGCCAGCAGCCATATTTGTATGTGTAGCAGAGTGTCCAAACCAAAAACAGGCCAATGTGCAAAAGGACTGTCAGCAAAATTGAAAGGGTTAATCCAGTCAGCAGAGACTGGAAGCCTCATGGACATATCTTTGATTACCACACCCTGCCAAGGTTGCTACAATACAAAGGATCTAGGAAACTCTAACTCAGGATTTTGCAAAATACATAATTTACCAATTTAAAAGCATTATGAATTAGCATACCCAAGACACATGATCAGCAAACTCATAGTCAGGAGGATCCACAAGCTCATAACTTTATCTACCACATAAAGCTTAACCCCATCTATATCTGGTGTTACCCAGCTTTCACAGGTTGTGAACTTTTTTTAAGGAATCTCCACCAGCTGCTAAGAGTGTAACAGCACACAACTATTTTAAGTAGCAATGGGGAAAATAACTTGGCTTAGCAATGCGAGAGGCAGGCTGGGTAGGGATCTTTTAAAGACTATGTATACCAGAAATGGCTTGAAACGTATCTGCAGAGAATTCACAAAAGACCAAATTGCGGTTTAAATATTTTTATATAAATTTTGGTTGCAAACAATCACACAGTGAGAAGTCAAGGCACATACACACAGTTCCTAGTATATAGATAGGGAGGAAAGATAGGTGGGATAATAGCACAGGGAGTTGGGGAAGCAAGGGACTTATACGTTACCTAAATCTGCAGAGAAGTTCTGGAAGAAGGCAGGGATTCCTATGCCAGCATGGAGAGTAGGGGTCAGCAGCAGCTGGAGCCAGCTGCAGCTGAAGCCAGCCTGGAGGGCTTGAGCCAGCATTGAGAGCCAGCATTGAGAACTAGAGTTGGAGATTCGGGTAAACCGAATCTGAGATTCGGTTCGAATCTGTCTGATTTGAAGGCATTCGGGTCACATGAGACCCGAATGCCCTTTGTCCGAATCTGGGCCAATCCGAATGCAAGGAGTTCGGATTGGCCCCCCCTACCGAAGCAAAGCGAAAAGAAAAACCTCCGCTCAGCTGGCTTCCCAGTTCCCTGCAGTTCCCTGTGCTGGCCACAAGTCCTTTCAGTTCTCCCTTCCCACCCAGTTCCCTGCCGAAAAACACACTCACACTCACACGCCCCCATCACAAATGACACGAGACCAAGACAAAATAAACAAACCCTGCTCCGCAGCAACAGCCAGCAACAGCCAGCACGCTCCCAATCCCCACTCCCGCAAGTCCCACAAGCACACCAGCCTCATTTCCCACCCAGTTCCCCCCGCAAACGAGACCCCCCTCACCCACACTGCTCGTGCAGCAGCAGAGGCTTCAAAGTAAAAAAACAACAAGCGGCGATCGGACGAGAGGGGCTTCAAAGAAAAAAACCCTGCTCCACCACAAAAGCCGCTCCCCAAATGCAAGTCAGCCAAGTTCCCCAAGCACCCAGCCCCCGCCCCCGCCCCCACCCAGACTCATTTCCCACCCCCCACCCAGCACACCCCCCACCCCCACCCCACCCACAACAAGACCCCGATCACCCACGCCGCTCTTGCAAGGGGCGATGGGATGAGAGGGGTTTTAAAAAAACTCTGCTTCTCGGCAAAAGAAGCTCCCCAAACACAAGTCAGCCAAGTTCCCCAAGCACCCAGCCCCCACCCAGACTCATTTCCCACCCCCCACCACAGCCCACCACCCCAGCACACCCCCACCCCACCCCCACCCCACCCACAACAAGACCCCGATCACCCAAGCCGCTCTTGCAAGGGGCGATGGGATGAGAGGGGTTTAAAAAAAACTCTGCTTCTCGGCAAAAGAAGCTCCCCAAACGCAAGTCAGCCAAGTTCCCCAAGCACCCAGCCCCCACCCAGACTCATTTCCCACCCACCACCACAGCCCACCACCCCAGCACACCCCCACCCCACCCACAACAAGACCCCGATCACCCAAGCTGCTCTTGCAAGGGGCGATGGGATGAGAGGGGTTTAAAAAAACCTCTGCTTCTCGGCAAAAGAAGCTCCCCAAATGCAAGTCAGCCAAGTTCCCCAAGCCCCCAGCCCCCACCCAGACTCATTTCCCACCCCCCACCCCAGCCCACCACCCCAGCACACCCACACCCCACCCCCAGCACACCCACAACAAGACCCCGATCACCCAAGCCGCTCTTGCAAGCGGCGATGGGATGAGAGGGGTTTAAAAAAAAAACACCTGCTCCTCTGCAAAGTGCTGTAAAAAAAGAAACACAAGAGAGAATCCACACCTCCAAAGTTAGAAATGTGGCAAAACAACATCTTAGCTAAAAAATTAAACTAACAACTTTAACTAACTAACAACTTTAAGTGTGAATCCCACCTCCCTGGGAGTTTCTTACCACCTTGCCCCCAAGAATGTGCCTCAATCTACCTTGTTTGCATTGGTGTATCTGTGTGAGTGTACTCTTTTGTGTGATGGTGGGGATGGGTGCTCTCTCAGCTTTGTTTTGGAGACTCGATGCTTCAGCCTGAAGCAGGAAACCTATAGATCAGTGATGGCGAACCTATGGCTCGGGTGACAGATGTGGCACTCAGAGCCCCCTCTGTGGGCACACCCACCCAGAGCTCATCATGTGGGGGGGCGGAAAATCACCCCCACACACATACACACACATACATCTAGGCCAGGCGTCCCCAAACTACGGCCCGGAGGCCAAATGTGGCCCCCTGAAGGCATTTATCCAGCCCACCAGGTATGGCGGCAATGGCTCCATTCATGTGCAGTGGGGGCTCGAGGGAGAGGAGGAACCGGCCCCAACGGCTGTTGATTGCAATCACATGATGGCACCCCCAAATCTCCATGAATTTTCTGACCCAGAGTTGGAAACCTTACACGTGGCAACTCCTGCTCCGCCCTTCCCTCTCGGCTACTCCATGTGTTGCTCTCAGGCTTTCTGTTCCGCCTCACTCCCATTGGCATCAGCCAGGCTGGTGAATCGCTCACTGGCTGCTAGGGAGGAAGAACCCAGGAAGATACCTGATCCTGGGTTAGATGGAATGCTTCATTGCGAAAGTTCTGCTTTTTTTTTTTACAGGGGAAGGTATTCCACAGCCTCCCCAACAATATTTGGAGCCCACCCTGTACTTGACATACTTTGGTCACTGTTCTAAAAATAGACCATGACAGAAAGGCTGAAAGGTGAAATCAAACATTTTACAATCATTTGTGCATAGGAATTTGTTCATAGTTTTTTTTAGTCCGGCCCTCCAACAGTCTGAGGGACAGTGAACTGGCCCCCTGTTTAAAAAGTTTGGGGACCCCTGATCTAGGCTGTCCTGGGCACGATCCTTTACCTGGGAGTAAGCTCAGTTGCTGGCAATGGGGCTTGCTTTTGAGTGTACCCTCCTAGGGCCCCCTGACTAGAAGTGCATTTTGGCACAGTTGCTTCATTTTAAGAGGTAGAGGTTCTGTGAGCATTAGCACTTTACTTTTTTGGGGGGGGTGTTAGTGAGTTGAGTTCTGTACTTCTGAGAGAACTCAGCGAGCAGGTGGTTGTTGTGGGTTTTTTGGGCTGTGTGACCGTGGTCTGGTGGCTCTTGTTCCTAACATATCACCTGCAGCTGTGGCTGGCATCTTCAGAGGTGTATCACACCTCTAGTAAGAGTCTGTTACACAGTTGTGTTCATGTGTAGGAGCGGGGAAATACAATGAGCATCTCTCTTCAGGAAGTTGTATGGTGGGAAAAATCAACACCCCCCCCATCGTAGACTGCAATGGGTCTTGCTGGTGTGGGCAACTAGAGCCAGCTGCCCATACCAGCAAGCCCCACTGAAGTCTATGATGGGGGGGTGTGATTAATTTTTCCAACCATGCAACTTGCTGAAGAGATTCTGTGCTCTGAAGTGGCTCATTGCAGACAATGGGGAATTTCTGGTGAAGTGCACATTTTTCAAGGTGGGGTGCCAAGGCACAAAAGTTTCAGAGCAGTTTGTCAGGAATCATCATGGTGCTGGGAAAATTATTAACTTTAACTGTGTTACTAATTGTAAAAGGCAGAATGATTCTGTCAAACAAGTATGGGAAGTTTATTTATTTTATTTATTTATTGTTTAATCTTATATACCGCCCTATCCCTGAAGGGCTCTGGGCGGTGTACAACAAAGTCAAATCTTAATACAGCTAAACACAAACAAGATTAAACAATTAAACATCTATACAATAAATTACTAATCCCTTTTTAAAAACAGTGGTTAAAATCAAATTCAAATGTTGATAGTGACTCATGAGGTCAGCCTCAGGCCTGGCCACATCCTATTGACTTCTTAACATATTACCATGGTGATGATGAATGGGTCATTCAGTCAAACTTTTTTGGCTGATTAGTTCCTGAACACATCTCCATTCTCCAGATGATTTCTGAAGCCATAACATTCAGCAGCACCAGCAAATGAAAGTTGCCCAGAAGTCTTTCTGGATTGCTGGTAGGGTAGTTCTTCCCCAGCTCATTCAGTGCCAGTCTGCCAGAGGTTGAGACACAGTTCAAGACAGTCTTGAAATTGCTCCCCCTCTGTTGACTGGTCATGGAGAGTCTGGCCTAGTGGAACAGCCCTGCACAGTAGGATGAATGCCGGCTGAAAGGTAAGAGTTTGGTTCAAGTAACCATACCAATTTTTTCTTTTAGGAACCTTTTGCTGTTTCTAACAATTGAAAGCTTTCCGGTGGGGGAGGGGGGAATTAAGGGTTCTTGGGGTGTAATGTTTTGCAGAGTTATAGTATAATGCATGGTATTGCACAGAATTTTAAGTGTTACACTTCAGTTGTATGGATTCTTGGGTGTGTGTGCATGTACTTTCTGTGTGTGTGTTTGAAGCAGAAAGAGAGAAATTATGATAGTTATAATCTGTTCTGTGACTGTTGTTAAATTGCTTTCATTCAAGAGGAGTTTTGAATGGATGTATATTGCATAATATCCTCCCAAGCTCCCTTTCAATGGGACTGAGAGAGTTCTGAGAGAACTGTGACTAGCCCAAGGTCACCCAGAAGGAATGTTGGAAATCTCTGTTGCAGTGCAATATTTTCCCCAGAAGTGGTTTTCCTGTTGGGACTTGCTTGGATTCTCTCTGCTTTTTCTCGTTGACTTGTGATGACTTGCTCTTTGGGGGGGAGCTTTATTGTCCTAGTTGGTTTTGGGGGGGCTGTCTTTGTGTTGATGTGGTATAGTGCAGTTGTACAGTGTTTGGTAGGAGACTCAGGGCCCTCTGGCTAGAAGTGCATTATGGTACAGTTGCTTCATTTTAAGAGGTGGAGGTTCTGTAGGTATTCTGTAGGTATTCTGTTGGTGCGGGGGGAAAGGGTTTAGAGAGTTCTGAACTTCTTCTGAGAGAACTCAGTGGGAAGGTTGCTGTGGGTTTTCTGGGCTGTATGGCCATGGTCTGGTGGTTCTTGTTCCTACTGTCTTGCCTGCATCTGTGGCTTGCATCTTCTGAGGTGTATCACAAAGCGAAGTCTGTAGCACACTGTGTCCAATGAGCACGCTTCATGTGTAGGAGTGGGGAAACACAATGAGCATCTCTCTTCAGCAAGCTGTAGGGTGGGAAAAATTAATTGAAAGGAACCAGGCCATCCAACTTTACTGAAGTTTGTGTGGGAGGGGCAAATGCTGTGGGCACCCAGTTGAAGGAGAACCTGATGCCCACAGAACTAATGCCCAGCCACGCAAATTTCAATAAAGTTGGATGGCCTGGTTCCTTTCAGGAGACTCACACCAGCAGCTCCTGTGGGAAATAAGTGAGCACTCCCACCCAGAGCAAGACCCCTCCCACAGGGCCCCAATAAAATCTCCAGCACAGAGCCAGCTGGGCATTCCAGCAAGCCCCATTGAAGTCTATGGTGGGGAAAAAACAAAAAAAAATTCCGACCATACAACTTGCTGAAGAGATTCTGTGCTCTGAAATGGCCCATTGCAGCAAATGGGAAATTTCTGTGGGAGGGCTTTGGTGTGCACATTTCTCATGGTAAATTACAAAACTTTTCAGGGGTGTCTTCAGGAAAGTCTCTTCATCACACCACCCAGATTTGGTGATCTTTGCTTCAGGGGGTGGTAGGAGATGGACACTACCCTTCTGGGGGCCCATAACATTGAACCCCCTAAATCAATGGTCACCAAATCTGGTTGATGTCATGAAGAGACTCTCTTGAAGACACCCTGAGCTTCAGATACTCATGAGGTTTTACCGCGAGAAATGTGCAAATACCACTCAAAAGTTCCCTCCCACTAAGAAATTCTCCCATTTGCTGCAATGGAGCCAGCCAGCTACCACAGAGCACATGAATCTGAGGCTTCTTTGGGTGACTGTGAGGGACACAGTTTTAGAGCTACTGTCAACCAAAATTTCAGGGTATCCATACAAGTACTGTCCTGACGATACCACCCGAGTTTGGTGAAGTTTGGTTTAGGGGGATCCAAAGTTATGGACCCTCAAACCTTGTAGCCCCCCATCTCCTGTAGAAAGTTAGCTGAGTCTCCCGGCTGGAAACAATGGGGAATGGGGAAAAAAAACACCCTTTGAGGGTCGGGAATAACTTTGGGTTCCCCCCCCAAACCAAACTTCATCCAAACTTGGGAGGAATCATCAGGACAGCTCATTGGATGATATCCTGAAAAGTTTCATGCCGCTAGCCTTCAAAAAAATGCGCCCATACCGCAGGCCAAACATGTGTAAACACCCAAAAGTAATTCCCCCAAAAATAAAAAAACGGACCCGAATTTTTTCAGTTTTAATTCAGATTTTCGGGCATATCCGAATTCCTGGCTATGATCTCGGATTCGGGCATACTAAATCATTTTATGCCCCAAAACACCCCGAAGGAATCTGAATTTTACTGAATTTTTTTTTTAAAGCATTGACCAACCCCTATTGAGAACTCTGAACTAGCAGCAGGAGCTTTGGCTAGCATCCAGCCAGTTAGTGCTAGAGAAGTAAGAACCAGCACATTAAGAATGTGGAACTTGGGTTGCTCTGTGTTTTTATACCCCTGTGAGCAGTTTGGTAGGGGGAGCTTAGTACATTTCTCTATTCTTGGATCTTTCTGGGGTTTCACATGCTGGGATTGGCAAGGCTAAGCTAATTACAAGCTCCCTCCTATCTTATTGGTTCTAAGTACCCAGGACAATTGGGGGGGGTCACTGTTGCTCTTAGAATTCAAATCCAGGAAGCACAGAATGGCTTTTTTTATGCAGAGTAACTCTGTAGAGACACTGCCCAGGAGTTATTCAAGATTTAGCTGGAACATTAGACAGACCGGGATAAGGTGAGTGGTTTAGGAAAGTCATAACAATGAGTAGAGGAGATGCAGAGAAGAAACCATCTGTTGCTGACCTGGTTTCCAGAAGAGATAGGGAAATGCAGTATCTGATACTAAGGTGGCTTTCCATATTCTTTGTCTTAACAGTATTTTAGCAAGGTATGGTAATCAAGCATGCCCTTAAACAAGATGAGGCCTCCAGGTTAGTGCAGGAGTATAACTTCCATTCTCTTAATTAGGATTTTTGTAAAAGCAGTTCTTGTGACCCTTTGGACATACTGCTACCTACATAGAGAAGTGTATGACAACTGGCTTCTGCCAATATGATTTTTGAAGAAAATATTATGGCAATAATAATATGGCAATAATAATATGGGGGGTGATCAGGGCCGTAACATAAGGCAGCTCCAGACAAACATTTCTGCCATAGCTGTATATACTTTGATAACTACAAATCATCAGTAAGCGGTACATCCCTTTTTGCTTGTGTGTCCACCACTGTGAATGGCTATCACAACAGCAGCTGAGAAGTAGCTTTGGAGGTATCATTTTGTTTCCTTGTGATGTTGGCATTTCCTTTCCTTATGGGGCTTTTGTATCAGTGCAGGGGATGAGATTGAATCTACCCATGGTTGTGACTATTCAGGGCCAGTCATTAAATGATTTGAGGATGGAAAGGAACAGGCTAGGCTCAGTTTGGAGCATCCATTGCCATGCAGAAGATCCCACATTCAGTCCCCAGCATCTCCAGTTAAAAAAGTAGTAAGTGGTGTGAAATACTTCTACCTAAGACCTTGCTAGTTTGAGTAGACAGTATGAGTAAACAGTATTGAGCAGACTTTGATGGGCCAAGGATCTGACTCAGGATAAGGCAGATTCAAGTGTGGCATCTATTCCTTCCATAAGGCTTTGCAGAAACGCAGTGGCGTACCTTGGCAAACTGGATCCCTGGGCAAAACCTGAGTTTGATGCTCCCCCCATGGGCAGCCACCCTCCCCCACCGTGACCAAACAATGATTTTTTCCACCAGGTCATTTCAAAGTCACCACCACATTATAGAACATGCCCCAACTCACAAATCTGAACACAGCAATGGGCCATGCCACACAGCAGAAAAATATATTTTTGAAAACAATTTCAAAATGTTTTATTACTGCTATGAAACATTTTATGGTGTTGTATCCAGTCCCCCAAATTTGGGGAAACAGCATCTCTTTCAATGTTATTTAAACTGGGGACCCCAGATTCTCCCTTTAAGGTGGATTTAAAAGGAGAATCCGGGCTCCCTCGTTTAAACAAGTGATGCTAAAGTTGGAATCCAACCCCCAAACAGCATCATTTTTCAACGGTAAGTTTAAACTAGGGGAGCCCAGATTCACCTTTTAAATCACCTTCCAAAGGGAGAATCTAAGGTCCCCAGTTTAAACAACATTTTCGAAAGTGATGATGCTATTTTAGGGGTTGATTGTCCCCACCCTGAAACGAAGTATCACTTTCAATGTGTTTTAAACTTGGGGACTCCTCTTAGGATTCTTCCTTTTTAAATCCATGCTGAAGGGGTGGATTTTAATAATAATAATAATAATAACCTTTTATTAGGCAATTGAGAGAATAGAAAAAAGAAAAGAAAAAACAAGCGCATTGTGGCAGGAAGGGGGGTGAGATTTAAAAAAGGAGAATCTTGGGAAATTTAGGGGATGCCTTTTGTCAGGAGTGCAATTATTAAGATAACAGCACCAAACTTTCAGGGATTGTTTGGGGGATTTCTCCATACTGATGATATTCCGCCTTTGGAGTTTGGGAGAGAGCTTTGGTTCAGGGGGTCTAAAGTTATGGACCCTCAAAGGTGTAGCCCCCATCTCCTATTAGCTCCCATTGGAAACAATGGGGGATGGGGCACTCCCTTTGGGAGTCCATAACTTTGTACTCCCTAAACCAAACCTCACCAAACCTGGGTAGTATCATCAGGAGAGTCCCCCCAAACAATCCCTGAAAGTTTGGTGCTGCTAGCCTAAAAGTTGCACCCCCTGCAGGCCAAAAACAGAAAAAACACTGAAAATACAAAAAAATCCCACAAACGAACCTGCATTTTTGGCGCCCACCACAAGGGGGCGCCCTGGGCAACTGTCCACTTTGCCCAATGGGAGGAACGCCTCTGCAAAAACGGCATGCAAAAATAACAAGGGACCTTAAGAAACGTAATGAGAAGACCTTTTAAAAAACCAAGTGTGTACTTTACAATCATAGACTCACTGATTTTTGTTTATACCATAGATTGGAAGAAAAAAAATTCCTACCATGAAAAAAACCCTTGCAATAAGACTCCTATGTTCAGAGAAGAACTTCTCACTTAGTGAAAGAAAATCATTGCATACAATACAATCTAGTGTTCACATATTTCTCTGCATAAACCACTTCACCT
This sequence comes from Sphaerodactylus townsendi, assembly GCF_021028975.2. Taxonomy (NCBI): domain Eukaryota; kingdom Metazoa; phylum Chordata; class Lepidosauria; order Squamata; family Sphaerodactylidae; genus Sphaerodactylus; species Sphaerodactylus townsendi. Next base: position 95,586,603 of record NC_059433.1, read on the forward strand.
TTCTTATTTATATTATCTTGATGAAAGACTGCAACTTGCCCAAAGACTACCAAAGCCAACTTCCTGGGATTCTAGAAACTAGAAGCAGAGTACATCCAACCCCAACAATGTCCACTTGAAGCTCTTTCTCTCTGTGTCTCCTTGCATCAACAGAGGAGGGGGGGAGGAAGCACTAGCTCCTTCAGAACAAAATATTACCATTTCCCCCCACTGATTATTTTCATCTATTAATACTTAATGCATTATAAATAGTGTTAAATAGAGTGTTAAATTACTTTTGCTGTTTGCATTCCTGTGTTGTCTGTGTGGTTCTCAATTTCCTTGAATTGACACTTGCAGAGAATCTTCTCAATTATATTTTAGAATAATATTTAAGCTAAGAAAAGACTGAGTCTGGCACATGTTTGGGCATATTCTGCTCCACAACTGAAGCTGTAAATGTAAATGACTCACGCTGGAGATTTATTTATTTATTTATTTAGCTTTTCAATTGTTGGATTTTTTCACTGCTTGACAAACAGACAGCACAGATATCAAATGAAGTTTAGGCACAATTAACTACCAGCTACAGAATTATGCTACAGGATGATGGGCAGCAGTACGTATACCAAATTCTTATTTTGGTACCCACACCCTTCTGAGTCAATTGGCTTAGAAAAGCATAGCTCTGTTTAGGATAACACTGTTGCAACAAATAATCCAAAAGTGATCTAAAGGGAAAAAAATCCAGAGTTGCATAACACATGTCAACAGGCATTCCATTGTCCATAGGGCAAGGTTCTTGGCAGCCATTTGGATGGGGCTGCCCAGGGTTATACATATTGTCATAGACAAGCAGTTCTCACATTGCTAAAGTAACATTAGTTACTGTACCTTAAAGTAACTATCCCAAAATTGTACACCTTCAGGGTTATCCAAGTTGATGGACTGTAAATTTATGACAGAGAAAAACCATAGCATAGGTGACTTTAAAAAATGATTAGACAAATGTATGGAGATTTGTTCTATCAACAGCTATTAGCCACGAGGACTAAATGGAGCCTCCATACTCAGAGCAGCATACCAGTTTCTGGGTGAGGTGGCTAAGTACTGTGAGGTAGCTAAGTACTGTGAAAAGTACGGTTTTGGTTTAGAGGATGCATTGGTCTAATCTGGGAGGACTGTTCTTATTTATGGGCCCGCAAAAGACACATTTTAAATAAATCATTTTATTGTTACCTTTAGGCTCATTTATTTTTGGATGTTATTTTGCTTCCAGTCTTCCCACAGAAAATGACACCATCTGTCCATGCTACTGTCCTGCTTTTCAGGATTTTTAAAATCTCTAGTATCAGTTACATATCATAAAACAATCCCAATTGTTCTGATAGCTACCAGATATTGTAACTGTTATCTAACAACATAACAAAGCATAGAGTGTCTGAATTTTAACTAAAATACATCTTAAATTATGATTTTCCATGAAACTTCCAGGTAAACAGAATGAGAAAGCCCAAAGATAATAGAAGGTAAATCTACTTGAAATGCCTGCTATCTAAAAAATAAAGTTTTAATAATTATTAAATTCTTTGGTGTATGTCACATGTTGCAGTATACCCAAGCTTCTCTTACAGGACTCCTAAAGGTGACTAGAAGAAATACTGTAATCAGATCTCCAAAGTGTGATAAGCATTTAATATAGTATAGGTAGTGTACCAATTTGGTAGAGGCCAGATTTTACTATACCATTTATCATACAAATGGACATTTCAGATGCAGGTCTAGGACAAGCAGAATTTGGATAGAGTCAAAACCTATCTACCAAGGAACAGCTACTTCAGGATGTGCTTAACTGATGTTTATGATATCAATTCTAAAGTGGCTATCCTGGGATTTTTACACTTTATATCTATGCTAGTTTATTTTCTAGATAAGCCAATAAAGCATCTTAGTTTGTAAAACAAGGTCTGTTTTGTAGGGTGCTTTATCTCCTTCCTGTTCACAAATGTGTCATTACAGTTTCCCCTTTCCCTCCCAGGAAGCATTAACTACTTTCTGTTGAACTAGTTGCATAGTAGTAACAGCTGATAAAAAGTGTGATGCACATATCACTTTCCTGCAAATTCCAGCAGTTGTGGCATGGCTTTCATTCTTTTTGGATGAGAGTGCACTGGATGCTAAGAGCATTTCTAATATTTATTTAATTACAAGTATGCAAGTAGAACATACATAGCAGCTAATTCCACGTCAATCCCCCAGAAAGACACAAACTGCATCCTGGTATCAGGTACTGGTAGAAAGACCTATCAAGTCACAGTCAACTTACGGTATTCTATATAGTTCTCAAGGCAAGAAAGAAACAGAGGACAGTTGCCACTGCTTGCCTTTGGGTAGCAACCCTGTACTTCCTTGGTGGTCTTCTATCTAAGTACTAACCAAGACCAACCCTTCTTGCTTTCAAGATTGGACAGCATCGGACTAGCCTGGGCCATCCATGTCAGGGCAACAGCAATCATGATTAATGCTACCTCCAACTCAAAATCCAACTAACCATTTTTCACTCTCTCATTACTCCTTAGAGTAAAGAGACTGGGACCCATTACAACAACCAAAGCAGAAAAACCAGGGCCTGTCTGCACATAGTCATGTTACTCCTCACAAATACAGAGGAAAAAATGACTTTGAAGGAAAGCAAACACAGAGAGGCTGCGGAGGCACATATTGATAGCAGCTGAGGGTCATTTAAAGGAAAGCCCTGTCCAGGAGACCTTGTAGTGTTTGAGGAAGATGATTTTAGTGATGGGCATTTCCAAACAATTTCTTGTAAGTCTCCAGCTTGGTCTTCTAAATTCAATCTGCCATTAGCTGAGGAAGTCACTTTCAGAACTCTGCTAGGTACTACTAACTTTCCAAAATCTGGAAAAAGATTTCAAGCTAGCAGGAGTACACCTGTAATCATCTCACATCAATGAAATCCTAACCAGTCATCAGGATATTCAGTCAGCATCCATACCTATACAAACCTTCTGACATCTAAACACACCAGTAGTCATATAGCAATAAACAGTGTAGGGTACTTGTTTACAGTCACATAGCAATAAACAGTGTAGGGTACTGGACTCATATTTAACTACCAGTAGAGTAGCCCTAGTATTCTGTTCTAGCCACACACGAAAAGTCTTATTCTCCTTACTGAAAGGGGCTTAGATCATTATATCAGTCCACAGAATATAATACGAATTTTTAAAAAGTAAACAGTTGCCCATTACTAATTGATCTCTACTTCATGAGCCAACAAGAGCACATTGGAAAAGGGCCACTGTGACAAATTGCCTGCAAAATAATTTTAATGCAGTTCTGTCTTAATAAGGCTGATTCCGCATGGGTCAAAAACAGCAGTGTGAAAATGGTGTGAAAATGGTGTAAAAGGGTTTAAAACAGTGTAAAAGGGTTTATACTGTTTTCACATCGTATTTACACTGCTGTTTTTGGCCCATGCGGAATCAGCCTAGGATATTGCTTACTTTCAGAGTGAGGCAGAAATACCTAGGAACAGGAGAAGGCTCCAGATGAGCTGGGACCTCCTGAACTCTGATTGGGCAAGTAACTGTGGCCGTTTCCGCACGGGCATTAAATGGCGGCCTGGAGACGGTAAAAACGGCGTCTCCAGGCCGCCATTCACATGGGGGGCGCAGCTGCAACGCTTCCCAGCACTCTTTTTGGGGAAACGCCACAGTGAAGCCGCTGCCAAGTGAACGGCAGCAGCTTCACGGCGCCTTTCCCACCCGGCACTTACCTTGTCCCCGGGCCTCTGGTGCATTGCCGAGGCCTGGGGACATGCCCCCCTGCCCTGCGCCGCTGGAGCAGGTGCACAGGGCCAGGGGGCGTGTCCCCAGGCCTCAGCGACGTGCCGGAGGCCCGGGGACATGCCGGGTTGGCCGGGCGCCGACGCTCTGTGGTGCCGGCTGGCCAGCTGTTCCCAGGACCGTCCGTGCGGACTGTCCCAGCGTCGTCGGGTCGGTGTCGGAAACGCCGACCCGGCCGTTTCCGCCTTCGTGCGGAAACGGCCTGTATGATTTAGAGCGGAGAGGAAGATTGTTACAACATTCTGCCAGACTTTTGGAATGTTGAGTTCCTAATGTGAATATCTATCTGTCCTTACTGTGACAAAATATTACCTCCATGAAGAAAGCAGTGGCATAGTGTGAGATTCCGTCTGGCCCTATTATTGTGATAGCTCTGAGTGCTGTAGTTAAAGCATATACACAGAGCAAAATATTGGGGTGGGTTTTGAGTTATTAAGAAGCTCATGTTCAGAGTTGTATATATAACCATTGTCAAAGGAGATCTTCCAGAAGAGGGAAGAAGATTCCTAGAAACCAGATAGTCTGCTCTATGGGGTTTTGCTCTATTTTCCTCTGCAGAGAGTGTTTTATGGGGTTTTTTAAGGGTTATCTAACTGTGAGGCGTGTGAGGGTACTTTGAATGGTTAGACCCATGTTAGACCCTGGGTGATATCTATCAACCAGAACATCTGAATTATATGGAACTTTAACATCTAGGAACATCTAAGCTATAACTGAAATATAAATAACATCTAAGCAATCTGAAATTGAACTGAAATACATTAAGTCTGTGCTATGCTAAAGAAACCAAAACGTATAAGTCTCTATGCCAAGCTTTCTTTTGTAATTAGTGTAAATATATATTTCTGTTGCCTCTTGTCTCAGTCATCCAACTCCAAGTTTAAATATCCTTCCCTTTACCAATTTCTCTGCCTGTCAAATAAATCTGTGTTATTGTTTAAGTTTAAATCGGTCTCAGGATATTTATTTTACTGTGGCAAGTGTGAGGATTAACTGAGAGAGAAAAGGGAAAATAAAAGTCAACAGCCTTCCCTTGGCTTTCTAGTGTATGGTAACAAGGCTAAGGGAAATTGTTTTCTACCTTCCAGGTACCATTATTAGAAGTATGTCAGACCCTAAAGTGAAAAGGTGGGAAAAATCTGAGTGAATGTTTTCCCTGCCTTGGTGTTATAGAAGGCTGAGCGGGTGTCCATCATACATACTTTATAGGGCTCTTAAAATCCTTTGCAAGGCTGGGGCCTTCCTTGTGTCCTTAAGGAGACCCTCCCCCACCCCCACCCCCCAAAAAACAGGAGCAGCCACTAAGAAAATCTGAGCAGAAACAACTATCACTGATATAAGTGAAAGAGATTACGTGGCTAGATAGATGGAAAAGTTTTACCATTACAGACATATTTAACTGTAATGTGCAGAGACTTTTTAAATAACTCCTTCGTTACATCTTGCTGAGTATGCATTCCATGTCCAAATCTTAACTGAGACAGGTCAGCTTCCTGTATATGATTCTTGAGGGATTCATTTGACAGTAGCTTGTGCTATGCACATATAGTCCAGGTCAGATAATTAACTGTAGTGCTGATCCATTATTTGCAAGAATGAAGAAGTGAAAAAGCCTAAACCCACCCACCCCTTCCACACTGTCAGTCTGTATTGTCACTAACATTTTTCTATTTGAATACAGTTCTGGCATCTGGATTCAGAAGGATTCACATGTTCCAGCTCCATTTAAATGTGTGGCTCATCATTTGGCTAGAAAAATAGGTATGGAATCTTGTTTCCATGCAAATATACTCCCAGATGAATTGGGACTGTTACAGCCAAATTTTGAATAGATTCTGTTTGTTCATTGCAAATAGTAATTAACATCCAATAATCATACAGTGCACAAATTTCTGAATTAGAGTGCTGGAATATCGACATTTTATGTCTTTGCCATATTTTAAATCAAAATATTTTTAAAAGTTTGTTAAATCCCATTGTTTGGAATAAAAATCTGACAATACCTGTTGTTTGGAATTCAAAGAAGATGTAAATCAAAGTCTGTGCAAAATATATTACATATCTCTCCAAGAAAAAAAGCATTTGATGGGATTTTAACTTCGGCATACACCTCACAAATACATGGACTAAATTTGTTTGACCACAGGATAAAGCATTACTATTTAATAAATTATTACTAATCTGAACCAGCAACTGAATACATTGATGACTGTTGTGCTACACGCATTCAGAAAGCAATCCTATGCAGGTCTACTCTATTCACAAGTACAACCCATGTTATTCACTGGGGCTTACTCCCAGAAAAATGTCTTTAGGACTGTAACCTCGGGCTTTTCAAATCCAAGTCAATACAATTTAAACAGTGCAATTTGTACAGCTATACATAAATTAATCTAAGAGAAAAAACACTGATGGGATAGCACTTTACAATTTTGGATAAATGTCACAAAAGGAAAAAAATGAATACTGCCATTAGAAATGCTCTGCTCGTTTCAAAAACAGGAGTCAGTGAGCACATAAGCAAAGTTTTCCTTTCCCTAGACTCACAGTCAATAGTAGAACTAATTGAAAACCTATAAATTCAGTACAGAGCAGCATGTAGTCTCTATCTAACTCTGCCTATACATCAATAGGTCATTCTCAGTTAATTAAGTGAAGGCATAATCAGCTTAATTTATGTAGTCCAGGGCAGTTAATGATATCTTAGTACAGTACCTGACGTCTGGCCTGCCCATATAACTTGTAGGATGTTCCCAGTCCATTCTGCCGCTCCTCGACTTTAGGTCCTCATTTTTCACACACAAGCTTCTTGTCCAGCTCTTCATTCTGAAGCCATTAAATCAAACACTCCTGAAAACGGAGGTAAAAGAAAGCCTCATTAAATTAGTAAGTTACAGTACTGATCTTATAGTTAATATTTATTGTGGATATAGCTTAGGAAAAAAGAAAACAATAGAGCATTGTAACACAAATATAGACAGCATAAATTAAGGAATTTAGCACAGCCCACAATGAGACAATAGAAAAAAAAAAGAAGCTTGACAGTTTTGGATAATCAATCACATCCAGAAAAACAGCTACAAATACAGAGCAAAATTTTGTAGGGCCCCCTTATAAGTGTGGTTATAATTTTAAAGATGGTACCTCTGTAGGAAGAGAATCCTTGTTCTGTCATAGCAGAAAGCATTTCCTTCTGGCTGTCTCCACAGCTTGCCTTCATTTTCTGAAGCTGCAAGTTTACACACAAAGACAAACCACAATGTCAACCAATTGGACCTCACTTAAGGAACCAAGGAGATCGATTTGCAAAGCAAAGGATGAACAGGACCCCATTTCTGAAGTACTTTGCTCAAACTGCTCTTTCATTAAAAGATGTTCTCCCTTATTGATTTTGGCTTAAGTAATGAGAAAGCTTATCCAAAAATCTTTAGCATTTGGGCTCAAGTTAAGGAAATCAATACAGTCATTTCCCATTTGAACTGCATATGTGAGTTTTATGTACGAGAGACAAGACAAAGCCCAAATCAGATAAATCGATAGCCTTGTCAATAGAACATGAAGCTGACAAATGGCGTTTTTAAGCAATTAAAGTGAGCTGTAAACATACAGAGGTTAATCAATTACAATGCTAAGCTATTAACAGTTTTTAATTTATATAAATATTATATACATAGTGAATCTTGGCAAAAGAGTTGGTACAAGTCAGATTTTAGGGCTACAGCATGACAGATCACTGCAAAAGGGAGCAGGGGAAGGGGTTTGAATGACATTTGTACTTTCCACTTAAAAGAGAAAATAGGCTATATGTCCTATTTATAAAAAGATATAGTTCAAAGATGCTAATGAAATGGAAAAATTCAAAATATAGTTCCACAATGAAAAGTGGCATGACATTAATTTTCACAAAGAAGGCTGTTTCTTGAGAAGCCTTTGCTTCTCAGATCTTCATTCTTTCCAGTGATGTGACCAAAACAACAAATGCAAAAAAGAAACTATTTGTATTATATAACATTCTTCCACAGAGCACCTGTGCCTCTATAAAGAAATTAACCCCACTGTTAGGTACAGTGGCATCTCTGTTTTGAGGATGCAGCTAAATATAGCCATTCCAAACACCTCATCATAACTGAAATTACAGATGTGTGTACAAATTTGAGATTCATATACATATTTTTATCAGTACCATTTTTGTTCAGATTTTTAAAAAATCTTTATGTCACATACATGAGATTGTTAATCAGTTCAGTCATTGGTTTCAGTGGGAAACATGTTCCCACTTGTACTCACACACCTGCAATGCACACAACCATACAATTGCAGTGAAAGTTTTGGGACAAATAGCAGCAAGGTCTGGATGGGTGCCAGGTAGATGGGACAGTTTGGGAAACGGAAAAGTTCAAAAATACCTTCACTGTACAAAGGGGGGGAGGAGGTAGTATAGCACAAAAGAATGGAAAAACTGAAACAAAGCCAGGTAATCTGAAAGAAAAAAACTTGTTTCTGAAAGAAAAACTGCAAAAAGCAGACAGGGTATGCCAACATGGCAATTGACCATGCGGTATAACACTAACCCACATAATTCTATTCTCTCCCATTCAGATCAAGATTGAGGGTTCTTTAGTGGATCATTTCCCTGTTTATGAAGATTTTTTTCTCACATGTACTTATTGCATTGTTACTGGTTTCGATTTAATCTTTTTCGAAAGAAAATGGATTCCATACAGTCAAGCACACTTTCTTCACTTTAATGAATCTCAGGCTGTTTTATTCTTCACTTGGACCCTTACTGTGACTTACTTAGTCAACTCCTGGCCTATGTTAACATTTAAATTTGCATCGATTTTCACCTGAAGAGACAACATTGGCAGTTGATGTGGTTTGTTTTAGCTCAATCATCCCACGCAAGCTTGCAAATACTTAAGTAGCAGAAGTAATTACACTACCAAGAGGAATTGTACTGAACAAAATCCCAACACATTTATTTAGCAATTTGCATGACAACCATAGCAACCAGGTGCTATTTACCATTTCAAATTAATAATTTGATAACCAATTCATAGAGGATTGTGTCAGCAATAAAATATTACAGCTGCTACCAACTATACTGTAATAGTCAACTTCTGAAACAATATAACTCCGGTCACCTCACCCTCTGTGCAACATATTCATAAAGAGGGTAGAAAAGGACAGTTTCAGGCACTGTATATTCACATTGAGCCATGCACAGACTTTGTAATTACCAGTTATTATTAGAAACATGGCTGCCACTAGGCTTTGGTAAAGCCAAATCAGTAAAAACACGGAAAAAAGCTTGATTCAACAATTTTCAGTTTTCATTCGGCCCCAAGTACAAACCGCGACAACCCCTTCCCCCTGAGCCAATTAACAAACTTGGCCATTTAAAGTGTAAAGGGAGTCTTCCATAGCAGCTAGCCACTTGGAACCCCTTTAAAGTGGCTTGAAAAAGTTTTTTCCCAAACCAAAGAATCCTCTCCAAAGAATCCCCCCCACCACCACCACCTTATTTACCTTTGCCTGATGTCTGCTGGGATTTCTGTTGGAGTTTGGGGAAGGCTGAGGGCTTAAGAAAACCTGAATATTTTGGGGTTATCCAAATTGGATATCAGAGTTTTTTGAGTTTCCTGATAATTTGAAGCCTGAAAAATTTGAATCTGAATTTTATCGAATTTTTTTTGGTTCAAGTCTAGTTGTCACCCACCTGCAGTTAAACTGGCATGTGTTAAGTGAAATCTGGTTTCACTCTTTGAAAGAGCTATAGTAGGTGGAGCTTCCAAGATGGTGCTAACAATAAGGCAGCAAAATTAATGAGCTGCTCTCCCTCTCGGGTTTTGACTGATTTAAAAAAACAGTCTGTGCTATCTTGAAGCCTGGAATTTTTTCCAGTGTTATTTCTGTTTTTGGCCTGCAGGAGGCGCAGTTTCTAGGCTAGAAACCCCAAAGTTTCAGGGTATCTTCAGGAGACTCTCCTTCTGATATCAACCAGGTTTTGTGAAGTTTGGGTCAGGGGGTCCAAAGCTATGGACTCCCAAAGGGGGTTCACCCATTGTTTCCAATGGGAGCTAAAAGAAGATGGGGGCTACACCTTTGAGGGTTTATAACTTTGGACCCCCTGAACCAAACTTCACCAAACCTGGGTGGTATCATTATGAGAGTCTCCTAAAGATACCCTAAAAGTTTGGTGCTGCTAGCTTAACAAATTGTACCCCTGACAGCAGGCACCCCCCAAATTTCCCCAGATGCTCCTTTTAAATCCACCCCCTTTGGCATGAATTTAAAGCGAGAATTTGAAGTCACCAGTTTAAACATTGAAAGTGATGTTTAAGGGTGGGGGATAATCCCCCCCAAAACAGCATCACTTTCAATGTTGTTTTAACTTGGGACTCCAGATTCTCCCTTTAAGGTGGATTTAAAAGGAGAATTTGGGCTCTCTAGTTGAAAGTGATGCTGTTTGGGGGTGGATTTTAGCATCACAGTGGCCACCCATGGGGGGGACTCAGATTTTGCACCAGACTCCATTTTCCCTAGCTATGCCTCTGCCCAGAGGAGAGGGCAGAAGGGGCCGCCAGCTGCCAGCTGGGAGCCCAGCTCATGGGGGGTGGGAGAGGGCAGGACAGAGGAGTCTTTCATCCCCAGGCTCGGAGAGCTGCTTTTATAAGCACTGAGGCTGGGGGCGGGGCTTGGCGGGATGTGGCCATGCCCCAGGGGAAGGTGGAGACTTCCGAACCCCCGAACCCCCCATAAAAACCTATACCTACATCCCTGTGCTCAACCCAACTCAAAGCAAAGAAGACTAGATGATTTTATTCCAATGCAACCTTTATTGAATGTGGACATTACAACTACAAACTTCTTTGAACTGCTAAATGAGGAGTTAGAATTGCTTACAGAAGCTGACGAAGTGTTGACGCATAAGTTAAGAGATAACGCCAAGAAAATACTGTGAATATGCCCATATCTGAACAATGTCTATTAACTGCTTGGACAATCCAACATATTGGAGACAAATTTGACAACATTGATGCTATGCTCAGCTCCTTATATAATGTTTTGTCATCGCTTTCAAAGATATGCAAGCCAACTGGAGATGATAAAATAGTAACGTGGCCATGTGGTTCTGATTCAGTGAAAGAAACAAGCTGTAAATCTGAGGGGTCCACGGAACTTTCCCCTAGTACTGTGCATAACAATAGTGTACAAAACCCATATACTTGGTGTTTAACACTGCAAGGGACATCAGTGTAATTGATGTTTTTCCTACATGGTTGGAAACCTCCATGGAATGCAGTTTACAAAGCAACTTTAAACCTACGACAAATTCTGGGTATTAAAAATTTAAAACCACTTTGAGTAGAAAGGATATACTTGTTTCCTCTCTTTGACAGACTGTTACTTGTTTTCCCCAAGCCTCTATTCCCAATTTGCTAATGAGGAGAAAATTTCTCCTGCAAGCTCATGGAGTATTCCCAGCAACACTTTTCAAGGACTCTCAAGATCATTAATTGGTCCCAAGAAAAAATTGGAAAAACCACAAATTATGACTTCTAACCATTCAGCCATTGCCTTCACCTCTTCACTTCTTCAGGAGCAGTTCTACCAAGTGGAGAGTGAGTCTGAGGATGTTATCATCTTCGTTTCCTCAAATTATCTGAATCAGCACAAAGTAAATGACATCAAAAGTTGTCCAACTTTGAGTACCATTTTGAGACTGCGTCTAAAACAAGCCCCCCTTCAGATGCCATATTAGAACAGGACAAGCTTCCAGCCTGCACTATGAACCCTAGTTTCAAAGTACATCCAGATTCCTTAGATCTAATGGCCCAGATGGATCTTTCTTGAGAGCGCCCGAGGCGGTGCCCGTAGAGGCTGAGCTGAAGGGTCCCAAGCGCTTTAGGGTGGGGGACAAGGACCAAAGTGACTTACTAGAAGGGCCCGGTGGTAGGGTCTCAGCCTTAGTTGGCAGTGCTGCGCAGGACATTTCCCTTCCACCCCCATATCATACGGAAATTCTGGAGTGCCATCCAGCCCAGACACATGAACATAAGAACATAAGAACATAAGAACATAAGAACATAAGAACATAAGAACATAAGAACATAAGAACATAAGAACATAAGAACAAGCCAGCTGGATCAGACCAAAGTCCATCTAGTCCAGCTCTCTGCTACTCGCAGTGGCCCACCAGGTGCCTTGGGGAGCTCACATGTAGGATGTGAACGCAATGGCCTTCTGCGGCTGTTGCTCCCGATCACCTGGTCTGTTGAGGCATTTGCAATCTCAGATCAAGGAGGATCAAGATTGGTAGCCATAAATCCACTTCTCCTCCATAAATCTGTCCAAGCCCCTTTTAAAGCTATACATGAATCACCATGTAACACTGAATGGCACAGTTGTGGATGCCAGCAGCGGCAACCATCCCACAAGGAGTGCCAATGCCTGCACTTGCTTCTCAGGCAGCTGCAAACCATACAGTGACTGTAACTATTCAGCAATGGTACAGAAGGACAAGCACACAAGAGAGTGAGTGACCACTACATTCTGCTGTTTTGTCTGTATTGGGGTTTTTTAACCCATTCTGTGTATGCCCTGTCCCCAAACTGGAAGTGAGTCATTGCTACCACTGCTAGCCTTTTATATAGTAGGATTAAGAGATTATGAGCCAGCAGGTTTACAGATTAAAAGGCTGGACTAGGATCTGGACAAGAAAAGTTTGCTGAGCCAGACATTCTCTCACAGTCACAGGGTTATTGTTAGGATAAAACGGAGGATGGAGAAAAGTGGAATATAAATTATCTAAAAATAAGATGAAGAGATACTAATTTCAGTGTAACTCTGTTCAAAATAGCACCTCTAAAGAAGCAGCTACAATGGACATCCTTAAAGTTTAATTCTTAAATACAGCCACACAAAGGCTCTTTGAGTATTGCAGTGGAGCAGATCTTTAAGGAAACCTTTTTTACCCATTGTCTTCCCCACATATATACTAAAACTTGAAAAGGTATCGCTGAGCAGGAAGCAAACTGCTATTCGCTTGTGTCTACAGATTGAACTATTTGTGCAATGTCTGCAGAGTGACATGTTTTATTACTGTTCTAGTGTAAATGCATTAAACTTATACATATACAGTCAGTTCCTAATACAATTCTTTTACTGGCTACCATGTTAAAGCATCACTGTTTCTTTATTTGCAGTTCTCCAAAAGGTTGCATTCTGAAGATTCCACATTAATGACTAGTATCAAATAAACACTGTTTTTATTTAATATTTTTGTGAGTTCATGCACTGCTTTAAATGCATAGAGTTTGACACAAAAATTAGATTAGCACTTTCGGCATTGCAATGTAGTAATATCATAAAATTATTACTGAAATCAATAATCCTTTCCTTTTTACAGCTAATCCAAATGTTGTTTATAAAGATATTAAACAAATGGATTATTCACATTCTGAAATGATTTTCTAAGAAAAAAGGAGCTTTTATAATTATCATATGGAACTGGGGTAATAAATGAGTGTAATTTTTATTAACAGAAGTTCATTTACATAAATGCTCATTGACTTATAGAATATGATAATATCTACATGCCTAGTTGTATTTGTCATATTTTCTGCCTTTTGGCAACATCAGAATTATAACAACCTGATTTATGCAGTAAATTTAATGCATAATATGACAACGTACCAATATGTATGCCGTATAATGTATAATTTAGACACGATTGCTATATATTTCACCCGTATTTTTGTGGTCTAACAATGATCACTCATGCATCTAGATTGGGGTGGGGGGGTAGGGGGTGAAAAGCAAGTTTCCCAATATGAATGTCGGTTTGAATTAATGAATATTTTCATAAAAATGGTCTGACTATGAATGTTTTAAAAACCTTGTCATATCGTTCACCAAATTTACACATGACAGCTAGCATGTGTTACTGCATTTTCATCTTAAATATTTGATGACTTCCTCTTTAAATCCAAGATTCATAACCCATAGGGCTTCATTTTCATACAGCATATGTAATTCAAGAGACATTTATTAGTATAGTCTTCATTTTCTGCATCAACAAAATGTTTTTCAGATGAGCATTAGATAAACTTTGCAGTTTCTAGAAGACTATTTTATTCAAACATTTTAATAAGATCTGCCATTCCTTCCCCTCCCCCCACCCCTTTGGCACTATGTCATCCCAGATAGAGTGGCAAGAAGTTTTATAATGTTCAATGAAGGGCCAGAAGAAAAAGGGAATGACTTTTCTTTTTCACATGTGCTTGTGCATATGGAGGTCCCCATACATAGATCCTGAGGATTAGTGTAAAGAAATATAATTCATAAAAGTGAAATTACTTATTTAAAAAATGCTGCTGGTGCACAAAAGTGCATTTTTCTACATTCTTTTGACTCACCTCAAAAACATAGTCTCATTATTTCCCTCCACAAACAAAACAAAACAAAAAGGTTAAATATTCATATTTAATTAAAAAGGAAACCAACAAACAATTGTTGAAGCAATATATTACTCTCTTAAAACTGAAGGTTGTCCACCAGGCGGGTCACTCTAACTTGACCTTGAATGCACATAAAGGCAAGTTCACCATGGTAACCTTGGTCTTGTGGCTTTCCATACAGTAAATCATTTCAGCTCTCCTTGTGTAATTCTTTTATTGGCTGTGCAATTGAAATGTCATGCTTCACGAACAGAGAAGCCAGTAATTTCTTACGGACGATTAAACCACCTCTGTAATGTATGAGTATGGGTGGAACTGTATGTAACACTCTTAAGCATGAACCTCATTGGGCGGTAAGAGAGGACCTCTATGAACACTTAAATTTTTCAGATGTGCACAGACACGATGTCAGGAGGGTGCATATTTCCTTTAAGATAAGATATGCACTTTCAAAACAATAACATTTTCTAAATGGACTTCAATGACAAGATGCCTGAAAATCTGAAACAACTAAAAAGGTAGTTAAATTTTTTAGAAGAATTGGGGGGGGGGGTTGCAGGGGGGGGGCTTTCCTTCTTTGAAAATCATATTGGAAATTCACATCCAAGTGAAAAAACACAAAAAATGCCTGAGTAGGTCCTTATTAGGAACTGCCATTTTTCTTATATTAGAAATAACAGGCAAGATTTGGTAGATAGCAATCGGCAAATGGTTGATTGTGCTACCCTCACATTTTATATTCAGTCATAAAATTGCCATGGAATGTTGCTACTAAGAATTAATCTTGTGAGTCTGAGCAGTAATCAATACCCATTCAAGTATCTTCAGTATTCCTTCATATACTAGAAATGGTCTAGCAGAAGAATTCAGTATTGGTTTGTTTTTTTTAATTGAGACTGAATTGTCTTTAGATATGTTCTTAAAATTGCTCTTCTCATTCAAGATATTATATATTACTGAATGTGCATATTATTGCAACAGAAATGTATGAATTTAATATCATATAGTGTGTCTGCAAGCACTTACATATATGTCTGGCCCTTGCCAGGTTGTCATTCTTAATAGAAGACCTGATTTCAGATCTGTTTGATGCTTTTGTGAAATTGATCACTTAGGCCAAGTATTTCTCTAACACAGTTAGAATTCACTCAGATAATGTGAGTTGGCTCTCTGTACAGTGTGAGTTTCAATTAATAACTTTACTGGTCAGGTAAAGTTGCAATTTAAACTGTGTTGCCTGCCACCACAATGAGTGGTAGGGGCAAACAGTTAAGAACCTGTTGGTGATGTATTCATCATGATGTCACTTCTGGGGAAAACCTGGAAATGATGCCGGGTAGTTCTAGGAATCACTAGGAACTCTGGTAAAACATATGGAAATATACACAGGGATAATGCATAGGTTTGGGCACCGGATCTGAACTCACAAGTGCCTTGTTTGCGTCAATCATCCATCTCCAAGTTTAAATTCCTTTCCTTCACCACTTCTTCTGCCAGTTTAATAAATCTGTGTTCTTGATTAAATATAAATCTGATTGGAAGAGACTTCAAGGGCTATCAAGTCCAACCCCCTGCAGGAATATGCAGGAATACACAATCAATTTATTTTAGTGTGCCAAGTGTAAGGAGTGTCTAAGAGGGAAAAAAGAAAGTAAAAGCCAATGGGCATCCCTTCACCTTCTGTTTTGTGTCGACAGGGCTGAGATAAAGTACATTCTACTTTACATTACCATTATAAGAGGCACCTCAATCCCCAAAGTGAAAAGGCAGGAGAAATAAGAGTCAGTGGTTTCCCTGCCTTGCTTACAAAGAAGGCTGATTGAGTATCCATCATAATCCCACAGTTAGAGCATATCATATCTTAAAACAAAGAAGAAAGGGCCACCCCATTTGTTATATACTGGACGCAAAACTGTAATCATCTTCTCATGTGCCAGTCTGCCTATCACAGATGTTAGGCTTATCTTGAAGATGAGGTCACTAATGACCAAGGTCCAGCAACCATACCCTGCCTTTCTTGGCTCAAGTTCATTGATGGTATTTTAGATGTCACATTTCTGCAAACTGCTTTTTCTCCATGGATGTGATTATTTGTAGAATCACGTGGTCTTTCAGTGTTGTACATGTTACACCCTCATCCATCTGCTGCTGTGCATTTCAGGGATTCCATTGTTCACATGGAATTCTAGGTAATGCTGGGTGAAAACACCATGTTAGCTTGTATCAGGAAAAAATGGGGCAACCTTTGATGGTAGTAAGCTGTTGCTGGCACATCAGGAGTTTCTGATGACACCAGCTCACTGTGCTTTTTTGAGTTCTTCATATCAATGGAAATTATCTCTCATCTCTGCATTCTTGAAAGGTCTTATGTTTACTGTATATTACTGTCTTGCAATTCTAAATTCTCTTCAGTCCAATAGTGTTTATGACAACTTTCATCATTTATAGCAGGTGGCTTTCATTAAGAACTGCAGCTAAAGGTGCCAGTTCTAATTTGCCCTTTTGAAAGTAGGTCAAAACATCCAAGAATCTCAATTTCTTAAATTAGATTAAATGTTCATGGAGTCAGCAGTTGTCTTATGCCCATATATCCAGAGCAGCAGTTTCATGTTGGATTTAGTGAAAAGCATCAGAAAAGATACTTCTTAAATGGCATGCACAAATGTCTAATTTTTTTCATTTTGTACTCATATCGATAATAAAAGCTTCATAATCTAGACTCTTTAAATTGATAGTCCTGTATAGTAGTTATACTACTAAATTTAAGTCAAGTATAGCTTTTTAAAATGCCATCTATGATGATAATATAACAGATGATGTTTGGCAGGTAGCCTTAACTGCTGGTTGTTATGGACTGTACATAAGAATTCCATGTGCTTTGGATAAGATATTGGAATCTGTAAACACCTATCCCAACTACACAAGATTGAGTGGCTTAGGATGTAAATATTTCATTACAAACTGAGTTTTAGGGGGAAGTTTTAATATGGGGCAGTTTAGAATGCACGGAATTGGAGTAAAACAGAAAGTCAGAAATGGTTGACAGAGGCATTCATGTTAAAAAGATGTAAGCAGAGGGTAAAAAGGATAGTTAGTCTACTGAGAGCTCTATAATGTTAGAACCAGCTTATTCAGAGAGGGTGCACAATTTGGACCTTCTTCACATGTGACATTAAGCACAGGCATACCTGCCAGAGGGACATATGGGAACAAATGTCCCCAGGTGGAGGTGGGGGGCTGCCCTGGGCCCGCTGTGGAGGGGTGAGTGGGCAGACCATTGGGGCAGCTCACCTCCAGCAGTGCCATGCAGGGCGCCAGGGCACCACTCTTCTTCAGTAGCAGTCAGGCCATGGCAGGCCCCCGCCTGCTTGCCTTCCTGTGGGTCGGCACCAGGTGTTCCCTACAGAAAGAGGGAGGGAAGGAGGTGGCCAGGGTGGCCAGGTGAGCAGAGGGAGAGCTGGATCCACTGGCCTCTGGAAGGAGGCATCCCAGCCAGCTCTCCCGAGTCACCATGCTCAACTGCCATCTGGCCATTTCCTGCCCCCCCCTTCCAGGATCCAGACAGCAGAGGCATATCTAGAAGAAACAGAGCCCTGGGGTGGATAACTCAGATTTTGCCCTGGGCTCCATTTTCCCTAGATAAACCTCTGACATTAGGGCCCTTTCCGCACACGCAAAATAATGCACTTTCAAACCGCTTTCACAACTGTTTGCAAGTGGATTTTGCCATTCCGTACAGCTTCAAAGGGCATGGAAAGCAGTTTCAAAGTGCATTATTCTGCATGTGCGGAATGAGCCTAAGATACAACCTGCATCTTGAAAGAGCCATCAGAAATTGAAAACACCATAGATAAAGTTAGTATCACCTTGAGTGTAGTATTTTTCAGTGGTTCACACTTTGAACTGTTATTCATCAAGGATTGATGAACCAAGTTCTGAAAGTCAACTTATAGACATGCATGTATGAATAGGCCCTTTCCTGGTTTCCTGGTTCCAAGTTTCCTGGTGAACCTACTCCTACACATGAAACCTGCTGGGTGATCTTGGACTACGCACAGCTCTCAGAACTCTCTTAGCCCCACATACTTCCCAGGGTGTCTATTGTAGCAAAAGGAAGGAAAGGAGTTTGTAAGCTATATTGAGACTCCTTGTGGTTAAAAAAAAGCAGGATATAAATTCAGACTCCTTCTTCTGCTAACTTCATCTAAGCCCTTGCTGTGATTCAAAGTACTCAAAGGCAGTAGTGCTCACTCCATATATTGTGGCTATGTTCATCGTTCCCATCAACCAAAAGAGCCATGTGACCTATGAACCAGCCCAAACTTGCACAAACAATAATATATAGTTCTTGTTAGCAAATTTTCTTCCGCTTTATAATATTGGTACTCCTTCAAACTCCAGTTCCAGAACTTGCACAGTTCTCAGTTCACTGATGACCTGGTCAGATAGCAACAAAATGAAATCCAGCAAGAACAAAGTTTTAAGTATGCAAAATAATAACCAAGTTCGGTTGTTTAAGACAGAAAGGTAACTTGGCATCAACATTTCCAAGAAGGATTTGCCGCCAACCTTTATGCACCTACTTGCATAGTGAAAACAGCTAGGCTTATTTCAGAGTAAAAGTAAATAGGCTCAAAGATATTATGGTGGTTAACAACTTGAATGCAAGTCGAGAACCTGATGCTGTAACTGAAAAGGTCAATGCTATTTTAGATTACAGCTCTTCCACATCTGGAATACTCAGATCTTTTGGGGGTTGTACAGACCAAGGAGGTTGTTAAAAGAAAAAAAAATTCAGGAAAAAAACTATGTAGCTGATACAGGCTTCATAAAGAAAACCATATGATGGAAGATAGAAAGAACTGGTTATTATTCAGCTAAAACAAAAGAAAATTGGGGGAGAGATACTCTGTCCTGAAGTATCCAAGTCAGTGAGGCGGTTCTTTCCTAATTTATAGACTTCTAAAAGCTCCTCCTGTTCTTACTTTGTTGTCCTCCAAATTACTTATATTAGGAGCAGCTGTCTCCTGGTATCATTCTCATGTTCCAGCTCTTAGTGAAAACAGCTAATGTATAGAGTTCTACAAGTAATAAAAATGTACCCTATTTTTATTATCTGTTGGTCTTTCTGTCCTTTTCTCTAAAATTTGTTAGACTTACCACAGTCTGTCAAGTTGCTTTCAAATATAGACTTCATGGCTGGGCTTTGAGTTTTTGGGGGGAGAAATGAAGCGATATCTTGACTTTGACTCCTGCTCACATCAGAAAACATAAGTGGAGTGATAGTCAGCAGAGCCTCATTAGGCCTAGAAATCGCAACAGCTGAGGTTTCAGTCAATTGAAAACCCTCAGTTTGTGAGAGATCTATTATCTGCTGTGAGTAACTGTGTGCCAATGAGCTAGGCCCTTCTTCTTGTAAATGGAAGGGTTAAATAATGCAACATTTGGATCCCAGGCTGTGGCATTTGCAATTGGTGTGCTGGCAACCATTGTTCGATCTACAGAACACATTAGAAGAGGAGAATTATTGGGATTTCAAAGAGTGTAGAGAATTGAGAGCATTTCTTAGAATAGATTGGATGTGATGACAATGAGCTAGCACCCCTAGAGTTCTCGGCACAGGGCTACTGCTGGGGCCCATCAGAACATTCTTCTGTCAGGATTTACTGAGAATTGGTGCCAGGCCTTCATACCAGAGCTATGAAAGGCAATTGCAAAGAACCAATCTTTGCCTTATACTCTTGCCATTGTATGCCTGATGCTTCTTGGAAAAGAAGTTGGACAGCTCACTAGTAATAGACTCAGAACTTACTGAGCATACAGGTACACCATTATAACAGAGCTCCCCTGCTGATCAAGAGCATAAGTAACATCAAGGTATTTGCCTTCTCAATCCATTTCCTTTGCTCCAAAAGATGGATTCCTGCAGTGCTCACAAGAACAGGAGAAATGCAAGGAGAGTAGATATCTGCGGCATTGTCTGCCTTCCACTTAAGTTGTAGAAGCCTTTTCCAAAGGCTTTTCTGGACATACAAATGCAAATCCTGAATTTTCACGATGAGTTTTGCCATGAAGCTGGTCCATAACATTTTTTTCAAACAAAAATATACACATAGTAATTAGGCTATTATGCACATATATAAGGCGCTGGATAGGTTATAAACATAATTTCTTTAAATAGCTTTTCTTCTCTCCAAGCACAGCCTGTGTACAACCAGTCAAAGAGTTCAGAGCTCTTTTCTCAAGAGGGAATGGTGGTTTTTACCCATTTCCCTATCCTCTGCAACCCACTAAAATGTTGTTCCTGCATATTAGCAGAACTTAAGAAACAAGAGTTATTGTTTGAATTGGAAAGTTGTTGTTCTCTCTTAAGACAACACAAATTCTCTTAAATCTTAGAAATGTGATTGGAAACAATAAAAGACTTGGGTCCTGTAAGACCTGTGAGCAGTGGCGTAGGGCCAATGGGACCGAAGGGACACAATGCTCCAGATATGCATCATAGCAGAGGCAGGGTGGGGCATTCTGGGGGCATTCCAGGGAAGGCGGGGGTGGGCAGCACCACAGCAGAGGCACAGGGTGCATGCGTGCCCCGGGCACAGTTCCCCCTTACTCCACCCCTGCCTGTGAGCATACTGGAGTTCATAAGTGGGATTTTCTTGCTGCAGGTTACTGACCCTCTCCTTTATTTTTTCCTGAAAATCCGGGAACCTGAATGAGCAGCATTGTGGCAAAGCTGTAGTTGAAGTGTTGGAATCAATGGCAACTAGTCTTGGAAATGATCTTCAGAAATGTAGAGAACCAACACGTAGCTTGAACATAGAAGGATTTATAGTACACTTGCCAGGTTACTCATCATGCAAACCTTCTGCACCTACTGGTCTGGCTGCCACCCTCACTCAGTGTAGCAGTGGGTGCAAAATGGGAGAGGCATAATACAGTGTTCTAGGAATGCCCCAGAACTCTATGGTGAAAACTCTATGATACTACTCTTGAAGAGATTTCATGGCATCACATGATTCCATTTTCCCCACTGTTTGCCCCCAAATAGTCTCAGCCCCTATAACCAGTGGTGGGATCCAAAAATTTTAATAACAGGTTCCATAAGAACATAAGAACATAAGAACAAGCCAGCTGGATCAGACCAAAGTCCATCTAGTCCAGCTCTCTGCTACTCGCAGTGGCCCACCAGGTGCCTTGGGGAGCTCACATGTAGGATGTGAACGCAATGGCCTTCTGTGGCTGTTGCTCCCGATCACCTGGTCTGTTAAGGCATTTGCAATCTCAGATCAAAGAGGATCAAGATTGGTAGCCATAAATCAACTTCTCCTCCATAAATCTGTCCAAGCCCCTTTTAAAGGTTAGTGGCCATCACCACCTCCTGTGGCAGCATATTCCAAACACCAATCACACGTTGCGTGAAGAAGTGTTCCTTTTATTAGTCCTAATTCTTCCCCCCAGCATTTTCAATGAATGCCCCCTGGTTCTAGTATTGTGAGAAAGAGAGAAAAATTTCTCTCTGTCAACATTTTCTACCCTATGCATAATTTTGTAGACTTCAATCATATCCCCCCTCAGCCGCCTCCTCTCCAAACGAAAGAGTCCCAAACGCTGCAGCCTCTCCTCATAGGGAAGGTGCTCCAGTCCCTCAATCATCCTTGTTGCCCTTCTCTGCACTTTTTCTATCTCCTCAATATCCTTTTTGAGATGCGGCGACCAGAACTGGACACAGTACTCCCAAGTCACGGTCACACCACTGCTTTATATAAGGGGATGACGATCTCTGCAGTTTTATTATCAATTCCTTCCCTAATCAGCCCCAGCATAGAGTTTGCCTTTTTCACAGCTGCCATGCATTGAGTTGACATTCCCATGGAACTATCAACTAAGGCGCCTAAATCCCTTTCCTGGTCTGTGACTGATAGCACTGACCCCTGTAGCGTGTATGTGAAGTTTGGATTTTTTGCCCCTATGTGCATCACTTTGCATTTTGCTACATTGAACTGCATTTGCCATTTCTGAGCCCACTCACCTAATTTATCAAGGTCCGCTTGGAGCTCTTTGCAATCCTTTGTGGTTCTCACCACCCTACATAATTTGGTATCATCTGCAAACTTGGCCACCACGCTACCCACCCCTACTTCCAGGTCATTTATGAATAGGTTAAAGAGCACTGGTCCCAAAACGGATCCTTGGGGGACACCACTCCCTACATCTCTCCATTGTGAGAACTTCCCATTTACACCCACTCTTTGTTTCCTGTTTCTCAACCAGTTTTTAATCCATAGCAGGACTTCCCCTCTTATTCCTTCATTGCTGAGTTTTCTCAACAGTCTCTGGTGGGGAACTTTGTCAAAAGCCTTTTGGAAATCCAAGTAGACAATGTCCACCGGTTCACCCCTGTCCACATGCCTGTTTACACCCTCAAAGAACTCTAGTAAGTTTGTAAGACAGGATTTGCCTCTGCAAAAGCCATGCTGACTCTTTCTCAGCAGGTCTTGCTTTTCTACATGTTTTATAATTTTATCTTTAATGATAGATTCTACTAATTTACCAGGAACAGATGTCAAACTGACTGGCCTGTAATTTCCCGGGTCCCCCCTAGATCCTTTCTTAAAGATTGGTGTGACATTGGCCATCTTCCAGTCTTCAGGGATGGAGCCTGATTTCAGGGATAAGTTGCATATTAAAGTGAGAAGATCAGCAATTTCATGCTTGAGCTCTTTAAGAACTCTTGGGTGAATGCAATCTGGGCCAGGGGATTTGGTAACATTTAGTTTATCAATGGCTGCCAGAACTTCTTTCTTGTCTACCACTATCCTCGCTAGTTCCTCGGATTCGCCTCCTAAGAAGCTTGGTTCAGGTGCAGGAATGTTCCTCACCTCCTCTTGGGTGAAGACAGATGCAAAGAATTCATTCAGCTTCTCTGCAATCTGCCTGCCATCTTTTAGCACACCCTTTGTTCCTTTGTCATCTAACGGGCCTACCGCTTCCCTTGCTGACTTCCTGCTTTTGATGTACTTGAAGAACTGTTTGTTGCTGGTCTTGATGCTCATAGCCATGCGTTTCTCATAATCCTTTTTTGCCTCCCTTACAGCTAACTTGCTTCTCTTTTGCCACCATTTGTGTTCCCTCTCATATTCTTCATCAGCCAAACTGGACTTCCATTTTCTAAAAGACATTTTCTTTTTTCTGATAATTTCCTCAACCTCTCTTGTTAACCATGGTGGCTTTCTTTTGGACTGGGTGCTGCCTTTTCTAACCTGTGGAACACATTCCAGCTGAGCTTTTATTACTGTGTTTTTAAATAACCTCCACGCATCCTGGACAGTTTTGACTCTCTTGATTTTCCCTGTCAGCTTCCTGCGCACTATCCCCCTCATCTTTGAGAAATTTCCCTTTCTGAAGGCGAATGTAACTACATTAGTAGTTGCCACTTGTTCGCATGCTGAGGTACTGAATCTGACAGCATTGTGGTCGCTGTTCCCTATCGGCTCAACAACACTGACTTCCTGCACCAGGTCCTGGGTCCCACATAGAATTAGATCTAGGATCACCTCTCCCCTGGTTGGTTCCACAACCATCTGCTCTAAGCCACAGTCATTTAGCATATCCAGGAATGCTCTCTCCTTACTATGACCTGAACATGCATTTTTCCAGTTTATATGGGGATAGTTAAAATCACCCATTACCACTACATTTTTGTTTTTGTTGGCCTCTCTAATTTCTTTTTCCATCTCAGAATGGTGGTGGGATTCAAACAGTGGCGCCGCTGCACACACGCACCTCCAGTCCCTATTGGGCAGGGAGGTTGCTTTAGTAACCCCTTCTCGGCACTCAGAAAAAATTAGTAACCACTTCTAGAGAACTGGTTGGATCCCACCTCTGCCTATACCTCCCTGGCTGGTAACCCTCATCGACAATAAGCTTCATGTTGGCACTGAAGCATTTCAGTGCTTTATCATTCTAACAGTAATTTTAACACTCCTTTAGCTTAGAAACAATTTCTAAATGTTTTTTGATATAATTCTTTGGTTCAATCTAAAATTTTTAAAGCTGTCATTATGAAGTGTTATATAAAACACAAAGTGTTATAGCATTTATTTTTATCTATACAAGGCATTTTTATCCCACCTTTGTCTGGTAAACAAATTCAGGTTTAAAAAAAATGGAAAGTTTTCTATATTAAACATAACTCAAAGAAAATCCAATGTGGCAGAAATTAGTGAAGCTCTCTACACTTTTCCCCTTGTAATAACACAAATGCCATGGTCCCCAGTATAGCCTTTTTGGTATTCAAAGGGAAAAATCTCTTTCTTTTTCACAAATGAAAAAGCTGGTTGAGTCCAATTCAATGTCCACCTTTTTAGGTGTATTATGAGTGTTATTGAGATAATTTCTATGAAACACATTGAATGCACCATATAGATTGAAATAAATTATTGCTGAATTTGAATTGTGAAGCCTCAATATCAAATTGTCATACTCCTCAGTGTCTTTAGCTGACTTGAAAAAGTTGCTATTCCTCAAACTAACCTTCTTCACAGATGTATATGCTGAATTTTGCCCATTGGAAAAACTGCACGTTATAAATAAGAAGTTACCTAAAGTCTGATCTGGTCAAAATAATGAACCAGAGGTTGTCATAACTTAAACATATTCTGTTGTGGGTAACTTTTGAGAGACATAATCCAGAGACATAATTCAGAGAAGAAGATCCAACATGCTAGAAATCAGGGAACCTCTCTATACTCCTTCTCCTTGTAACACAGAATTTCAGTTTTCATCAAACCCTGTCAACCATGCATTGTATTCATAGACTTTGAAATATGAAGGTGTCTTATGCTGGGTCAAATCATTGGTTTATTTGGCTCAGGACTGCCTACTCTAGCTGGCAATGACTTTGTAAGATCTCAGGTAAAGAAATAGCTTCAGTAACATCTGATGTCCTTTAACTAGAGATACTAAGCAGTGAACTTTGGAACTTCTGCATTTGTTCTGCCATTGATCCTAAGCTGCCCGTGTTAATCAATGACCTCTTCTAGGCTGTAAGCCTATCAAACAACTCTAACACCCTGCCTCTTTTTCACAGTTTCCAACTAAGTAATAAATACACTGTAAATACATTCATTTATACAACTTTAGCAGAAAAGTTTACTTTTTCAATAAATTAGTCCTGATTTGCTTAATTTCACATGTATAGAATCACTTTGCATTCTCATCAAAAGGTCAACAAATACTTTTACTTTATCATATACCAAACATTCTCACAGAGCTGATATGCATTTCAGTGGTAATTATATTTAATTATTTGAATTATTAATATTTATTATGAAGAAACCATTCTGGCTTATGCAAATCTGCTTCATCTTTCCTTAAAAAATCTTGGCTTTCTTTCATGCAAACTACTACAGCAAGAAAAGGGGGTGTAAAGATAAGCAAAGAAGTCTAAGTGCAATCAGTATGGTGTGCTATTTCTGTAACATTGTATTAACATGGAGTAATATAAGAACATACCATGAACTTGGATAACTAGGACTAAAATCGTTTCATATGTTTAAGCAGCAAATCACAAAAATGGCCATCTAAGAATAAGGATCAACTCAAAATTCATGGACAACCCGGAAGGTAACAAAAAAACTTTCATAACAGTCTTTACTAATTAATTCAAATGTTTACAACCTGCTATTGCCATGTGCAGTTAGGAAGACACATGCAAACCAAACATGTGTCAGGGTAAAAATAGCTTACTTTCCAATTTGAACCCAGATTCAAAATAAATAGGTTGAGCATATGGAAGAACATCTCACTTCCATGCTAAAAGGGCCATTGACATAGGTCTCTTTGGTGGAATGGGCTTGCTTTGCCTGGCAGGCCCTATTCCGCTCCCAAGCCTCTCCCAGGGATTGCCAACTTTTCCTGGGGAGGGCTTGCTTTCTCTCTGGGTAAACCGCTGCCACCACCTGACCGTTTGGGGACTGCCAGGATTCCCCAACTTTCTTTCCAACCATGAGGCCTCTGCCTCACTTCCCCTTGGTTCCCCTCTCCTGGGTTTCAGATGGCAGATTGGAGGTCCCAGAGGAAAAGCTCCTTGCCCACTGCCAGCCTTCCTCTCCCCTCCTAGTTAGATAGCACATCCAAGATGGTGGGGCATTCATTGTACAGAAAACTGTACATTCATTATACAGAAAACTGTTTTCCACATCTAAGGTTTAAAAGTATTTATTAAAATTAAAATGGTTACAAGTATATTTTTAGCACTGCACCAGATTGAGCAAGGGTTTCCAAAACAAAGGAGATATAAATGAGAATCCTCTGTCCTGCCCCCTAAACATACCCTAGCAGTTGTTGAAAGTAGCTTAGAAGGCTGCAATTCTCAAAGAGTTCTCATTACCTGGCAGGCTGAGTGAGCTCCCTGGGTGAGCCCATGTCCAAAAAAAGGCTGCCTCCTTCACAGCCCTGGCAAGAGGTCTTCTTCTTTCAGTGGCCCAGCAGAAAGAGAAAGAGAAGAGACTTTGCCCCTCTCCTTGCAGCAATTTATCAGATCCCAGACCCCACCCTCTTTTGACCTGGTCAGGCTGGGTCCAGATATCTTTTCCCACTAGGTCAGGTAGCTCTTCCTGATATCTGCAATTTCTGTGTCCTCCAAATCCATGGTACCTGGTTGCAGAAGGGGAGGAGGAAAAGGGGGGAGGAGCCATTTCTCCACAGTCTCATAGGAATGCCCTTCCCTCAGTGACCAAATATCTGTAAAGGATCCCATTAAGGTGCCCCCACAGGTTTGTACTGAATACTGAGCATAATGTGACTGTGAGAAAGAAAATGTATTGAGGAAATAATATACAAACCTGGGCTAGAGAACTGACAGTTTCAAGCTGTGGAAATAATATTAAGCATTCAGTATTAGAGTCCACATCAGGAATAAGTCATTCCAATCATATGAATTCTCCACTTAAGGGAAACAATCGGAAGGCAAGAAGTCAAAGAGGTAGAGCAAAACTGTAAAGGAGGGGACAGAACTATCTATTTTTGCCAGTACAAGAAAAATCTGTTTTCCAAACCAGGGGTCCACATATCCAGGCCATAAATAATTCAAAGGGGGAAGACAAGCAGAACTATGTCTTGTGTTTCATTTAGAACATGGATAATAGACATGTCCAGCTTTGGAAATCAGACAGGCAAAATGGAAAGACTGGCTACAAGGGAGAAGAGCCATGCTTTCCCAACAGCACCACTGTTCCAGAAGAATCAAAATGATCAGGATCCTCTCCCCTGTCCAACTCACCCACCACAAAAGAGAATAATGTGTAAGTCAATATCTTTTGGGAAGGTAAGTTGGACTGGGGCGGGGATGTTGAACAAATGACAGAACAGAGATGCACACAGTGCAAGAACTTGGTTTAAAAATGAACATGTAAGAACTAATATAATTTAGAGTAATTACAAGCATTTGGTTGAAAATATGAGTTTTCTTTGAATGTCTGAAGGCTTTTCAGATTCCAATCAAACACTGATTCAACCACAGTAACATTTGCCCATCTTTGTTTCTCATCCGGATTTTCTGATTTTCTGTAAGGTTTGTACTCTTTGGCTTTTTTCAGTCATTACAGTTTTGGCACTCTAAACTCTTGTAATGGGAGCCCGTAATATCCACAATGATCTCAATGTGGATAATTGCACAGACCCAAATGCAGGCATTTGCACTGCCTTATTCATACAAAATGGAAAATACATACACAAAATGGAAACATATACAATAGAAAATATAGACAGTTGCATTGCCCTATTCGGAGAAAATGAGGATCATGAAAAGCCCGATTTCACTTTATGCACGCTTGTATCACCAAAATCACAGCTATTTTAACTGGTTTTTGCTAATCTCCCACATATAGTTCCCCTTCCTAAAAGCAGCAATTAAAAACAGAACAAGACAATTTCCTTCAGCTTCTGTGAGCAGTAACCAGCCTGGATATCCAGTAAGCACAGCAGAGGTAGGAGGCAAAGTCATGGGACAGCTTTGGTATTCCTTCACTTATAAATGTAATATCTACTATAGAATGTTACTAAATACTGCTTTAAAAATGAGCACTTGAAAAAATACTTGTTGGCAATAGGCCAGGAAGGTAGAAATTCTTAGGATTTCAAATAAGATGGAGAAGTGTTCTTGGATAAGGCATACTAATTTTGGTAATGTTCATCCAATGTCAATAACATATAAAAACATATAAAATTATTGATATTAAGTAAAGACTCCTATGTAGGAGCACATGCAGGAGGGAGAGAGAAAGAGGAATAGCCAAAATCAACCTAATTTTCATCTTCAGGAAGCCTGTATCCAAACCATTTCTAGCTTTAAGGAGGAACTTAACAGAGTATGCCAAGTTTTCACATCTGCAAAAATTACACAAACTTCTACAACCTGTCCTATACAGAGCCTGTATAGAGATAGGGCTGCTCCATTTTAAACTTCTTTTTGCTTATTAATATGGCAGCATTAAAATGTATTCAATATGGTTATTAAAACCTACTTTAAAACTCTTGTTTTAAAACCTTGATCCATAATTCCCAATTGCAGCACTTCAATTTTCTTGTCATGATATTGGTTACTACTGCCTGGCATATACCTAGCTTGAACTTAAATTGTTAGCTGTTTCTGGGCTGTAGCATGCCAGACTGCAAGTGAAGCTCACATAACTGAATCCTTCTGTATACAGTAAAATCTTCCACACAGACTATATAAGGATAAAACTATATCACAGTGTTTTTACTCCAGTGCAATACTAAAGAGTTACATCCTTTTAAGACAATTGAAGTCAATTTGCTTGTAGTTACATTGTTAGTTTTCTACCTGCAAATATATTTTAAGGGAACATCATTCCATTAGAGGAACCCTTACCTATAGTATCTAGTAGTACAGTTCAGACACATATACCACCTAAGGAATAATCCCTAGAGAGGTATGCATTAGAACAGGGAAGTATGAAGTGGGTGAACTGGCACATGCACTCAAGAGGCTACTGTATTCCACAGGGTCAGACTGTTTTTCTATTCTTTCAGACTCTTTAGATGAAAGCAAATGAAAATAGCAGGGTGATCTGGCTGCAACATCTGTCACTCCATTGATCACCGGGGTTGATTTGGCTTATCTGGCTGGCTAGGTGTGTGTCTCCTCCTGCCCTCACCATTCCATGTGTGTCCTTTCTGAAGTGGCACACTCAGTGGAAGAGGACAACCAACCCAGAAAGAAGGAGGATACAGTTCTTTGGTCGAGGGTATATGATAGCTGCACTCCCCTGCTAGAACCTCCGAATAATTCATTACTTGGGTGCTGTGTGGTTTCCGGGCTGTATGGCCGTGTTCTAGCAGCATTCTCTCCTGACATTTTGCCTGCATCTGTGGCTGGCATCTTCAGAGGATCTGTTGTTGGGAAAGCAAGTGGAGTATATATACCTGTGGAGTGTCCAGGGTGGGTGAAGAAACATTGTCTGTGAGTATCAAAGAAGACAACCAGGTCAATAGTTGAGGGCATCTGAATAGAAGTATGAGTAACAATGAAGTCTATAGCATGGGAGTAACAATGGAGATAGCAAGGTTACTGGTGGGAGCATCTGAATAGAAGTATCCTGGCCTTTGTTTCCTTTGTCTATAGTCATCCTATGTTTGTGTGGAGCTGGTTAGACACTGTCTTGACACTAGTATTTTTCAACACTGGCAGCCAAGTTCTGTTCATTTTCATAGTTTCTTCCTTTCTGTTAAAATTGTCCATGTGCTTATGGATTTCAATGGCTTCTCTGTATGTAGCCAGTCACTTGACGGCAAGTGGCTTTCGGATGTGGTCCAGAATTTCTGTTTTTTCAAATAATATTCTATGTCCAGGTTGGTTTATCATGTGTTCTGATATTGCTGAGAATTTTTCATGGCTGGAAATAGTCTGCAGTGCCTTTCGTGTTCTTTTTTTTTGATATCGTGTCATGCTGCTGCATTTGGTGGTTCCTATGCGTAGACTTGTCCACAGCTGCATGGTATCGCGCGTAGACTCCCTGCACCGTGAGCTAGAGGGATCCCCTTCCTTTATCCGAGCTTTGCTGTAGACAGTAGCATCTGTTGAATTTTCTTAGTGGGTCTGTAGATTGTTTGTAGGTTATGCTTCTTCATCAGTTTTCCTATGTGGTCAGTGGTTCCCTTGATGTATGGTAAGAACACTTTCCCTCTAGATGGCTCTTTATCTTTGTTCATGTGGCTTGTTCTTGGTCTTGCAGCCCTTCTGCTTCTTGTCTTTGTTACTCACAGACAATGTTTTTTCACCCACCCTGGACACTCCACAGGTATATATACTCCACTTGCTTTCCCAACATCAGATCCTCTGAAGATGCCAGCCACAGATGCAGGCAAAATGTCAGGAGAGAATGCTGCTAGAACATGGCAATACAGCCCGGAAACCACACAGCACCCAAGTGATTCCGGCCGTGAAAGTCTTCGACAATACAAATTCATTACTTCCTTTTAAGGCTTTGAATTATGGCTAGGTAGAGCAGCTAGAAAGTATAGGCCAGCTGGTGCAATTTTTAACTCAGATTATAAATTTGACCTGGATAGCCCAGGCTAGCCTGATCATGTCAGATCTTGGAGGCTAAGTAGGATCCACCTAATACTTGGATGGAAAACCACCAAGGAAGCTTTGGCTTGCTATGCAGAGGCAGGCAATGACAATGCACCTCTGTTAGTTTCTTACTTCGAAAACTCTACAGGATCACCAAAGGTTGACTATGACATAATAGCACTTTCTACTACCACAGAAGTCTGTGTATATGTTTGACAAATCTGTAAGGCATACCAACCACTCATGCACAGTGCTCAGTCTGTCAGTTTTAAGAGACCATATAAATTATCAAATTAGTTATTTCAACAGCACTATGCTGATTTCATGTAACACAAGTTTTCAATGCCACTGTGACAGTTATATTTTGCTTTCCTTTGCAGCAGTACGTTGGGATACCGAAAGCGAGAGAGAGATGCAAACAGGAGCAGTTTGTCTGGATGGACGTTAAAAGGATTAGGATTGCTTATTGACCAGATCACTTCCTATTATCCATGCAATATGGTTCTGTTATTGAGTTGACTTCCTTTCCATCTGAAAGAATGCCTAACAAAGAAGAACCTACACTAAGGGATTCACAAACTTTGGCAGCAAAATTTGTGCTTCCCGTTGCCTCTTTTCCATGGGGAAAGGCAAAGGCTTGTTTATGATGCCACACCAAGTTTTCATGTTCTTTCTAACTTTCAGGCTGATTGTGACAATAATGCCAGTGTTCAAGAAGCAATGAGTCATCTTACCCAACCTAACCTATCTCCTGGATACGGCAAAATTATCAGGAAACATTAGTAAATATCGATCCATCTCACCCTACCCAGTGCATTTCTGATTTCCTGCTACCCTGACATTAAGTACATTTGCTTTATCCAGTGTTATAGCCCCTCTCAAAAATCCTAAGCCTGCCTTCTGAATAAATTCAGAGCAATTTGGACTAGACGTTATAACATCACATGATGGTGTTATAACGTCACGACATGACGTTATAACATCACATGATGGTGTTATAACATCACGTCATGGTGTTATAATATCACATGATGGTGTTATAACATCACGTCATGGTGTTGTAACATCACATAATGATGTTATAACATCACATCATGGTGTTATAATATCATATGATGGTGTTATAACATCACATGATGGTGTTAGACCATCATGTCATGATGTTACAGAGAGTTGATACAGTCATTCTAGTTAAACCAGAAACAGCATGCACATGCTTAAAACAGAAATGGAAAGGAAAAAGAAAAGAAAAGAAAAGAAAAGAAAAAGTGATGGGTCATTCAGACCTGCAGGATATCTTTTCCTGCTGCAAGTTTGATGACTGTATGCCCTTTGATCACTCAATTGACAAAAATCAACTTGATTGACAAAAATTAACTTCACTGGGGGAAAAAACACATTCAAAAACTGAAGGAAAATGTTAGTTCAGAAGAGCTATTTGCACACTAGAAGCTTTTGGCTGGCAGTACTGATTAATCCCCAAGAACTTCAAATTAAAATTCTACTCTTCATAAAAAACAAAGAGACTATTGCAACAACTAACTGAGCCAAGGAGTTGTTTTTAACGTAAGTCAGAGAGTCAAATACACCTTTCAACATCACTGATAGCAAGAACATGAAGTACTATTTGAAAGTTTTTGTCCTACTGTGCTGTGTACAAATATGTTACATAATCTGTGTCAATCAAATCCTACTCTAAAAGATTTTCAGTTTTAAAAACCTTTAATTTAAAAAGAGAGGCAATGCAAAAACCTCACACTAAAAATACAAACATTTTAACTGATAAATATCATTTTACACAAAAACAGAAATTCATAAATAGTCGTCTTAAACATTTTTAAAGAGAAAGAAATATTTTTCAGCATTTCAGAAGGTTGGTTTGATTCTTTGGTGTCTAGGAATGAAATCAGTGATGTCAAATGGGTGACAGAGACAAGCTGCAAATCCCGTAAGAGATAGACGTTTGTTCAGGTTAAGGGGCTGGAACTGACCTGGAAGCTGTGTTTCCAGTAAAATTATCACTGACCAAACAAGAAAGGTATAAGAAGAACATTTGGCAAGTTGACAAGAGAGGCTAAGGCCCCTTCCGCACATGCAGAATAATGCACTTTTAATCCACTTTCAATGCACTTTGCAGCAGTCTGTAATAGCAAAATCAGAGAAGATGTAACCCTGCCCTTTATCCCCTGCCGTATGAAATATTGGATTTCATATTATTTCTCATACAGTGTGCTACAAAATGCCAGTTTCCATATTTGTATGGGTGGATAGCAGAGTGTCCAAGCTGAAAGCAAGCCTAAGGCAAAACAGTCTGTTTGCAGAGTTTAGAACTATGAGTTACTCCAGTGATACAATTTGGACATCTCATAACAAGGACATGCATCTTTGATTATCCCACCCTGCCAGAGTACTCCATTAACATAATGGAATCTGTAGAACTCCTGAACACCACACTTTGCTAAGCTGTTTTTTTTTTTTGGAAGCCCCTGATACTGTGCTCTTGAGAAAACATTTCCTCAAACAATTGCCTCTTCCCTGAATTTCCCCCACCTCTCAGATACGATCTCCCTAACAACAAGATCCCTTCCTGATTCACTCAAGCCTCAGCCAAATTTGAATACTTTAGGCAGAGACTTTAGGAAGTACCTCTGCATAAACCATTCAAGGTATCACTGCTATGATCTAGGACCAATTGACCCCATTGTCCCGGGAAGCAGAGACAATAGATAGAGCTGTTAATTAGCTCAGCCCCGCAAGTCCAACAAGGAAACCCCAAGCAGTTGCAGAGAAACAAAACCTAAGCTTGAATTTCCTGCCTTACCTGTGCGAAGGGGTATAAAAGTTCTGCTCACCAGAGCCTCAGTGCTCAATAGTAGCCTGAACCTCTCTTGGTCACATTGGTGTGAGACATGATATCGTCCTCCACTTGGGTTTCTATGCTGGCATAGAGATCCTTGCCTTCTTCTGGAACTTCTCTGCAGATCTTAGGTAACGTATAAGTCCCCTGCTTCCCCAACTCCCATTCTATCATCCAACCTATCGTTTCCTCCCTGTTTATATACGTAGGAACTGTATGTATGTGCCTTAACATCTCACTGTGTGATTGTTTGCAACCAAAACATATTAAAATATTTAAACTGCAATTTGGTCTTTTGTGAATTCTCTGTGGATACGTTTCAAGCCGTTTCTGGTATAGTTGTCTAAAAAGATCCCCTCCCAGCCTACCTCTTGTATTGCCAAGCCGAGTAATTCCCCATTGCTATATAAAAATAAGTTCTTATACTGTTAAGCTGGGTAACAAAGAGATGGGTATGTATCAGGAGGCTGCTGGGGGACCTGTTGGAGGTGGTTCAGATCCTTACATAATCACCCCACCCTAGTAGCTCCCTCATGCTCCATCACCAGCAGATATCACAGAGGGGCTTGGCAGCATGGCCATCCTGCTGGAAGGTGCAGTCACCAGTGAGTGAAGGACACCTGTGACTATATAAATTGCTTACATCATCTCCCCCTTCCCCTTCCAAGTTGTGAGTGCCCACTATCCATGTGGGCAGGTGGTCCCCTTTAAGGTGTTTCTGTGGGGGGTGCTAGGGCCCATGACAACACAGGCTGGTGCTCAGAGATTTCTGGCAGGACTTGTACCCATTAAGGGGAGTGTGCCACTGACAGTCACCCAGCGTCCATGTCCATTTTCACCCCAAACTCCAATGGGTGCTTAGTCTGGCTCGCATGCCAGACAGTTCCTGATTTGTTTTGGCTTCCGTGTCCAACACAGCTACATTACCTTGCCACAACTCTTCCAAAGAATGCTGCAGCACTGCTGCTGGGAATGCTGGTGTGGTTATGACCACTTACGCCAACTATTTACATGTATTTTCTGCCAGCCACCACCTGACCAAACCCAACAGACATTGGAATAGTGGCACGACAGTTATGCCACGGCCAGCCACCACACCATAGGCAGCTCTCAGGATTGCACTGCCCATTTCCTTGGTTGGGCTATTTTTTAAAAGAGAAATATGGAATTTTCTTTTCCCAGAAGACTTTTTTGTGATACTTAGTGGAAGATGACACAAATGTCACCTAAAAACCAAGATAAATAACATGAATAGGTCATTTTTATCCAATATTAATTCACAGCTACCCTTCTACTGTTCTCACAAAACTGGAATGAATTATACATCAACATATGAAGGCATCTTATCTTGAGCCTTTGGAAATCCTACTGATCTATAGGCTTCAGCCTTTTAAAAATCATTATTATTCTGGGTGCATATGAAAAGCAACACTAATTGCTGCAGATGGTGAGACCTTACTTCGCTCAATAAACACACAACAACGACAGGCTGGAAAAGGAATGGGCCGCAGTCCAGTTTATTAATTATTAACAATAACATAATCAAAACATGAACTATGTACAATAGAGCTGGGCGGCAAACGGGTCGCACATCAATATCCCAATCTCCATTGGGAAACTGACGGGAAGGGAAGCCCCAGAGATAACACTCTGGCTTCCACCCTTCCCGCCCATGCTGAGGAGAAGGGCACCGGCTAAGCCTGAGGCCGCCTGACGGCCCGCCCTCCTCCTGTGCTTGCTGGGGTGTCGGGCACCGGCTAAGCCCTCGGCCGCCTATCGGCTCGACCCAACCCCACTCCCTGGGGTGTCGGGCAGCGGCCCGGCCTGCCAGCCTGCCCGCCCCACCCCCCGGCCCTTCACAGGGCACAAGCCTGGGAGACCCAGCCGGAAGGCTCGTTTTCCCCCCAGATGTGCGACACCCGTTGCAAACCCGCCATGAGCTGCCTCCCCTTGCAGCTCACCGCCCAAGCTCCTCAAGCCTGAGCCTGTCTGGACTGTACCAAACGGAGGAGGGTGTACCGGACAGATTGTAGCCACAAGTCCATGCCCCACCGGGAAAGGCGGACGCCATCTGGCTCAAACAAGTCTTTGTTGTCCCGAGTGATTTCTGCATGGTCCGCCACCGCTCCCCCGAGGAAGAGCACCACCTTGGCGGCCGCCTTGTTGACTTTCCTGCAAGCCCTGTCCACAGCGGTAGGATCCACAGCTCCCCTCCAGTGGACCCGCTGCAGCATCTCGACCAAACCAAAGTCATGCCGACCGATGCCTGGCTAGGCTTCCGTGAGCGTGGTGGCCACCGCCTAATATCAGATTGGCTCAAGGCCTCGACTCCGGTCGGAGATCCCTCCTCCCCCCCCAGGTGGACAACTAGGGAAATTCTGGCGTGGCTCAATTGGAAGATGTAATTCAATGAGCTTGGGCTCCAGCTCATGCCAAAGCATGTGCCCTTTGCCCCAGCCAGGTAATCCTTACTGTGGAGCCCTCGAAGTCCGGAAGAGGATGCTTCGACTCCCAGTCGGAAGAGCAGGCGTAATCCCCTGCCTCCGTTGATTAAAGGCTGTGCCCCACTTCGACTCACACCTGTCGAAAACAGTCTGGCGGGCGCCCCTGGAGGCACTGTGGAGGGGAATCAACAAGTCAGGTGGGGCTTAATGTACCGGCTCCAAAGCCCCCGACCGCCACCCTTCCTTGCAAGGTGCGAATATCCTCCTGGGCTCTCTGCCCCTTCCTGGCGCCTGCGCGGTTGTGGCAGCCCCCCCTATTCTGGAAGGAGTGTGCAGGCCGAACTCAGCGGCCGCAGCCTCCTGCCCGGGCCAAACATGTCCTGGAACACCGGCCAGCATCTGGAACCTGGTGAGGGGGGAACCATCCTCGTGCACCTCAGGAGCATGCCATGCACCCGCCGGTCGCCTGTGCCGGGCAAGGTGGTGAGTGAAGCGAAGGGGGGTAGGTGGCATCGCCTCGGCAGGGGACTGGTGCATGGTGACCCAGGGCGGCCGTGGGGCTCCTCTCCTGGTCAGTTTTAGAGTGGGCAAGCCACGCTGGGTGAGACCATGTCCCCCTACAGGACGAAGCTGTTCCAGTTGCAGCGCCGGGTGCTGGACGGCCGGGTCCCTGGTGGGGAGCTTCGACTCACTTCCCCAGGGGCCTGGAAAGCCCCGTGATGCGCCAGGTGGAAGGCTGCTGAGAAGAGTAAGCCCAGCCATAGCTGCAGAAGTGCAACACTCTGCTCGCGAGCTCCCCGGTGACTGCCTCTTAACACCTCCCCTGGTAACTGGGCCTGGAGGTCCTCTCTGCCTGGGGCTCCACCCGCCAGCCGGGCGAACTACAGCCTAATGCCTTGGTCACATCTGGGGAAGCCCGGAATCCTGCAATAGAAGGCGATGCGCACCAATTACTGGACCCCATTACGGACCGTGGGTGCATCCCCCCGCCCCATGGAGTATGGACCAAATACTTCCAAGTAGAAGTTTCCTCGTCCAATTCCCGCCAGCTTAAAGGACGGGGCGCTTCAGAGACACCTGGCGTGAAGCCCGAAGTCGACACGCTCTGTCGTGACTGCCTACGCCAAGTGGGTCGGGTGCCAACGAAGTTCAAAACACCTGTGATGACGGCTCGCTGCCAAGGTCTCCACAGGGACAATACCGGCACTGTCGCTGAACAGCTCCTCGCTCGGGGCCAGGGTGGCCGGAATCGAATCCACCTGCTGGAGAGATAAGGCATCAGCTATCTCATTCTGCAAACCTGGAACGAAAGCAGCTTTGAAAGAAATGTTATAGGTGAGGCAGGTGAGAACCAGATTGCGGACCAAGAGCATGACCGCGTGGCAGATTTGCTCGACTGCCTGTTCACCACACGCACCACAGCCTGGGCTTCTGTCACACCCAGAATAGCACCCTTTTGTTGAGCCAGGGATCGTGCCAAGCATGTGCAATCTCACCACCAGTATGGGGAACAGTTCTAGAAAAAGTGAGGCTGTCCCTGGTGATGCCCCTGTGTGCTGCTAAGCTGGGAGGCCAGAAGCCCTTGTGCCCACTCGACCCTGAAAGTACACGCCAAAACCATGGAGCCCCTGAGGCGCCGTGAGTGCACCTGCAGCTCCAGGCCAGGTTCCAGTGGATGTCTGCCACAAGCGAGATGCCGCTGGAAGCCTTGGATGAAGGGACAGCCAGACCTGCAGATCATTCTTTATGCCCCGAGACCCTGATGTGGGTGGCTCAGGGGACCTGCAGCCAGACAATGACCTCGCCAGCCGAGAGCAGAAAGCCCCTGCCTGGTGCCACCACCCTGCAGGCATGGAAATTCGAGGTGGCTCCAGTAAGGACTGTGACCAGGCGGACCCTGCATTTTCGCAGAGGGGAGAACAGACTGGAGCAGGTATTATTAGGGGCAACGAAGTTTGTCTCTAGGGAGTGGGGAAGACGTGCCCCGGATCGTGTCCAGGTGTATGCTCCAGGTAGCTGAGGGCGGTGGGGTCTTCTATCGTCTTGTTGGGGGGGCCAGAAAGCCGAGGCACCCCCAGCTCGGCAGCCAGGGTCTGGAAGGCCTGCAGGGCGATCTCGCACTCCCTGGTGCCTTGCCTGCCGATGAACAGGAAGTCATCTAAGTAATGGGTCACCAGCCCGGAGGGGACCCTCTGCCTGAAGGCCCACTCGAGGAAAGTGCTGAAAGCCTCAAAGGCTGCACAGGCAAAGGAGCAACCCATGGGCATGGCCTTGTCCACATACCAACTGCCCCGGAAGTGGATGCCCAGCAGCTCGAAATCCAACGGGGAGATGGGCAGGAGCCGGAAGGCGGACTGAATGTCACATTTTGCTAGGTAGGCGCCTGGGCCGGCCTGCCTGATGGAACCGATGGCCTCGTCTAACGTGGCATACCGGACCGTGCAGAGCTCAGGGTCTATGAAATCGTTCACAGAGTCACCCCGGGGGTAGGAGAGGTGTTGAATTAGCCGGAACTCCCCCGGGGTCTTTTTGGGCACAACGCTGATGGGGGAGACCCTGAGGTGAGGGAGGGGCGGGTGGCTGAAAGGGCCAGCAATTCGACCGGCCCTGACTTCTTTGTCAAGTTTATCGGCCACCACGCCAGGGTGGTCGTGAACCGATTTTAAGTTGTTTGCCTGATGAGCCTTCCGAAGGCCACGATAGGGGATCCTGAACCCTGCCGAGAAGCCATCTCCCAGCATGCTCGCCGTGCGCCTGTCAGGATAATGTTGCAGCCAATCCAGCAGCACCCTCACCCGGACGGGTGTGGGGGCCAAGGACCGCAGCTGGGCGGGGGGTTCATTGCTTCTGGGGGGCGGCAGCGCTGCCCTGGCCACCGGCTTCTTTGTGGGAGGGCCCGGCGCCGGGGGACCGGGCCTGCCGAAAGGGGGAGTGGCCGGTTGGCTTGGGGCAGCCCACCCTGCTGTGGTTCCCAGAACAGTTGGAGCAAACGTGCTCATACTTGCACTTGGGCCACTGGCAAGCGCCTCTATTGTATTCCCAGCAGAGCCCCTTGGCCCCCGCCTGCCCTGGGTAAACCCTGTTGGGCTGGTCTGGGAAGGAGGGCTCCGTGGCCCCTTTCATGGCAGGCTGAACCACGACCATCCAGGTCTGGTCATGAATGAGGTCCCAGCGAAAACGGCTCTTATGGGAAGCGTTCTTGCGAATGGCCTCGTCGTAGGCTATGGCCGCGGGTTCGCCAGCTAGAGCCCGGGCCCGCAGCACATGCGCCATATGGGCCGCCAAGTGCCAGGCCCGCAGGGGGTAGGCGGTCCCGATGAGGGCCAGGTATTCAGTAAAACCCTGCAGCCAGTTGTTGAAACTCCGCTCGGCCGCCACTGGGTCCTTCCGTTTTTTGTCAGCCTTACCGCCAGACAAACCGTGTTCCCCCTCCCGCTGAAGGAACCTGAAAATGTCCACATAGTACCCGTCCAGCGCCCGCTCCCGGAGCTTCCTGGGGAGATGGGACCCGGGAGGGTTGCCATTGTCGTCGGGATCTGAGCCAGTGGATGGCACCTCCAAACCCCCCAAGCGCCTGCGTTTTGCGAGCCGGGGGGGTGGGCACCTTCTCCCCTTGGAACCAGAATTCCCCGCTAGCCTGCATTGCATCATCCTCAGTAGACTCACCCGACGACGAAGAGCTGGGAGACCGTCTGGAGGAACGGGAACGCCGCTATGACTGCTTCGTCTTCCGGCCCTCGCGCTCGGAGGGGCCGACGGACGTGTCCACCAATGTGGACGCGCTGACCGGTGGTGAAAGCTGGAAGTCCTCCGCCGCTCCACTTGCAGCGCCCGCCCGCACCGCGCCAGCAGCCGCCGACGCGGGGGGCTCGGATTCCCCTGCGCCACAGGGGGTCCCGGAATCCCCGGCCGTTCCGCTGAGGGCCTGGGAAAGGTGCAGCAGTGTGTCCACCAGGTTCCAGACCAGGGCGGAGTCAGGGCCCGAACCGCTGGCGGGCCCGGGCCGGGCAGAGACCGGTCCGGTGCCACCAGAGGCCGCGGGGAGAGCCTCCTCAGCCGGGGAGGACTGCTCCACCGGGCCTGCCGGCCTGCCCCTGCCGATGGGAGTTAAGCCCAAAGCCGCCGCCGCGGCAGCCCGCGCAGCCACTCCGATCCGCCCGACCACGGGGCCCTTGTCCGACGTCCCTGGGCCAGTCTGGGCCCGGACCCTGTTGAGGAGGGCTCGGGCTCTGCCCAAGGGAGCCGGCCCCCCATGGGGGGCTCCTTGCTCTTAGCCCGCTTTGGCCCCATTGCGACAGGCGAGACAAGGCCGACGACCAAGAAGAAAAGAGGAGAAAATAGAGAAGGAAGACAAAAGAGGTGAGTAGGAATGGAAGCCAAGAGGAGAAGGAGACGCAAGCAAGATTGGCCGCGACCAGTCTCCTTCCAGGCCTTACACAAGACTCAAACCAACACCACCACGCCTTGCTAGGTCTCGCCGCCGGGAAGGGCGCGGACTGGGTGAGGCGTACTTATATACCCTGGCTCCTCCCGCCTTTTGCGGCCGGGAGCCAATCATTGCACCCGGTTCTGCAGCATGCCGCCAAGCTATGCATGCCAAGTATTTTGCTCCGTTGCTCGCCCCAGCAGCAACCGGTTATTCGGTTGCATCTATTTAACTAATAACAAATTCACCATCTCTTGTGAAGTTTAGGTGTCTGCTGTATCTAACACAAGTGTCAATAAGTCACTAATACCCAGTGGACATGTGGCAAAGGAATAAGCACATTCATGCACATATTTGAATTATACTCTGAAACCTCTAGAAGTATGTACCTGCTTAAATGTCATAGTGGTTGACTCTCTTGCCCTCCAACTTTTATATATATTGGGGATCCCAAAACTTGGAATCTTCAGGTTCTTGATATTCTCAGGCATAAATCTTTAACAACCCTCAGGAACAGTATGGAATGCAGCTTAGAGTTCTGCTACAAGACAGGGGAACTGGTAGAAATCTTCCTCATGCAGAAGCAGATATTTCCTTGAAAACTACATTAATAATGTTTGTTGTTAAGAATGTTAAGAATTAAGATCTGAAAAACAAAAAGTGGTGGACTTTTTAGAACCCCAAGATTGGAACCCCAAACTGGTTTAAAAGATTATGCAAACTATCTCAAACCATTACATCATACTCCAGATGTTTTTATTTTAGTGGCTTTTCCCCCAAACAGCAACATAGTGGAAGAATGAAAATAAAAGAAAGAAGTGGCTGTTGAGGGTTTTCTGGTCTGTGAAGCTGTGGTCTGGTAGTTTTTGCTCCTAATATTTTGCCCACATCTATGACTGTCATCTTCAGAGAAACACATCTCACTGTGACATGCCTCTGAAATTACCAGCCATAGATGCAGGCAAAACACTAGGAGCAAAAAACTACCAGACCACAGCCTAACAGTCCAGAAAACTCCCTATAGTCAGTTGATTCTGACTGTGAAAGCCTTTGACAATTCAAAAAGAAAGAGTTTCTTGTCCTTCCTATGCATGCAGTAGCTAGCTGAAGATGACTTTAAATGACCAGCAAGATGGATGGGCTTTTGACTGGGCACATTTAAGCCATTTTTCTCCCTCCACAGAATACTTTGATGATTTTGCTTTCATTGGCTTTGCATCGTTAAATGAGAGAGGAACAATGCGTATCAGGCTTCCAATTAACTATGCATGTTCAAACAAACATCCCATGTTCTTTTCGAGTTAGAGGAACTCAAGTAACAGAGATGGGACAGAACTTTTTCTGACTGGGACCCCACCATTCCACTGCCAGTCGGAGTAGATCATGCAAAACCAGATACAGTGGTACCTCGGTTTTCGTAGATAATTCGTCTGAAAGGAATCAACGAAAACCAAAATCGACGAAAACCGAGGCACCATTTCCCATAGGAATCAATGTAAATCCAATTAATCCGTTCAGGGGGAGTCACTGCCCAAATAAGGAGATCCCTCTGCCTCCCGGCGGGGGTTTAAGAAAGCCCAGCTGGGAGGCAGAGGGAGCTCCTTATTTGGGCAGTGATATCAAGGGGTGTCACTGCCCAAATAAGGAGCTCCCTCTGCCTCCGGCTGGGCTTCCTCAAACCCCAGCCAGTTTTGGTTTTCGTGGACTTTTTCTGGGCAAATTTTTTCTGGGTATGACACTGGCGTAATGCCCATTGGGCAAGGTGGGCAGCTGCCCAGGGCATCACCTTTTGGGGGGCATCAAAATGCTGGGTTCGTTTTTGGGTATTTTAGTGGTTTTCCATTTTTGGCCTGCAGGGGGTGCAGTTTTTTTGGCTAGCGGCACCAAACTTTCAGCGTATCATCAGGAGACTGTCCTTATGCTACCCCTCAAGTTTGGTGAGGTTTGGTTCAGGGAGTCCAAAGGTATGGACTCCCAAAAGGGGTGCCCCTATCCCCCATTGTTTCCAATGGGAGCTAATAGGAGATTGGGGGCTACAGTTTTGAGGGTCCATAACTTTGGGCCCCCTGAACCAAATTGCACCAAATTTGGGGTGTATCATTAGGGCAGTCTCCTGATGAGACCCTGAAAGTTTTGAGACTGTGACTTCAGAAATGTGCCCCCCACAGCCTGCAACCCCCACTGACAGCAATGCAGAAAACTCAATGCAGAACAAAGATTCTTGGGCAAATTTCTAGGATGTTCCTGCAGGGGGTGCATTTTTGGATGTATCGGCACCAAAATTTCAGGGTATCATCTGGAGATGATGGCACCTCCCAAGTTTGGTGCAGTTTGGTTCAGGGGGGCCAAAGTTATGGACCCTCAAAACTGTAGCCCCCATCTCCTATTAGCTCCCATTGGAAACAATGGGGGATAGGGGCACCCCCTTTGGGAGTCCATAACTTTGGACTCCTTGAACCAAACCTCACCAAACCTCACCAAACCTGGGAAGTAGCATAAGGACAGTCTCCTGATGATATGCTGAAATTTTGGTGCTGATATGTCAAAAATGCACCCCCTGCAGGCACCAATGTCCTGGTGCAAAAAGAAATTTGGTCGTGGTGGAGTGGCGGCCCATGTGGGGGGGGCATCCAACTCAGGTTTTGCCCAGAGCTACAGTTTGCCCAGGGCTGCCTCATTACGCCCCTGGGGTATGAGGACGAAAACCGAGGCAATTTATGAAAACCGAGACAAACTTTGCCCAGAAAAAGTCCACGAAAACCGAAACCGGTGAAAACCGAAGTCAACGATAACCAAGGTACCACTGTAGATCAATGATATGGCTCAGTGTAAGGCAGCTTTATACGTTCAAAATTCAGAACATAGCCAGAAAAAAGCATAAATGTTAATTCCAGTCCATCACCAAAGTTAACCATCTGAATCTGGAACAACATTTAGAAATAGACACTAAGTAGGGAAGTTGCTGAAGTTCATACTAATGTGATGATCAGCTCTATTAGAATTCTGTTGTCATTTGCCCTAGAAGTTTTTATTTTCCTGCTTGGAATGTA
Organism: Sphaerodactylus townsendi; assembly: GCF_021028975.2. Classification (NCBI taxonomy): domain Eukaryota; kingdom Metazoa; phylum Chordata; class Lepidosauria; order Squamata; family Sphaerodactylidae; genus Sphaerodactylus; species Sphaerodactylus townsendi. The sequence continues at coordinate 95,630,288 of NC_059433.1, forward strand.
AAATGAGATTCTGCATTCATGTGATCACCTGATAACCCTGTTTGGTAAGCATCTATAAAAGTTAGGCCTTACTTTTGATAAAACTCTCACTCACTGCTGTAAACTATGTGACCAGGTAATTCAACCACAGAGCCTTTGGGTTGAGTTAATTCCTTCAATTGCCTCTTGAAAATGTTTTACACAGCTGCTGTCCCTCATCCAGATAGAAAACTGCCTATTAGGCTGTTTTGCTTTTTTCATGGTGGGAGCAAGGGGACATTGAATGATCAAGAAGCCCTCAGCCACAGCTGGGATTCAGAACCATCCATCCCAGGGAGCAATAAAGTCCATATGTGTCACACCATCAACATGCATGAATCTGTATTATGAGTCCAGAGAGAACTCATAGAAACATAGAAGTTTTTTTCTGAACACTCAACTGAGAAAGTCTATGAAAACTGAGACAATTTGGAACCCAGCTGAAAAGTCTGTCCTTCTCCATTCATAATGCATTGCTCTGAGATACTAGGATCTCATTCTGTCCTTTTCCAGATACTACATCTGTGCTTTTTAAATAACATCTAAAGCAAATAAAATGCTGTGTGTTTTATTTTCAGCTATCTGTGTCTGAGATCCAAGCTGTAAATGAAGAAATGTCTTCAGTCCCTGTTTTCCATCAGTTAAATGGGGAGAATAAAATTACTTAGCAACTGAAAAATGTATCAAAATTAGTGATTTCTATTATTATATAAAATTGGATCTCAATATTGCAAATAAATAAATCTTATTTACTAATGCAGCCAATGCTTAAACAATTTTCAGTTCCTCTCATTCATTCCCCCCCCCACAAGAAAATCTGAAGAACTAGAAGCATTGAGACTACAGCTTAGATGAAAAAATAGTGCATGAGATGCAACTCTGAAGCATGTACACCAGCTGGGAACAATTTCATTGCTCTTACCTGGCACATATCTTGACTGCCTGATAAGTGGGCTGCAAAACTTTCTTCAATTAATTGTACTGAAGAGGAGAAATCATGAGAAGTGGGAATACTTTTACAATAATTACATTAAACCTAATCAAGATTTTTTTATTAGTTTTTGCTTAAGGCCAATATGTTTAGCATCTTCCATGCATAAGAAATTATATTAGCTCCAGGCTTGTTTTATATCGTTCATGAAAGTAATTCATATATTACCCCCACCCATAGCATACTGAAAAGGGAGGGGATGGTCCCATTTGAATTTGCTAAGGCTCCTATTCCTGGCATGCTGATGTGCAAGTTAGTCCCACAGAATTCAGTAAGATTTTCTTTGTGTAAAGATTCATAAGAATATGTGGGTGCAAGCTGCTTTTCTGAAAGTGCATACCACTATGTGCAATAAAATATACTCTTTCAGAGTAACTGTAATGAAGTTTATGGGGAAAGAAGTGAATCATGTTATCCTTGGATGCAAGTTGTGACTTCAGATGCTCAACATAAGTCTTTAAAGCATACTTTGATTTCTTGCAAACCACAAAAGAACAAAACTTATGTTTGGCACCATATTTCTGTGTCTGAAGTCATAAAATTACCCGCAAATATCCACAATTTTAGAGGACTCATAAATTAACTGAGCACTGCAGCCATATCATATGTACTCTGACCATAATCTTCCAGTATTTTACTACATAATTAGGTTGCACCAATGTTACCATTTAAATAATATCATCTAAATGCTAGTTTGAAAATAGACACTTGGAATGTATAATATTTAAGCAACCACGTTTGTTTTTAGACATAATTGCATATAAACAAAATAAATGATCAAACACTTCTCTCTTCTTTTTTGCTGATCAGTGTAAAAAGAAAGTATCTATCATGTGCTATTAATTGAAGATGACCACAGGAGCCTTTAGAATTGCATCATAACTTGGGAAGCTAAAGTGAATTGAAATATAAACTTTTGGAGTATCAGCCAAAGAGAGATACAGAAATCAGACAGCCAGGTAAAACAGAGGGATTGGTTTATGGTAAGGTGGATGGATGCCAAGAGACATAATACTGGGGGAGGGGAATCTTTTGAAGGCAGATAGTGAAAATGCCTTATTGACCAACTAAGCCAGGGGTCCCCAAACTACGGCCCGGGGCCCAAATCAGGCCCCCGGAAGACATTTATCCGGCCCGCTGGGCAGAAGCGGATCTCCCCCTTCTCTATCTCCTTTTCCCCAGGTTTACAAACAGCATAAAGCACGGGCGACTCGCTGCTCATTCCAAGCGGCCGGAGGGGACTGTACCAATGCGGCAAGGGGGGAGAGAAAGGCGGCAGAGCTGCTCTTCCTCCTGTCAAGATAGGTGTCCCTCCGCCGCGCTTAATGCAGCTGGAGCGAGGCTGTTTGTAAATCCTGGGGGTTGGGGTGCCAACCCAGGTGGCCCCTGGAGCTGGGCACCCTCACCCCCCAGGCTTTACAAACAGCCCTCGCCGCTGGGCGACTACTGCTCATTCCAAGCGTCGAGGGGACCGTACTCTAATGCAGCAAAGGGGAGAGAGAAAGGCGGGCGAGCTTCAGGGCTGGATTGGAAGGGGACCACGGGGGTGGGGCTCGCCAGGGCAGGTCGAGATGGATGGATGGCTACCGCGGGCAGCACTTGGTCCGGCCCCCGATTGGGCTCTGGCCATGCGTGAACTGGCCCCCTGTTTAAAAAGTTTGGGGACCCCTGAACTAAGCAAATACCAATAAGTAAATCCTGAGCAACCTTTGCAATGCTTCCCTATATGGAATCGTATATGATGGTTCCTACATCCTAGAAGTTGTACTAGATCTCATGTTCTATAATTTCATGAATCAAACCGTTCATATTTTTTTTAACAAAAGAGGGTGCTCATATGTCCAGAAAGGAGTGCAGTTTAGTGCTGGGAGATCAAGGTAGAAAACAAAAGACAATGAATAGACATGCAACAAAAGCCTTTGATTTAAAATGTCCTTACTGTGCATTTCTATCCAAATACAGATTTTTGATGTATTGTAGTCTATGAATCTGTCCTATTAAAGGCAGATCCCTATTCCAGTGCAAGGTGTCTTGCCTGGAAAAAGTAAGTTCCATCATTGGAAGCCTCCTTGAGATGGAGCAGGATCCGACCTATCTTCTTTAACATTTAGAAAGCAACAGTTCTTCAACACATAAACCTTGATGTTGTCATGAATTAATCACAAATTCTGTTTGATTGTAGTGATATTCCCCTGCTTCTTAAAAACAAGAGAGAGTTTTATTATGAAAATGCAAAGGCATGAACTGAAGTACTGCATGCAGGCCTCCCTGTAATAAGGATTTCTCATCAACGCCTGGTTTATGTTGGACTAATAAATGAGAGAGCTATTTAAACATTAAAATTAATACATCATAAAACAATAGCACTGTTTCATGCCGAAATACTTTCATTTGAATCATAGCTGCTAACAATGGCCATGAATATCCCCCCATTCAAATTGCTATCATGAATATTGTATAAAATTGAGAATAAACTAAAAGTAAAATTAGAATACATCTTTATAAATTACAATATGTCAAGTTAACAAATGGTAGACTTGTCATATTGAGCAACTAAATGTCTAAATGATCAGTCAGCACTCAGAGTGCAGGGGGGAAAACACGCTCGCTTTGTTGGCTATAAAGCCGTTGCTCGATTTTTCATACTGTCATTCTGCTCTATTAGCAAAGCCTAACACAATTAGGTATGAATATGCAGTAATAACATGCAGATTGTTCCCTCACAATTGCCCCAAGGCAGCCGTCTCAGCCTTTCCGTGCCTGATTCCTTCTACATCATTACAGGCTTGGCATAATTCATCAAAAGGGAGGGGGGTGGAAGAGAGAAATACCTCCGCCTTACTGCATGTGGCCAGCTAGTAAAATCATTAGTTGTTGTTAACCATTCTCCCTCAATAGGTTTGTTAGTGCTGCTCCCCAGCTCCCTGCCACTTGTGCAGTTGTACACTTTTCCCTTGGGTAATGTTAGACACTACATTTGAGCCTGCCAGAACAATTAACCCTACTGTTAATTAGAAAGAAATGTCAGGCGCGCAGATGGTACAAGCTGGCACCCTGCCATCCTGCCAACTGCTGCTGAAAGCAGCTACCCTACTGTTGACAGCTGTTCAGCCATGTCCCAAACCAGCAGATGTCAGAACTTTCCAGCTGAGAAAAGCTCAGAAAAAGGGAAAGAGAGAGGCAGCAGAAAAGGGAATGGGGTTTCTAAGTCCCAGCCGTGATGATTACTGTTTTATCACCATTGTTATCTATTACCTGTTGTCATACTGTATCAATCAAGCTGAGATCTAACAAGCAGCACGATGCAAATTAAAAAGAATGACACTAATCATTAGAACACACAGAATAAACACACAGGCAGAAATGTGGTTGGAGTGAATGAAGCCAAATATGCAACCAAGTACCAGCCAGATCTTGCAAATGTGTTTAGGCCAATTCTGGAATCTCGTTTTAAGAGACAAGGCATAATGTCACCCAGAGAGTTTGACATTTTTATATATTACACTATTTGGAAGGAAACTTACACCTGCAGATTATCCTAGTATTCTGGCTAAAAATCTCATCTTGGATTTAGGCTGTGGGTAATATTCTTTCATTTCTCATATTTGTCTAATCAGTTCCATTAATTGTTGTAATTTGTTATCTCCATTTTATTTATTTGAGGGACATTTCGTTTTGGAGTAAGTTTGCACATTTATTTTGAGTATTTATTTATTTTATTTATTTGTTCCATTTATACATTTATACCCTGCCCAACACCAAAGTCCCAGGGCAGCTACATAATGAGGTTAAAAGCCCCATTAAAACATTGCAATCCTAAAAAACATAAAACATTAAAAACCACCATAAAACATCCTTTTAAAACAGTCAATAAAAACAACATTAAAAATCACCACCCTTCAGCTGGCATTGATACCCTCAGTGAAGGCCTGGGTAAAGAAGAAGGTTTTAACCAGGTGCCGAAATCCATAAAGTGTTGGCGCCTGGCGATTTTTCTGCAGAGAGGCTTTTCCACATTTTGGGGCCTGCCATAGAAAAAGCCCTCCCATGTCCCCCCTCCCACAGCACCTTGGCAGCAGAAGGGATCACCAGGAAGGCCTCCCCACTTGATCTCAGTGCACACGTCAGCTCATATGGGCACAGGGGGTTCCTTTTGGTTGATGGGACCCAAGCTATTTAGGGCTTTAAATATGATTGTCAATAACTTGAATTGGGCCCAATAGCGAATGGGGAGCCAGTGCAGTTCTTTCAAGGCAGGCGTTATATGCAACAGGCATTTTGCACCAGCTCCAGCTTTCAGACCATCTTCAAGGGAAGGCCCCTGTAAAGCACATTGCAGTAATCAAAAATGGGAGGTTACCAGAGCATATTGTGACCAGGTCCCTTCTGTCCAGATAAGGGTGAAGCTGGCAAACCAGCCAGAGCTACTGACAGGCACTCCTGGCCACCTCTGCCACCTGTAATTCCAGGGACAGGGTAGAATTCAAGAGCACCCCCAGATCTCATGCTGGTCCTTCAGGGGCAACACTGCTCCATCCAGCACCAGGTGCCCTCTGTTCTCCTGGACTTGGGGACCTGCTACTCACAGCACCTCCGTCTTAAATGGATTTAGCCTTTGTTGGTCCTCATCCAGTTCAACACTACTTCTAGGCAAGTATCCAGCACCTGAAGCATCAACTGACTTAGCTGGAATTGAGAGGTAGAGCTGGGTGTCATCTGCATATTGATGGCACCCAACTCCAAACCCCCTTATGACCTCCCCCAGCGGCTTCATATAAATATTTTTAAACAGAGGGGAAAGCACCAAGGCCTGGAGAAACCCACAATGAAGCTCCCAGGGCTGAGAGCAAGAACTCCCCACTACTACTCTCTGGAGCCTGCCCTGAAGGAAGGGCAAGAACCACTGAAGAACAATGCCCCCCCCCCAAACCCAACTCATGGAGCCACTCCAGGAAGATACCATGATCAATGGTATCGAAAGCACCTGAGAGGTCCAGAAGAATTAACAGGGAGGAATCTCCCATGTCCCTCTCACATTAAAGGTCATCCATCAGGGCGACCAAGGCCATTTCTGTACTGAAATCCTACCTGAAACCAGATTAAAATGGATCTAGATATTCAGCTTCCTCCAGGCACATCCGCAGTTGAGTAGCCACTAGGCTTGGAGATTCGGGTGCAACAATACCAGATTCGGCCTGAATTTGGGCAAATTCGAGCATATTAGGGCCAAAATCAGCAGAATATGTCCTGCCCAAATATGAACGAATCCGAGTGCAAGGTATTCAGGCTTTTTTTGGTATTTTTGTGTTTTTTGCATTTCAGCTTGCATGGGTGCATTTTTAAAGCTAGTGGCACCAAATGAAGCAGGTGGAATGTACTGCTTTGTGACTCAGCAAGAGGAGGAGAAGGAGGAATTTGGATTTATAATCCACTTTTCTCAACCGAAGGCATCTTCTTCTCCTCACAACAAACACCTTGTGAGGTAAGTGAGGCTGAGAGACTTCTGAAGAACTGTGACTAGCCCAAGATCACCGAGCAGGCTTCATATATAGGGAAAACAAATGTGGTTCACAGATTACAGTTCATCACTCATGTGTAGAAGGCCGTTTCCGCAAGGGGAGAAAATGACGGCCTGGAGACGGTAGAAAACACCGCTCTAGGCCAGCCATTTCCGCGACGAGGGCGAAAGAAAGTCGCTGCAGCGCCTGAGCCGCCACCGCTACCAGCTCTGGTTTGCCGTGCTTTCCCCAGTTTTCCTAGCGCCTTTGGAAACGCCGTGAGGAAGTCAGCTGTCGCAAAGTGGAACGGCAGCTGCTTCACTTCTCGACTTCAATCTCGGCACTCACCTTGTCCCTTGGCCTCTCCGGCGCCAATGCGGCCGAGGCCTGGGGACACTCTGCCCCTGCGCTACCGACAAGCCCGCGGGTTCGCTGACAAGCTTCGCTAAGCGCCGCTGCGTTCCAGCCTGACCGTCTCGGGACGTCCGGGTAGTTGCTGGTCCCAGGGCTGAAGCGACTCCAGCCGCTTTCCCACTGCCATGAAACGCCTGGGGTTATTCAGTTAGAGTCTATATATTGGACATGGTGATATCCAAGTCCAAAAGAACTTAAAGAGCAACATTTGAGAGTGAAATCTCCCTTCATAAGATAAAGACAGAGAGAACTTTCAAACTCAAAAGCTTATAATTGAAAATCTTGGTCTTTATGTTATTACTGGACTTGAACCTTGCTCTGCTGCTGCAACCAACATAACTACTCACCTGTAACCAAAGGTGTCATGTTACCTACCAAATGAAATTGGAGGGAAGGTGGAATGGTATAGCCCAATGCCATCAGATCTTGGAAGCTAAGCAGTGTCTGTACTTGGAAGGGAGACCACCAAGAAAGACACTGCAGAGGAAGGCAATGCTAACCACCTCTGGTTCTCACTTGCAGAGAAAGACCTTGATGGGATCACCATAAGTCAGCTGTAACTTGAGAGCACTTTACACATATACCAAATGCAGTGGCCAGTGTTGCCTACCTGAAGGGGACTAGTCTAAACCCTGAATACCCAATGTAGCTCAATAGGCTTTGTCCTGGATCAGACCATGCAGTTACTATCCTAGTCCAGAGTCTCTGATAAACCTTATAATAAGAGGGAGATTACTTAATTCATTTACCTATTAATTTATTTCCAACCAAACATATATCAAGAGCTTGGCCCTTTTCTGAATAAATACAATGGAAATGAGAGTCACAATCATTAAGGACAATGATTAAATGAAAAACAAAAAGATGTCACTTCGTAAATCTGGGAAATATTTGGTTATCTTAAATAGCACCTATTATTTTGGTAATTACTTTTCATATTCCACCCTGGTTTCCACCCTGCCGGCTGGGTGCTGAAGTTGAGCGGATGGCAGCCAAGCAGCTCCGTTAGCGACCAGCTGCACCAGCCTTTCCCTGGGGACCGCTCAGTGCCACCATCACCCATCCAAGCGAGGTGGAAACTTTCAAAGATTAAGTATTCAGGCTGGCTGCCACGAGGGGCTGCCTCTCGGTGGAATGCTCTCAAACCGAAGTTTCTACATTTCTACTTATTTCCTGCAATTTTACAAGCCAATTCTCATCACTAGAGACATCAAGTAAGAGGGTTAGAACGTTTCAGCAGGAGTACTCTCTGCAACCTAATTCTCATCTGTCTTTACAACCACGGAGGGAAATTTCAGCACAGGAGGCAAGCCATCATTTCCCAAGCAACAACAGATCTACAAAACCATGGAGGAAATTTCAATAGAGGCAGCCATTTCCGACGGCAAATAACAGAATCAGCTGAAAACAAGCACAGGCGCAGATCTAAGAGGTAAAAGGGCGGGAATTTTAAATAGACTCAATAAGGGCAGGAATTAAAGACCCCGCCCCTTCCAATCTTTCTTTACCAATTGGTGCTCACTTGCCAACAAGATAGATGAAATACTTCTTTAAACAGATGCAATTCTGATTTTTTAGCAATGCATTCGCCCTATCTTTAAACCTGGCTAAACTCCAGCAAATTGATGATATTTACATAGCATGCATACCAGGGGTTTCCAGAATATTTCGGATTTCAGACAGGATTGCCAGAATTATCAGGGAAGAAAAAAAAGGAGGAGGAGGTTATGTATATACATCGGCAAAGCTGTGTGCCATGCCACACATACTACACCAAAAAATTCTGCATTGTAAATTTGGAGTCCTTACTTATTAATTTGCAAACCCTTTTGTTCCTCTCGAGAGATAAATTCAGTTCTGCCTTTTTGGTGTTTATATTCATCCACACACCAAAAAAAGGCATTAAGAACTCTAACTTTGATCTGGGATTATGGAGGTTTCAGGCCAAATACCCTGATTCAATTGCTATTATTTTAGGTAGATTTAACACAGTTAAACTTAAGGAAGACCTACTCAAAATATTTCTTTCATATGTCTGGCAATCTGTCCACCAAATGCCAGCTAACATTTTAGGACCACTGCCAAGTACAATACCTGAAAGATGCTTTTATCGGTCTTACCACCATGTTGTAGCTGGCAAGAGCCATTCCTGATCATTGCATGATTTCAATCTTGTACCTGCTTATGTCAAAGATTTAAAGCCACAAAAACTTCTAACTAAATCCAGTGAGAACTTCAATCGAAGAGCAAAGCCAGCTGCAAGCTTGCCTCGACCGTACAAGACTGGAATATTTTGAAGATTGAACACCTGCAGATTTGGATGAACTCACGAAGATACTGCCGCTAATGATCATATGTCAGCTTCTGTAGAAGATCTTTGTATACTCAATTCCGGCAGGAGTTCGCATTATATATAGTAACAACAAAACCTGGGTTTACGAAGCTAAACTTGAAAGCAGTTCGTCCGGTTTCCAAGAGGCCTACGGTGCGATAGAAGGGTGCTGCTGGCCAATCGGGAGGCCAGAATGTATGGTTAACAAATATATCGAGCATGCTAAAGAAACTACTCTGGCGCTAAAAAAACTGCCTTTCACCATCAAACTAAACAAGCAAACATGTGGAAAACTCTCAAAAAATATCGTGCCGATTTTCCGAAATGCAAACGTCTTCCCAAAGCCATGGAAGGGAAATCAGCACTTGGCAGGCATGACCTGAACGGTTCTACCTGTAGGTTTGTTCACGAAAGAAAAGCAATCTACAGCCACCTTTCTCCACAACCTCTATTCCACTGCATTGTACCAACAATAGCCAAACTTCCGGCTGAACTCCCAGTATTTCATTGGGTAATACAACCCTGGTGATCTCTGTAAAAGTATAAGCAAGATCTATTTCGCCAGACAGAAGCCTGGAAAGCGAAGATGCAGTCTAATAAGATAACACCTTCTGCCTAAAAAAGTCTGTGCCATCCACTGGCCCCATCTTCACCCAAATCTTTAACAAATGCCTACCAGAGATGTGCTATGTTCCTTCCTACTTCCAAACACTCCACTATCAGCCCCAGTGAGTCAAGAAGCCTTCCATCAAGGAACTGAACTACTACAGACCAGCTGTTTCAACATCTGTGGAAGTTATGAAAACTTTTGAAAGGCTAGTGATGTACCATTTGAAAACCATCATCGGATCCACTGTTGGACCTTTGCAATTTGCATACCGAAAGCAAATAGATCTGACCAGGACATGCTATTAATATGGCTTTTGCACTATAATCCTACAGCATCTTTGAATCAGCTAAAGACCTTGGCGTAAGGGTCTCTCGGCCAGGACTTTAGCTCAGTATCCCAAATACTCTATCATCAGACCGGACATTCTTCTAACCAAACTAAATCAGCTAGCAGTACCTGAGCATAGGCGTAAGTGGATCACCAGCTCCCTAACAGATCGGAAACAGCAGGTGAAGCAAGGAAAACTTACATCAGCCACCTGTAATCTGAGCACAGGGGCTCCCCTGCTGCTGTAAATACTTTTCACCACTTCTCTTCTCTCTCTCGTATACCAATGACTTATCTCAAATGATCCATCTGTTAAAATACTGAAATTTGCAGTAGATGATACAATGAGTGATTGGATGTCCTATTCGAGACAACGATGAAGCACCATAGATGTAATGGAGGTTGAACAAACTAGCCACTGGAACAATCCTAGGAACTGAATTACTATCTTAAAACCGTAGAAATGGTGGTGAGGTAGACTTCCTAGGAGAAACCCTCCCATCCCTACACTCCTCTCACAATACCCTAGACAACACAGTATCAACAGTAAGGAGACTCCTTAAATTTCTGGAGGGTTCATCATATCATCGCGACCTAAAATGGTCACCTAATATCAAAATGTCATCAAAAAAAGCACAACAAAGAATAAATTTTTCTGGCATTTAGCCAACTCGGGAAGAAACTCAAAGCTGCCCCAAGGAGCTACAAGTTACAGTTCTACAGAGGAACTATTGAGTCTAATCATCTGCACCATCTGCTATAACTGTGTAATGGCCTGCAAACTCCAACAAGATCGTATTATTGTGACTTCAGAGAATAATCGTGTCTCGCAGAAAAAAACAATTAAGGGCAACCTGCCTTCCCATTGAGGACCTGTATTGCACGGTCAAAAAAGGGCTGTGAAAGTATTTACTGACCCCTCGATCCTGGACAGCTAAACTGTTTCCAACTTCTACTCCTAAAATCAAGCATAGCTATAGGCTGCACACCAAGACAACTAGACATAAGAACAGTTTTTTCCTGAATGCCATCAATTTGTTAAAAACAAATAACCCCTCGACAATGTCAAACTTATTATTATATATTTATTATATACTGATTGCACCACTTTTTTTACTATCATTCATATTACCCATCTCCACTAGTGGCGACTCGTATGACTATAGCCTGTGCGACATTTCATTTTTATTTTATGATTTTTTTACATTTTATCGGTTTTTATTACTATTGATTGTTTCCTGATTGCTTATTTTCAGGAGCCTATATATGACCAATCTCATAAGTGCTGTACCTTATGATTCTTGACAAATGTATTTTCTTTTATGTACACTGAGAGCATATGCACCGGAGACAAATTCCTTGTGTGTCCAATCACACTTGGCCAATAAAGATTCTATTCTATTCTATTCTATTCAATAGATTAGAAAGATATTAGAATGACAGGGGGGAAAGCATCACTGCTGTAAGGATGTTACATGTGAAATCATAATAATCACCCGATAATCAGATTTCAGTCTTCTAGAAAGGACAGTTCAAAAAAAATCAGTGATCCTTTATGAGACAGAATTGGATAAATACTGTTAGCAGTTGACAAAGAATTAAAACATGTGAAATATGCCTTCAGTAGTTCGAAATCATCTTTGCATTTCCCTCATCAAGGAAGAAAAATGTAGTATTAAGGAAACAGTGCTCCTCAAAAGGCAATCTGTTATCAAGCAAAACCATTTCAATGACCATGACAACTCTGCTTGGAGCATTTATCACCAATAGTAAACTGTGCATCCTAAGGCCTGCAAATGTGCACTCATAAATTTCATTACACTCAAGGAACTAATCTCCATAGATCTGCACAGAACACTGCTGCCTTAATTGCATACTTCTGGTAAGATACCTACCCTGCCACATTTGTACAACCTAATTACCCAAACTTTGTCTGTCTGAAGATGCTGTAATGGTCATGCTATGACTACTTGCAGGCTAGTGAGTTCACCAATCCCACAGCAGCTGCTAGGGTGTTCAGGCTTCTTGCTATGGTGTGACGGCCCTCACAAATTGCTATCATTGCTCACCATGGTTCTTTGGCTCATTCCGCACATGCAGAATAATGCACTTTCAAACTGCTTTCAGTGCTCTTTGAAGCTGTGTGGAATGGCAAAATCCACTTGCAAACAGTTATGAAAGTGGTTTGAAAATGCATTATTTTGCGTGTGCGGAAGGGGCCTATGTGTCAGTGGGAGAACAACAAAATGTATCAAACTATTTTTGTTCTCTGTGCCAGTATGTCACTTCTGGGTACAACCTGAAAATGACAATGAGTAGTTCTAGGAATCACTGGAAACTGTACGGGTTTCCTGTACATTCTCTGAAGATTCCTAGAGCTACACATTATTGTTTCTGTATTGTATCCAGAAGTGATGTAGTGATATTGGCAATGTCAGTAACATCACCCGTCTGCCATGTTCCCACCTGGCAACACTATTCCACTAGTCCAGTGATAGGATTAACTCCTCAAAGTGATTTCAAGAGAACTAGTCACAGCTAGCACTTTTTCAGGACAAGAATCATAAAAATAGACATTGTCCTCTTGGGAACTAAATTTAAAGGATAGACTGAAAAGCTGGAAGAGATGTACATCTATTATCTATGTGAGAAAGTGCTACTAGTCTAGGTACAAGTTATCTTTATAGAGGGAGGAGCTTGAGCAGAACCATTAGGAAGCAATATAAGTAGCAACTGAAACAAAGAATCAAGGCTTTTTTGGGAAGAGGAATTTAAATAGGAAATTCGTTATTCAATTCTAAACCAAAAACTTGGGGAACTTGGACATTCAGCTATGTAAATTTGACCTTTTATTTGATTCCATATAAAAGACAGCCTTTAGGCATTGGGTTCAATTGTACCAGTTTTTCCACAAAAAATGCTAAGCTGGGGATCATGGGGTTTGCTTGGATAAAACTGTTGTGTGATGGGGACTGAGGTAAGAAAGGGAATTGATCAAGGTTAAATGAAACTGGCTGTATCCAACCCACTGTCCCCCAATTTGCTGTGGTACAAAAGTGGCAATCGCTCATTGTTATTATATAATGATTGTGTGAGGCAGCTAGACTGGTAGTCCTAACTCCAGGGGAATTAAACTCTGACATAGTTTTCAGGGTTGTCCAGAATTAGATAATACCCAAAATCTGCAGGAATAATAAAACAGTGTGTGTGTTTTTCCACTGTTTTATCGTTGCAAAGACATTTGGGCATTGCAAGAACATTTACTGCCCAAACCTTTTTGAGACCCATTCATTTTAAAGGGTCTCAACCCTTCTATAAAGCACTTTGAAAGATCTCCAGAATGCAAATTCAGCACATTCTATCCCTCTCAGGTTGTGATGACTTTGCAAAAAGTACCTTAAATTGCCATTAAGAGCCAAGTGTAAGGAAATCTGGACAATAACCCTTCCTTTATAACAACTTTATTCTCCCTATTTTGAGATATGAATAAATTGATTTTTAAAAAGCAATACAATTTTCTTCTGCTGAACTAAGATACTTGAACCGGTACCACCTCACAAACAACTGCAGGATGTTTCAAACTCATATTAATCCTTGGGGTATTCAACACATTTATATGAATCAAGGACACTGGTTATGTGTCTTGGATTACAGGCTTGATTATATGCATACTGAATACAGCCCAGACAAAAAGAATCTCATTTAAGTTATCAGGGCATACTGCTTCAGGCACAAAGCAAGATATTTTCACTGGGACAGCACTCAATCTACATAAACTCCCTGAAGTATCATCTGTTTTTGCAATATATGTTCACTACATCTAAGTCAGTGTTCATGACTCTTGCCAAAAAGAAGCTGCTGATCAAAGCCTGCAGTGTGAACACAGATTACTCCATACAAATAGGGAAGTTACTGTATGAAAATAAATTCAAACATGGTACACTGCTCATGATGGTGGCTATGATCAGTCAAGCACTTACAATTAATTACTGTTTTTATTATGTGTGACACTTATTAATTATTATGATTTGGTGTTTAATTGTACAAACATTGAATACCCCCTCCCCTTTTTTTGAGCACATTGCTGAGTGAAAAAGAGTTGTGGATTTCCTTCCATGGCAAGCACCATAAATGGCTGTTTGTGGCACATCTAGAAAAAATAGCAGGGCTGTTTGGACTCACACTGATACTCATTCTTCCCTCTCTTAAGCCTTTTCTCTTCCTCAGTAGATCAGAGCAGTTGACTTATAGAGCATAAGTAGATAAATATCAAATACTACTAGATAAAAAGTCTTTCTTTCTCAGAATACCAAGAGAGCTCTGGAACATAGGTTTCGAAGAGAGGATGAGGTCCCCAGTTTAAACATTGAAAGTGATGCTGTTTCAGGGTGGGGGAGAATCCACCCCAATTCTTTAAAATATTTATCACTTTCAATGTTAAAGCGAAACTGGGGACCCCAGATTCTTCCTTTAAGGTGGATTTAAAAGGAGAATCTGGACTCCCTAGTTTAAACACCATTGAAAATGATGCTGTTTGGGGGTGGATTCCAGCATCACTTGTTTAAACTGGGGAGCCCAGATTCTCCTTTTAAATCCACCTTAAAGGGAGAATCTGGGGTCCCCAGTTTAAATAACATTGAAAGTGATGCTGTTTCCCCCTATTGGGGGGACTGATACAACACCATAAAATGTTTTCACAGCAGTAATAAAACATTTTGAAAGCATTTTGAAAATGTTTTCAAAAAAATTATTTCTATTGTGTGGCAAGGCCCATTGCTGTGTTCAGATTTGTGAGCTGGGACATGTTCTATAATGTGATGGTGACTTTGAAACGACCTGATGTAAAAAATCATTGTTTGGTCATGGTGGGGGAGGGTGGCCGCCAATGGGGGAGGAGAGGAACTCAGATTTTGTCCCCAGGCTCAATTTTCCCTAGATACGCCTCTGATAGGTCCCTTCTGCACCTGCAGAATAATGTACTTTAAATCCACTTTCACAATTGTTTGAAAGTGAATTTTGCTATTCCACACAGTAGAATCCAGCTGCAAAGTGCACTGAAAGTGGATTGAAAGTGCATTATTCTGCATGTGCAGAAGGGGCCATAGAGAACCCTCATGCAATTTAGCCCTATTCATAAGTTACATCAAGTACAATCTGTTTACAGATTGTAGACTTGGTTACTTTGTACGCTTCTTGTATGAGCATTGAATAATTCTCCTGTTACAGTCAACTCATACATAATTGAATGCGTAACACAAGCACCAGATACTAGTCCATAGTTTCAATAATAAAAATAATGTATCTGGGCCCTTCCTTACAAACAGATGTACAGACATACAAGCAGGGTGTATTTGCATTCACTGTAACATGTAAAGAAGGCTAGATTGTATGTGTCTGAACTGTAACTTGTTAAGAGAGCTATACTGTAGACTGAGCTACAGGATGAAACAATGCAATCATTGTTTTTTCTCAGATTTCATACATTGCCATTGTGATCAGGTTCATTTCAACTTAATCAGGTTGTTGTCATTATCATTTTGTTTCTTTTATGTCACATATATTACTTGTCACTGGAGACTCAAAGCAAAAAAAAAAGTCACAGCTATAATACAACTTAGACAAATAATAACATAAACGTTTACAGTAGAAATCCAACATTCTGGACTGGTCCTGGATCCATAGGCCCAGCTTACTCAGGGTCACAGCCTGCATGCCATGACTTGACTTATGCCAAAAAGCTGGTACTTTTGACCATACCCTCAAATCTTAAGTTGTCTGTAACAAAGGAGGGAACAGAAGTTTAGAGCTCACTCAGTTTGCAGAGATGCTCCCAAGACTTTCTCCCCTTCTCAGAGAGCCTTGGACAATTGAATACCTGGAACAGGAAGGAGTCTTAACAGGAAGAACTCAGCAAGAGGAAAGAGGTACTGAGGGAAAAATAAAGACATGTTCAAAACATATGCTCATCTGTAGATGGCCTTGAAGTACACTTGTAAAAAATTTATTGGCCATATCACTAGGATTTCACAATGTGTGCACCTAGGGCTTTTCTCCTTTGCCCAAACTAGTAAAACAAGATAGTGCATTACTGTCAGTTTGCCAATGACTAATAACCTTCATTCATTTATTACAGAATGCATATGCTGTCATTCACCTGAGACCCAAGGCAGGTTATAGCATGTTAAGACAAAATCATGTTGAATCAAAGAAGTATAAAAATATCACAACCAATTTATATAAGGCGAAACCCATTTTACCCTCTCCAAAAAAAAAAAAAAACATTGGAAGCCAAACCAAGTAAAAATACAGCCTAACATGCTTGCCCATTCAAACAGCCCTGCTGAGCTGAAGGCAATGCCATTATATGAGGCTAGCCACGGAAAAAATCTGGTCTCAAGCAGGAGGAGAGTGGACTAAAGCCCCCAGAATGGATACAAAGGAGACATTGGGCAGCTGAATGGACGCATCGATACACTTTGCCACTGAATGGATGCATTGATAAACTTTGCTGCTGAAACAGACCATGCTGGGGAAAGTTTAAACTTGCTAAAGGATTTAAAAGTCATATAGAGCCCGTGGTTTGCCCCTGAATAGTAGCAAAATACTTACGCTAAAATGTTGACATCCATTTTATTCGTGATCTAGGCTAAGTTGCTCTTTTAGGGTGGTCTGATATATTAGGCAGGGTTCAAGGCACCACACAGCTACACATGTTACGTCTAGCCCTTTTGCTGACCTTACAATGCACTTACTATCTTGTTCTTCACTAATACTGTCTCTACCACTACAAACAATTTATTCTCCCTCACGTTCATCAAATTCTCATAAATCAACATTAGACTTCTTTTTCTGAGTTGCTGATTTTTTTTTAGCTAGCAGACAGAGCAACCTCAGTCGCATTTAGATGCAGTCTAATATTGGCACACATATTGATTTTAATTAGTCTAATTAGTTCATTACGCCAAAAAATCAAACAGGCCATTCATTACATTCCAAACTAATGGCATATGATCAAGGATTTAATATGATAATGAGTCAGATCAATTATCACTCATAAAGGAAGTCATTAACAAATGTAAACACTGCCAAGCCTAATGCCATTACACACTATGAAGTCATGGCTTGGCCATTTGCATAAGCATACTAATTTTATTTCCAGATAATTTTATGTCAAGATCTGCCTCTCTTTAATGCTGTCCAATAGAATGATCCATTTTCAAGGAAACTGTTAAACCTTAGATTTAAGCTCCATGGACACTGTCTGTGATTCAGTAGTTAAACACACATATTCTTCATTCCAAAACATTGTTTAAAAAAGCCAACTTTTCAAAGGCCATGGCAAAAATACAAACAGATCAGTCTGTGAAAACTCAGGGGTTTATTTAACCCACTGATAGTCCTTGGGGATAAACTGGCCTACTTAGGCCCTTTAACATGAATGGAAATTAAGGAAACAGTTAGAATCCTTCAGGTGTCTAGAGAATAGTAAACTGATTAAATAAAAATAGGAGAAACCTAGGAAGAGTTTGGTCCAAAGAAATGGTTGATGCTAGTTTTTGTGAACTCCTAATTGATATCTTAAGAGAATATCTCACATTTCATATAACACTGGTCATTTTAAAAATGCATTCCATATTCTTTGAAGATACTGTCAGAGGATAGCCATGTTGGTCTGCATAAAAGAGATAGTTCTGAGTTCAGCTGCACCTTACAAACCAACAAGGTTTGGGAGATATAAGCTTTTGAGAGAAGACATAGCGCATCATTGGGAACAAAAATTAATATAAGACACTGTCTTATTTTTGGAGAAACGTGGTAGCAGGTGTTGGGAAAGGCCTTTATTTACCTGAGATCCCAGGGGATTGCTGCCATTCACATTAGACAGCACTGAAATGAGATGTATCAGCAATTTGAATCATCCAAAACTCACCATGGGTGACAAGACATTTCTGCCATGTATCCAGTCCTGATTACCAACATTGTAGATATTGGTAACCACATATATTCCCCTCTGGAAAAGTGCCTGGACTCTCAAGAGAAAGAAGACCAAGAGTCAAACCCTGACCCTAATCTCTAGAATACAGATCTACTGAAGAGTAACTTAGTTCTGTGACCCTACCTACTCCTGAGATGCCAATAGAATTAGCTAGACGCAATAATGTGTCATAGGAGTGTGGCTATTTTGCCAAAATTCTCCATTATTAAGGGCGATTCTCATATAGAAAAATTCAGTTGTGCTATCTAACTCAACAGATGACTGTATCTGTGTACCTTGGAGCTAGCAAGGTCAAGTAGATTTTAGTGTCTGATCAGACCAGGGATAATTCTGAATTTCCTTGATGTTTCAACCTGAAAACCCAGTTTTAATGTCACTTATACTTTGTGGGATGTAAAAAAAACCCCTGCTTCATGATTTTTGGGGCATTTTTTTGTTTCCAAACAATGAATTTCCCAAAAATGTTTGCAACATTATCTGTGCACCAGTAAATCACATACTTTGTAACTTCTATTATATATGTGCATACTGATAATATAAACAATACAAAAACTGTTCCATGTACATGTTCAATACAGACAAACCTACAAAACCAACAGCAAAATGGAGAATCAAACTGTGGACAAAGATACAAAATCAACCTGTTGCTGTAGTTCGGCCTTTGCCACAGAAATCACTGAAAATATTTTGAAAATGTTTTCAAACCCACTTCTTACCATGATGTACAGCTGCATTCATCCCCTCAAAATGTTTCCTGATTGCCATCACACGATTTTTTCCCTTTTGTTTTCAGCTCTGTGCTGAATCAATGCTTCAATGCCTCAAAGCTTCTTGCCACAATTCTCTATTCCTCCCACAATTGATAAAACCCCCTCCCACATTAAAAAAGCACAGATGGGCAAATAAACAGGCAAGGAGGAACAGAGAATGAGCAGGAAAAATGGTGCCAAGGAGGAAGTTCAGAGAAAGCAGAGAAGCATGAGAAACATAGTCAATAGATCGCACAGCAAATGAAGATGTTTTCAAAACATTACAACCGGAGAATCATTTTAAAAGATAATTCATTTAAAATGTTTTGAGGCTGCAAATAAAACATTTTTGGGTAAAAACCATGTGGAACTCCATGGAAGAAACTTTTTAGGTTAGTGAGGAAACGACCTTTGTTTCACAGCTGTTAGATACCTGCAGCCACCTGCCTACACAACCTCTTTCCTTTTGAGTTTTATGGGGCTAAATAGGAATTACACTTGCATGACAAAGTTAGGAAATTTCTTTTGAATCAAAATCTTGCAATAGTCAGAACAGTACAACTTTCTTTTTTTTCAACACATAAATGCAACAGGGAAAAAACCTTGCAGCCAGTGATGTTTCACGTTCAGCTGAGCAATTGATTTCTTTTGAAACGCCTTCATGGTGAGCGAGGTCCAATGTTCAGGTTTCCTCAAGTGCCAGAGTCCCTTGCTACAGTCCTCTCGATTGTGGAACAAAGTGGAACACAGCTTCTGTCTTCTGCTTAGGTATTACGGGCCTACAATAATAATACAAATTTAGTAATAATATCAAACTAAACAAAAGCATATTACACACACCTACCACTTCTACTCATTATATTTCACATACATGTCATTCCAATTACCTGGTTCAAGGTGATTGATAAGTGCTCATAAACTGCTATCAAGTGGCAGAGCAACCAGGCTTTTCCCGGACTGCTCAGCTCCAGACACTTGCTTACTCTACCCGATTGGGTTAAATCATGTAGTAGATCATTGGGATTGTACTTGCATTCTACCCAGAGGCCCAGCTAAGATTATGCACCCAGTACGTTAGGGGCCCAACTGGCCTAAATAGGACCATTTTCTGAACTAAAAAGATTACTCCATTTCCTTGGCAAACCTGAAGTGTTCAAGAAATTCTTCCAAACAGCTTTGATAGATTGTCCGCAATGTATTTCTTCTGTAATGTCTCCTTGATCCCAGAATTTGTCTAAGAAAACAAAAAAAAAACAATTAGAAGGGGGTCTCTCTTACATCCCAAGATACTTGGAACTTTATATACTGTTTTCTGGTAATTTCTGTCACATTTTGGCTGTTATTGGCAAATCCATTTCAACACTTACATGGGACAAATTACCCTTTCAGCTACGTTTCAGGCATGTGCTCAATCTGCCAGAGTTGCACTGCTTTCTAATTGTTATGCTATCCACCCAGTTTAAGATTCAAGCTTACATGCCTTTTATGAATACAAATTCCATTGATTTTAAAAGACTGACCGGAGATTTCACCCATTTAGTTAAAGTGAAAGTCAATATGTGCTGAAATAATCTCCTTCTAGTTTGTCTCTCTTTGACTTGGCATAATCTGTGATCAACTTGGTGAAGAATGCTGCCATCACTATTAATTTCCCATGCAGTTATACCCTTCTAAAACCATTGGCTTCAATGGATTTAGAAGGGTGCAAGTCTTTTTAGAATTGAACTGTAGGAAGTAAAAAAAAGAAAAGAAAATATTTGGGCAATGTACATTTCATAGATGAAAATCAGAAACTTTTCTATGGTCATAGACCAGTATAAACCAGCATAAGGTAAACAATTAAAAAAAGCAGAAGGCTTAAATTAAAAAAAAAAAAGAACAGGCACAAGGGGACAGTGAACAGATAAAGTACTGTAACTATAACTGTCAAATCTATTTTACGGCATGGGCCATCCTAGGCTATGACATATTTCAAGAGCTGCTGCACAGAACCTAGCAACATTGTATGTTGTATCAGAATTGGTATCTGTGATCAGCATAGAAGTATAAAATTATCCTGTGTGCCCTGGTAATCCACTTAGCAGCAGTGAGATAAGGCTAGTATGTATATTTTTATTTTACTGACACTGGAGAAGCACATGTTCTGTCATTTCTGTGTGTCCAGATTTACAAGGACATTGTCTCTCCCAGTAGAGGATCTTCTTGTATCAGCCTTCAAGAACAGCTGAAGGAAAGGCTTTGCATCACACCCCAGTAAAAGCCCTCCAATATTTAGGTACCTCAAGTTTAGTTAAATATGTCATAGGAGAGATATTGTATCTATTAGAATCACTAGCAATAAAGCTTAGAGATCTGGTTAGATCCGTCTGGCGCTCTATGGTTTTCAATGGCCTCTTTGACTTGTTCATTAACTGTTGTGGAGAAAATCCCAAGAATAAAATTTTAGTTATCACTGCCTGTTTCCATGTGGATTGAAAATCATAATCCATAATCCATGGGGCAAGGCAAAATGGAGAAAAAAATAATCTGAGGCAATAATTATGGCCCACACATCTTCTAGCCTCCACTCTCATGAAGCCTGTCTCTAATCGCAGAGTAGATTAGAGACACAAGCCCATTATGCATGGAGAGCTTTCAGCAAGGTTCTTTGCTCTTATTTTGATATTGTTATATCCATATTGCTGTGTTTTTTAAACAAAAAGAAGCAGATCCAGCTTGCCTTGGAGGAGTGTTGGCAGGCTTCTTGTGTACCCTGATGACATTCTTATCTCCATATTCTCCAGTAAGGAAATTGTATCAGACCTCAGCAGCTCTTCTCAGCTCTGCCCAACACTTCCCTCGATGCTTTTGCTGCTGCCACCACCTCCCCCTCATTTGTTTCTCTGACAGTTCTGTCTCTGTCCCTCCCTCACAGCGCAGAGAGTAGCAGTGTGGGGGAGGGGGAGCAACCAAAAGGAGCAGAAACCCCAAAGCAAGAAAAAAAACATCAGGATTTCCCACTCGCACCAACCAAGGGCTTTCAGGATCTGCAGCACCATAAAAGAGCACATTTGCAAGGAACGTCAGGATGGCAGTTGAGCTGGTCTGTGTGTTTCCAGAGATGTAGTCTGCATGGCTACTGGCAGAATGGAGGACTACCCCCAGATATTTCAAGCAGGACACTTGTTCAATCTTACATTCATCAGTGCTCCATGAGTGGTACTTGGGTCTTTTGGCAAACTCCATGATTTGGGATTTCTGATCATTAAGTTCTAATTTGTCCTCTTTGCAATATAGTGCTAGTGCATTCAGTGCTCTTTTAAGACCAATAGGTGTTCATCTGCATAAAGCAGAACTGAAATACGTCTTCCAGCAAGTGTTGGGGGGGTGAACAGAGCCCTTCGGGGACGGGGCGGGATAGAAACCTAAAGCATAAATAAAAATAAATAAATAAATAAGCATTCATGTTATACAGATGACCCACGATGTCATTAATGTCGAAGTTATATAAAGCAAGGTCATTATACATCCCTGCTTAACACCTTTGTTAGTTTCAGTGGCACTGGATAGATGACCCTGAGGATTACATCACACTTTGAGTGAGCACATAGTGTGTATGTATTAGGTAGAGCAGGCATTGGTCAAGTGAGGAGGTCTCTAATTTTTCCCACTGTTTGGTTTGACCTATAGGGCTTTTCCACACAGTTCATTTAAAACATTTTGAGGCAGGAAATAAAACATTTCCTCCATAGAATTCTCCATCTTTTTACCCCAAAACGTTTTATTTCCAGCCTAAAAAAACATTTTAAACAAATTCCCTTTTAAAATGATTCTGTGGTTGAAACATTTTGAAAACATCTTCAGTTGCTGTGCAGACTGGGATAGCAAATTTGTAAAACAGACATCTCTGATAGATGTGAACCACCCAGCCACATTCCATGTTAAAAGAATGACCTAATAGTAATACTGGTCAGTTAAGTGTCAGTTGGTTGCACTGTAAGTTGATGACTAGGTGGGTAGCTTTTGCAGGGGCAGCATCTTCTTATTAGTCGATGAATCAGATGTCTGTAATTGTATCTCTCTTTGTAGGAAAGGAGATAACAAGTGCAGGAATGTGCAACCAAACAGTCAAAAACATCCTGAGAAATCTAAACAGTAATACAAGGACTAGTATTACATTAGAACCAATACAAATACAGTGCAGAAAATGCTACTGTGAAAGTAGAAAATAGTACAGGAAAATCAAGATATATCCATTCATCCCAGCCTCACTCATATCATTGACTATTTTATGGTCACTTCCCATGTACATCTTTGTAGAATCCATGAGCAAAAATTAGATTCGATTGTGGTCCCCAACTACCTAGTGGTAAATTAACCTGGGTGCTTAGTTTTTAGCAGTAAATTAAACCATTCAGTAAATTATTTTTAATGATATTTTGACTTGTTACTAATTGCTGAATTTCTTCTAATTAGAAGGCAGTGTTCTTTCTTCCTTTAAAGTGTTATATGATAGCAAAATGATTCCAATATATTTTTAATACAGTATTTTATCCTGACATTCACTGCTTGAACAAAAACCGGCTTTTCTTCAAAAGAGTTGGCAAAATAGAAGGCCAAGGTCAGTCAGATCACTTGCTGTTTCAGCAAATTGCTAAGAAGCTTCAAATTCTTGGGAGATTTTCTTCCACTGACTATAAGGGAAGCAAAGTAAGCACCCCAGCTTTTAAAGAAATACCTCTTAGATAGCCTGATACTTGCTTTCAACAAAGTAGGCCAGGTCCGTGACTCATAATGGATGGCCAAAGGCAATGTTTTCTGATTTCACTGACCTCTCAACACTCTACAGACAGGAAATATAAATCTAATGATTAAGTCGCAGGCTCCTAGGCCCGACATTAGAAGAATTCTTACAAATAAAAAAAAATAGAATGGGTGGTAAATAAGGTTTTTTTAAAAAAAATAAAAGAATAAAGCCTTCCCCACAATGAGATGACCTTCAATTAAGAGATTACTGAACACTTTACATAGAGCAGTTTTAGGAAAAGCAGCATGCCAGAAATACCAAGCATTTATTCCATTTTCTTCCCAAAGAGCACCACCATTTCCCATATTTTGTGTTTATGGCACTCTGAAGGTCACAGTTTAGCTTTAGGATATTATATTTATATGGGTTAGACTGATGATCAGAAGATAACATACTAAACAATAAATCCATATCTGAGAACAAACAGACCTTCAGAGTTTCCATGGTTTTTTAGTATCTTCTTCCTCTTGTTGCACATTTACTTTTTAATTTGATTGTCACAGATGTTTGGACCAGTTACATAAAATTATACCCTTCTTTCCCCACCCTAATCTCCACTCTGCTGCTCTTCACTTCCTTCATGAGATGCCCAGCTTGACTTGAAGGAAACTGTGACTGCCTTGTGCAGGATACTGAAAGTGGAGTGGCTACTCAACAGGACCATTTGTAGCTGCTATAAAAGACAAGTTTATGCATTTTTGTTTGTTGTCCAATAAATGTTGTCCAATAAAACTGAAACAGGCATCGGAAATCAAATACCAAAGATACACCTGTTCATATTGACCCATGTCACTATCAAACTTGTAGAATGTAGCATGTATATAGCATAGCAGCATCTGCCAATATAACTGGTACTTTAAAGAGCATATCTACCTGCTGGGGCATAACTGGTGGCTAGTTCTACCTTTAAGTTACCTTGTACTCTTGTAAGGCTGATCATTGTAGAAGTGATCCCTGAACTACGGAAAATTTATGTGACCTTAAGATAAAGGATTACAAGGTGCGACCACGGCTCCCACGCAGCCCGCCATTGCAGGCGGAGGGGGCCCTGGCGAAAACCACGTCATTGCTCCTACAATGGCTAGGAATGCTGCCTCAGGACCCGGCCCACGAATGCGTGTGGGATGGGTCCTGGTCGATGACGCAGTGCACAAGACGGCGAGCTGCGTCAGCAACCGGCACTGACAGGCACTTGTTATAAAAGGCGTCCACATGGGCCGAGCTTATTGGATTACAAGTGATCTCCAGGTGGTAAAGATCAGTTCACCTGGGGAAAATGGTCACTTTGGAACATGGACCATATGACATTAGACCCCATTGAACTGACCCTAACCCTAACCCATTGAACTCCTGTCACTCTCTGAACCCCATCCTCCTCAGTCTCCAGCCCCAAAAAACCCAGGTATTTCCCAATCCAGAACTGGCAACTCTAGGAAGGAACCATATTTTATCACTTTTAGTCTAAAACGAGGTAGTGGCTCTGAAAAAGAAAAATGACTGGGCAGATGGCCATCTCCTAAATAATAAGCATACCTTGCCCAAATATGAAGCTTATGTTAGTCAGTAGAAGCTAATACATCACTTTACAACATGGAAACTGAAGGGGGACATCTTCTAGACTGCATTTAGATGATGCCAGTATAGCAAACTCATTAAAAAGGCAAACATGATCTTCCCAGTGTACAAGGGTTTTTCTGCTCAACTTGAACAACAGAAGGAACAGCACAAAATCTGAAAGGATGCACATCAGAAGCCCCTCTGTCAGTGAAGTAAACCCTGATGCATTTCAGTTTCACACTCAGGGAACCTCTGATGGAACAAGGACTTCCAATACACTAAGGTGGCTATAGCAATGGAGCTGTTGATCCTGAATACGATATCTTGCTCCTTTTCTGAAAATGCTCCTGCATCTTTATAAAAGAAACCAGTGCTCTCAGTGCTGCTTCTTTGGAACACATCTGCATTACCAAGAAAAGCCACGACTGTGTACAAAAATAGCAACACCTGAGCAGTGGAGCAGTCTCACTGCATTCTGCTTAAATAATTTTCGCTCCATGATCAAGTCAGGGGAAATTCAGTTCTTCATATTCAGAAGCCTGGTTAGTTGGCATCTGTAACATCATAGCCTCATCCCGCTCTCCAGCCAGATATATTCAATCACCTGCCTTTTTTGTAGTGAAGGTGTGAGAAAATAAACCTCATCCTCTGAGACAACAAGCTGTGGCCATTTTGGTTTTAATGTTACATTGAACTATCCATTCATTTTAAAATCTCTCCCTTCCTCCAGAGGGCTCCGGTCAGTGACGAAGGGAGGGGGAACTGTGCCCAGGGCTTGAGTACCCCCTCCCGCCCCAAAATGCCCTGACATGTCTCAACACGCCCCGCCCCCAAAACATCCCCATCCCCGACATGTGACGGCAATGGCGACACCCAGGACAAGCCGCCCCAGATGTCCCCATTGCTGCTACGCATCTGGCTCAGGTCAATGAATAGAATTTACCACCACCCATTTTGTCCTAATGACAGCTCTACCCTGAACATATGATTCAAACCTCACATTTATCCAGGTACTGATTTCCAGGTTCATTCATAAAGTGAATGTACTTTGGTTCTTTGTTATGAATAGATTTATGAGCATACAGAGAAGATTAATGAGCATTTACAATAACATGAAATTCGTATGATGAAGCTGCCTTACACTGAATCAGATAATTGGTCCATCATTGGTCCAAGTCAATATTGCCTACTCAGGCTGCCAGTGGTTCTTCAGGGTCTCAGACAATGGTGTTTCACATCACCTGCAACCTGATCCTTTTATCGAGAGATGCCAGGGATTGAACCTGGGACCTTCTGTAGGCAAAAGAGATGGTCTATCACTGAGCCATGCTGAGTCAGAGTGACTAGGATGTGAAACCACATGCATAATCCTAGTCTATCACTCTAATACCACACTGTCTCACAACTTTAAAAAATTTGAGCTCCTCTGTCATGAAGCCCTTCGGGGATTGGGCGGTATATAAGACTGATAAATAAATAAATAAATAAAAGCTATCAAAGTAGGTAGCTTTAATGTATCAATTTATAGCCTTAATGTATATAGCCTTAATGTATCAATAATTATAATATATTGAATAGGCTAGCAGATTAACAGAAGGTTTCCAGTGAGTATTATCAGTAGTGACAGAAATTTATTTGAAAGACATCTTGTTCACAAGCACCAGTTTTTCTCTTCAAGGTGTAGTGACAGATCAATGTCAGATAAGTTCCAGAGCTTAGGTAAGCAAACCAAGTGACCCAAGTCCCTTGTTCTCTTAGCAACTTACTATATACCCTAGAACTGTGGTGGTGAACCTTTGGCACTCCAGATGTTATGGACTACAGTTCCCATCAGCCCCTGCCAGCATTGCTAATTGGCCATGCTGGCAGGGGCTGATGGGAATTGTAGTCCATAACATCTGGAGTGCCAAAGGTTCGCCACCACTTCCCTAGAACATGTTCTAGAATCCTCTGCAATTAAGAGGAAGAGGAGGAAGAGTTTGGATTTATACCCTACCTTTCTGTCCTGTTAGGAGTCTCAAAGCAGCTTACAAACTCCTTTCCTTCCTCTCCCCACAACAAACACCTTGTGAGGTAGGTAGGGCTCAGAGAGTTCTGAGAGAACTGTGACTAGCCCAAGGTCATACTGCAGGCTCCATATGGAGGAGCAGGGAAATAAATCCAGTTCATCAAATAAGAGTCTGCTGCTCATGTGGAGGAATGGGTAATCAAACCCAGTTCTCCAGATTAGAGTCCACCATTGTTAACTATTACATCATGCTGACTCTTAACCAGTGGTGTACCACTAATGGGGTATCCCATGGGGTATCCCATGTCCCCAGGTGCATGTCGTTTCATCACGTGAGGGGCACTGGCCGAGCCCACCCCCCAGTCTCCTTGCAGGAGCTGGCCTGCAGGGAGGTGCAGGCAGGGCTCGGGGGCGGGCGGCGCAGGCAATCAAACCAAGTCAAACGTAAACATTTATTCCTTAGAAATAAAATCTTCAGTTGACTCAGGAAAAGCCCCAGAGTTACCAACCCCATTATATCCTGGAATGAGTTCTAGTTCTCCTTCTATTCCACTTGGTAGCATCTTTTTTGAAGGATTCCACTGATAGTGTTTTGCTGAAGAAATGGGGCATTCCAGGACTCTGGAGCTTCCCATCTGGAGCTTCCCATCATGAACGGAACTCCAGATACTCCAACTACATTTTGAACTGAGCTATGGAGCCCAAATCTATATTACATTGAACAAGGGGAGGCACAAGGACTCACAAGGTAAAAAAAAAATCCATCCCCCTCAGTAGCCCTCATTTCCTCTCCTCTTGCTCATCCTTGTATCACTCCTTTCTCCTTCCCCAGCCTCTCCTATTACCACTGCTTATTTATTTGTTTGTTTTTATATTCTTTATACTCTTCCCTTCACCGGCTTGGGGCAGCTTACAACATTTAACAATAAATACAATAAAATGTATTAAACCCTGACCTAGCTCTTATGGCGATTAGACTATCTCAAACAGGAGGGCAAAGACAAATAAGAATCACATTGCCTTTGCTCTCCTTCTCAGACCTATCTGCTTCTCCTCTCTCTACACCTTCCTGCTACTGCAGCTTTCTATCCTTACCCTCAGCCACTCCTTAGTACTGCATTTTTTAAAATAAAAAGGCCTAATTGGATGGGGTTGCTAGGCAACTTTCTAATGCTGACTGTGATCTTGTGAGATATGAGCATGACCTATCCAGACACAACATATAATAACAGTGATTATCCTGTTATTCAGATTACTGTTGTATTTTAGCCCTATTGTATATATTTTTTTAAAAAAATCTTTAATAAAATTTTATAATCATATTTTTTTGAAAAAAACATACCTGTATTAGTGTTAATGGAACCATAACACTTTATTTCATGGTCACAAGTATATTAATTCATTCCACTCTTCTCCTTTTAAAGGCCTGAGAGCACGTAACAATACACCTGTAAAACAACTACTGAAATCAGAATGAAATGATATAAGATAGCCACAGATAATAAAAACCAGCTCAAAGAATAGTACTTTTAAAAGATTCTCGGGTTCATAATTGTTCATTCTTCTTCATCTGCAGAATGACTAGCAGGAAAATGCCTCTGACTCAGTGGCGTAACTAGGCAAACTGGAGCCCTGGGGAAAAACCTGAGTTTGATGCCCCCCCCAGGCGCGTGCCCAATGCAACGCGCACCCCCCCTTGTAGCTATGCCCAGTGGCGTATCTAGGCAAACTGGAGTTTGGCGCCCCCCCCATGGGCAGCCACCCTCCCCCACTGTGACCAAGCAATGATTTTTTACACCAGGTTGTTTCAAAGTCACCATCACATTATAGAACATGCCCCAACTCACAAATCTGAGCACAGCAATAAGCCATGCCACACATCGGAAACAATTTTTTGAAAACATTTTTAAAGTGCTTTCAAAATGTTTTATTACTGCTATGAAAACATTTTATGGTGTTGTATCCAGTACCCCCAATTGGGGGAAACAGCATCACTTTCAATGTTTCAAAGGAGAATCTGGGCTCCCTTGTTTAAACAAGTGATGCTGGAATCCACCCCCAAACAGCATCATTTTCAATGGTGTTTAAACTAGGGAGCCCAGATTCTCCTTTTAAATCTACCTTAAAGGGAGAATCTGGGGTTCCCAGTTTAAACAACATTGGAAGTGATGCTATTTTGGGGTTGATTCTCCCCCACCCTGAAACAGCATCACTTGCAATGTTTAAACTGGGGA
Source organism: Sphaerodactylus townsendi (assembly GCF_021028975.2). Taxonomy (NCBI): domain Eukaryota; kingdom Metazoa; phylum Chordata; class Lepidosauria; order Squamata; family Sphaerodactylidae; genus Sphaerodactylus; species Sphaerodactylus townsendi. Next base: position 95,659,808 of record NC_059433.1, read on the forward strand.
CCTCAGATTCTCCCTTTAAATCCATGTCAAAGGTGGGGGGATTTAAAAGGAAAATCTGGGGAAATTTGGGAGGTGCCTGCTGGCAGGGGTGCAATTGTTAAGCTAGCAGCACCAAACTTTCAGGGTATCTTTAGGAGACTCCCCTAATGATTCCACCCAGAATTGGTGAAGTTTGGTTCAGGGGGTCCAAAGTTATAGACCCTCAAAGGTGTAGCCCCCATCTTCTGTTAGCTCCCATTGGAAACAATGGATGATGGGGCACCCCCTTGGAAGTCCATAGTTTTGGACCCCCTGAACCAAACTTTACAAAACCTGGGTGGTATCAGTAAAAGATTCTCCTGGTGATACCTCCCAGGTTTGATGTAGTTTGGTTCAGGGGGTCCAAAGTTGTCGACCCTCAAAGGTGTAGCCTCATCTCCTATTAGCTCCCATTGGAAACAATGGGGGATGGGGCACCCCCTTTGGGAGTCCATAACTTTGGACTCCCTGAACCAAACCTCACCAAACCTGGGTGATAGCATCAGGAGAGTCTCCCAAAACATCCCTGAAATTTTGGTGCTGCTAGCCTAAAAACTGCGCCCTCTGCAGGCCACAAATGGAAAAACACTGAAAATACAAAAAATCCCACAAACAAACCTGCGCCCCCCACAGGGCTGCGCCCAGGGCAACTGCCCACTTTGCCCAATGGGAGGAACGCCTCTGCTCTGACTGCAACAGATATGGGGCTGCCGCTTACACTGTCCCAAATTTCATATAAACATTAGATCATCAGTAAAGTTAGCCAAGCATTGTCTGCTCTGGCTTTTGCAGGAGTCCTGTTTCATGAGGCTAGATCTACATATGCAGCAGGCAGAAAAGATTGCACCATTTCTGCCATGGCGGGGAGGAAGTTGATGTTATTCTTAGAAGCTGCCATTTTTAAAAAGAAAATCCAGGATATTAGGGTCAGAACCAAGTCAACCTTCTTTCTCCCAGTCATACTAGATTTCTTCTAGCATGGAACTTTTTATGTGAAGGACCATATAAAATTTGTACCACTCTAATTAATTATGCTCAGAAACTTTCCGGTTTGGTTCATATCCTGATTACTAGACACATGCAATCATTTTGTGAGCTGTTTGGATGTGTATGAGGGCCAAACTAGACATTACACCAATTTAGAGAAGAGTTTGACTGTTCAAAATGGTTGTCAGGATCGGATCAGGATCAGGCCCACAGCACATCAGATCTTGTTCTGCTGCTGCTACTGCTGAATCCTGATACCAGGGATTGAATTGGAGACCTGCTGCATAAGAAGAACATGTTTCAGTTTTTCCCACCTTTGTAATGTCTAGCGATACAAAACAGTTTACATTATGTTGTTGTGTTCCCCATCACCATTGTGCTTCATTGGTTGCCATGTGCAGGGCTAGTAAAAGCAGTGATGACAACACATATTTTAGACATTACCACAAGGAATGGGATATGGGTTCATACTGGCAACAGCCATACCCCTTCTTGTCCCAACCTGATGAAATGGAAATAGGGAAGAAGTATTCTCCCCAATATTCTACTGTAAAACATACCACAAAAACCGATATGCCTAGAAGTGAGCTGAGTGAATCAGCACTGTTCTTGGTCATGTGGCAACCTAAAATGAAAATGAGATAAAATGAATACTGAATCCCAATCTAAATCAAGCGGTCACCCATAAAAGAACAATGACTACAAATGGGCCACACAGCCTTCAGGGAATTGGGGACGGGGGAGAGGGGTTGCTATAAAAACACCTTTTTTGTTCAACAGTATAATAAAGAGAGACAACGTATAAGCAACTAATTATTTTTAATATCTGGAGACTCAATTGTTATACATCACCAGCCACTCTCCAAGTGACCTCCATTATTTTTTTTCCTGTGCAAACTTTTCTTTTTAAAAACAGCAGGATTGGGATAAAGGTTTGTTAACCACAAATCATTCGCTTCTCTTAAAACAAAATGTAAATCATAAAGCTTTCATAATATACTAACGAGCTCTAGCCGAAGTAAACATTTATTCAAACATCACATAAACAATGAGTGAATACAATGTAAATCTCCAAAGATTTGACTTAATATAACTTTGTTCTTATTAGCACTTATGAAGAGCGCAGGGTGGAAAAGAAAAGGGATTTTATATTGGTTTTTAAAAACATTACAGCACACTGCTATTTTGTGCTCCTGGAATTATTTGGAGAAATCAGCACCTAGCAAGGGAAAAATGTTGACTAAGATACATAGAATACTAAGATACATTTTCACATAGAATCATCTAATCACTTTTTGTTTAACTGGATTGTGTATTTGGTTATCCATCAAGCTCTCCTACATTTTTTTATTCTCAACATGACACTTTGGAGATATACCAAACACACCCAATTAAATATGGTTTGTGGGGCAATATCTGTTATAAATTTTACATCTCATTTGAAAAGGTGCTTCTCTGTGGATTCCAATCCATATCTATAAAGGCAGATCCAACTTTGTTGGGTGTTGTCATATACACAACCAAGAGTGAGATGTATGCCAGAAACACTGTTGAAGTGAGAGTGAAGTACCACTATGAGGACTACCAGGAACCAATGTAAATTAGAACACCACCAGTCTGACTGGCAAGGGTCAAAGAAGGGCAAGTACCTGTTCCAAAATCCAATGCCCCCTCCCCAAAAAACCATATTTAAGTACACCAACATATACTCCTTAATCTCAAAGACACAATGGACATATGGAAAATGTTTGCCCTGAATTTAGATCTTTAAGCCTTACATCTTCTCTCTATAGTAAATACTGTATTACTGGCATAACATGTTCTACAAGTCTGTAGCAGTCCTATGGCCCAGTCCTGCTGCACATGACCAAAGATAAGACCACAGCAGTCTGGTTCCCATTTTCAGAAGTCGCTTCAAATGGAAGCAGAAGAAGTAACTGATAGGTTGACAGGTGGACCTGTTACCCTAAGTAGGCAGTCTCCATTTTAGTTGAGGGAATTAGCTGGAGAGAGAGAAGAGGGGAACTGGGATCTATAACCTATGTATATCAGGATAGTCCTGGGTAAAAACTCTCAGATGAGCAGGCAGTATTCAGCTGTCCTCCACCGCATCCGAAGGCCATTTGGAATTGATATGGAAGTTCAGCCTTTTCAGCTTTTCCAAAAATTTCCAGATCTTTTAAAGCAGAACCCTGCCGCCACCCCCCTGCCACTGCCAAAAAAATACTAAAAAATGGTGCACACCCCTATTTGACCCGCAAGATGAATCCCAAACTCTGTGAGTGGCAACCATTTTGTATGGAGCAGTGCCTTGCTCTTATGCCAATGTTTGCCCCCCTTGCCTTTGTGGTGGGATTCAGCAGTTTCGCACCACTTTGGCAGAAACGGTTGTTAAAATGGTGTTTGTGAACAATCAGTTGTTAAATTATTTGAATCCAACCACCAGAACCAGTTGTTAAATTATTTGAATCCCACCACTGGTCTGACTACTTGCCAGTCAACATTTTCTGGTCATTGTTACTTCCGGCAACATGTAGCTTGGACTCCTTGTCTCCTTAAATCCATTCCTTCATAAATCAGCATTTGTACTGGACCAGGATCTTAAAGGTCAACATCAGCACCTTAAATTGGGCCAGAGTAGCAATTAAGAGCCAGTGTATATGGAACATGACTGGAGAGATAATGTGACCCATTCCAGTAACCTTTCTGTACCACTTGTAGCTTCTAGATAATCTTCAAGGAAAGCCTCATGAAGAGCACATTACAATAATCTAATCTAGATTTTTACCAGGGCATGCACCACAGTAACAGGATATTTTTTGTCCCGGAAGGGCCACAGCTGGCTCACCAGTGGAAATTGCTGAAAGGCACCCCTGGCCCCATTACCATTTGCTTGGGTCCTGGGTCCAGAAACACCCCCAAGCTACAAACCGACTCCTTTAGGGAAAATGCAGTCCCATGAAATACTCCCATTCCTGGGCCAGACCTTGCCCCACCACTAGCACCTGTGTCAAGATTGAGGCTTGGGTTCTGTGTGGTTTCCGGGCTGTATGGCCGTGTTCTAGCAGCATTCTCTCCTGAATGCTCTTCTCTCAGCCTTCGACAATACAAAGATTGAGGCTGTTTCTGCACAGCTAGATACATCCAAAAGGGATGTATCTAGCTGAGAGATCTCTGTAACCAAAGTTTGTTTTATTTCTTTGTTTTGAATTTTTACAATGAAAATTGTTGAGAACTCAGCTGGAGTGGAGTTTTGAAGCAAAGAACCCAAATCTTACTGAAGCAAGTTTGCTACCCCGCAGGCTTGGCGTGACATCGTCCATCACTTTTAATAACAGCACCCTACTTGCTCTTCCTCTACGGTTAGAAAGCATGTTAAAACTGAAAATGAACAGTGAGAAAAAGTGCAAATATACACTTTTAACAACAAAGTACATTGCCATCCGAGGATGGGACTGCCCTTGCTCCATGATCCCTCCACCTTTTCCCTGGAAAAAATTGTTCAACATACATAGCTGTGAGGTAAAATTTGGCCATAGCCAAACCATTTATTAACACATATGCAATTATAAAGTGTAAGGAGCAGCATGGGCTCTGATCTGTACTTTGGGCAGCCTGGCTGCTGCCCCCATTGAGCCCTTTCCTCCAACCTGCCCGTTGGAGGAAGATGTCACCTTTTAACTCAGCAGGGCAGAATGGCCACTTGCTGGATCTTCTGCTGGACTGCTGGATGGAGGGCCACATGCTGAACATCCTTTTACTGCCAAGGGGTGCAAACCTCAGATGCCCCCCCCCCGGGTGTTCCACCCCACAGCTTGTTCTACCCCATAACCTCTTACAGAGTATCCCCAAAGAGGGGTAGCTCTCTGGCTCCCTTTTCCACAGATCAGTTCCCATGCACAACCTGCCTGTCTGGCTATGACAAAGAAGACATGCAGCATCACTTTCCAAGTGTCCTGAGGGAGAGGTCGGTGGGAAACTCGCCATTGTCTGCTGGAGGAAGAGGGGGTGAGAGGCTTGTCCTTGCCATTTAAGGTGCCCCCTGCCCCTTCTGATGACATCCGCCGACCCCCTCCCGGCCAGCAATGGTGGCCTTGCCAATTCGCGGCTGTTCTTTGCCTTTTAACTGATTTTTGAGGCAATCTGTCGTGTGGACAAATACAGTTTACTTACTACAGGGAAGGGAAACTTGGAAGAAAAACAATAAACATGTTTCTTACTAGCTAGCACCAACAGCCAGCTTGCTGCTTAGACTATTACATGGCTACTAAGCTACAGACAGACTGAAACTGACTACGTGCAGAGTGCAACACAAAGAACATATATCTGAAGCCTACGTGTAGACCTGCATGTAGCCCACCCAACCAATAGGTATCAATTACCTGGTCACTGACTTCTGACCTCACTAACTAATTAGCATGCAACAATTAACCCCTTCATTACTGGATTGTGTGACTGCCACTTGCCAAATCCCATCACAATTCTATGTGAAGTTATTACAGTCTACTCTTATTGACTTCAATTGACTTAGATTGCACTACCTGTATAAGATTACACTGTGAGTTAGCCAAGAAAATACTGTAAATTTAGCTATCTGTCTTCCAAAATACAGAGAAAAAATGTTAATAGTTCCAAAAAGATAACTTGTGAAAGGAAGGGAATTAATGTCAGATTCCCATGTGATATAAAATGGTATTTTGTAACATGCTAGTGTTGAAATCTCAACAGAAGTCAACATGACCCAAAACTCACTATCTGCATTGCTGCAGTTGTGGATGAATGAGTTTCACACTTGAGGAATGCACAGAGTACAACGGCATTTTTTAAAAATAACTCTTCAAAATGCTAACAGTCCTAATACATTGGTTTCAAAGTCAAGGAAAAGAATGTTAGGTTCTTTTTTTTAACCAAAGGACTATGTTCTATTCAAAGTAGAATTCAAGGCATTCTGTGAAATCTGCATTGTGATGTATGACTTGACCAAGATGAGGAAGTCCATTGACAAAATGACAGACTGTGGCGATTTTCAAAGCCAACCTCAGAAATCCTTGTATGAATACAGCCCTACTGATCTTTCTCCGCCCCACTGTAATGCAGGTCACTGGCTACTCCTTTCAAATATATTTGTATTGAGGCACTGCTCATTTAACCGTGATGTATTAGTAACACAGAAAACGGTAGTACAAAGATTCTGAACAGAAAGGTGTTAGGGAGAGCAGGCGCTTAGAGAGCATTTGGCACTTCTAAAGGCCCCTTCCTATGAGTTACTGCCCTAATAAATGTGCAGGTAGTATTGGGATGCAGGAGCCCAGCCTATCAACACCCAGGAATCCATTTATCAGAGCAACTTTACTTGATGCTTGCGAGGCTTTAGCAAGTCTCACAAACTTCTGCCTTTCCTGCCCTTGCTAAGATGCAGAGGCCAGAACCAAAGGAACAGAAATGTTTGTCTTAATGGCATCTAACCTTTAATTGGGCACAGATACATAAGAGATGCCCACGGGTCTGAGGAGAGAAAAGAATAACAGATCATTGAAGGTCAATGTTCTTAACAATTTTGTGTCTTCAATGTCTTCCCATATAGCCTAAAGACTGTCTTCCTAAAGATTGTGAGAGATTATCTAGTGGTTTAATGCAGTACCACATTTGAGGACTGTGCAAGGATTCCGTTGGGGTAAAATACACCATCAAGATTTCTGGGCTTAATACAGTTAATCTGGTTGCTCATTTGCTTCCAAGCACAAGTCAAGGGGCTGGTTCTTCCCTATAAAGTCCTAAATGATCTGGGATGAAGGACAAGGCCCTCCATTATAAGCATTCATATCAGTTAAAACTAAAGCCACCAAAAGATAGGGAACAAGGGGAAGATAAGTTCTGTGCTCAGAAACTCAGGCAGTGCACCCGCCTCATTTTGATGTTATGTATGAGAACAGCCAGCATGATGTCTGTGGATTTGGAGCACTGGCTTAAATGTTGGCATTTCAGCTAGGAATCCAAACATCCCACTCTCAATGAAACATTTTGGTTGAAATTATAGCAAGTGAGATACGGAGAAATGGCATCCACCTGAGAATTTACCCCAACCAGGTCAGGGCTCAAATAACACTAGCATTTAGGACAAGAATCAAGAGAAGGAAAAGGGGACCTGTTACCATGTACAACAATAGCCACCCTTAGCACGGCATAAGAATCAGGTTAACTGTGATATCCTCACTGGTGATTAATCCTGGGATAGTCACCCGAACTATCCAGGTTCCCTTGAGATCTCCCCACAGCCGAACTGTGGAACACAGATCAGTCCCTTTTCTGGCGCTCCCCCCACCCGCCTTATCACTGGATTTTCCTGGACCATCTTGTATATGAACCTTTTTGAAAAATACTCCAGTGGGAGATAATAGGAGATGGGGGCTACACATTTGAGGATCCATAACTTTGGCCCCCATGAACCAAACTTCACCAAACCTGTGTGGTATTATCAGGAGAGTCTTCTACTGATACCACCCAAGTTTTGTGAAGTTTGTTCCAGGGGATCCAAAGTTATGGACTCCCAAAGTGGGTGCCCCATCCCCCATTGTTTCCAATGGGATATAATAGGAGATGGGGGCTTCACATTTGAGGGTCCATAACTTTGGCCCCCATGAACCAAACCTCACCAAATCTGGATGGGATCATCAGGAGGGTCTCCTAATGATACTCTGAATTTTTGGTGCTGCTCGCTTAACAATTGCACCCCTGACAGCAGGCACCCCCACAAGGGGCAGGCCTAGATGTTTTCACTAGAAACATGTTGCAGTGAGGATGTTGGAACCTGGATGGAAAGGTGCCGATTCTTTTGAAACTTGGTTGTATCTAGATTAAATTTTCAGTGGGAATTTGGCCTGACTCACAACCGAGATTATTTAAAAGGTTTACAAAATGTTGTATAGAGTTTGTGTGCTCTGTACATAATACAACTCATGTAGAAATGGCTCACGGCAATAAGAATCACTTATGATATACATGGTAGAAATTGTACCATTGTTAATCTGTCACTCAAAGATTTTGTTATATATGAAGAGCACATCACATCTCAACACAGCATCCTTTCTGTCAATCAAAAAGGTAATTCTATACAGATCTAACACCTATTAGATTATTAAATTGGCAGAAGCTATAAAACATTGTTCTAATGTGGTATCAAATTGATCCAAGTTGCAGCAGAAGCCAGAATATAAGAGCTGTGCTATAACAGATCACCAACCATTTATCTTAATGCTGTGTCAATTACACATAATTATTTTCTTTAAAAAATCTCTGACAGAACAGGCTCGGTTTGACCCACAAGCCCACCCAGCCCTCTCCTGGGGGGTTCCCAACTTCTCCTGGGAGGGGCTTTCTTCCTCTCTCTAGGGTAATTGCTGCCATCACCTGACCTTTGTAGGAATTTCCCATTGTAGCACACAGATCCAAAGCAGAACAACAGGTTGAGGTGACATGTTGCCTTCTGCAAAGAGTTCGCTGTCGTGCTCTCCCTTTTATTTGCCATGGGGGCGGGGATTGCCCTAGCAAGTCTTGCCTCATGGAGCTGATCCTGCAGGCTACTTACAGATGCCATGCAAATGATCTAGCTGACCTTTGGCCCTCAGCTAACTCCACACTCAGTCTTTGGCACTGTTGCTCTAAGGGGGAAGGCGGGCTGGAGGGACTGCTTGCTTGAGGCACTGGGGCACACCAGATTGCTGGAGAGCCAAGCAGATGGTCTTGGCACTGGCCTGTTAGCGGGGGGGGGGTGTGTTCCTTCTGGGTTGAGTTACTATGCTTGCACTGCTCTCTGCTCTTCTATTGGTGGATCTAGGCGAACAGATGCTGCTTTGCTCACAGTCGGCTCTTCTGCCTCATCCAAGCTACAGTTGCCGTCATTCTCAAAGCCAAGGAATGTTCCTTTGCTACCGGTGGAGAGATCGAGAGGGGGATGTGGCAGGCTGCTTTTGCTTTCAAGACCATAAAATGTCTCCTCACTTTCCGGTGAGGAGGACAAGGGCGAGGATGAAGGGCTGGCCAGGGATGGTTTACAGCCTGCTGTGCCACTGGGTAATAGATGCTTGCCAACTGCCACCCCCCCTCCTGGTGCCCACCTTTTAAAATAGCATGACTAAGACAGAGGAGCACTTCTAAGACAGTGCAGAGGATTTTTAACAGCCTCCAATGTTAAGAAGTATTTATTTAAAAAGAAAATGTTTACAAGCATAATTTCTGCATGCACCAGATTGAGCAAGGGATTCAAAAGAAAGGAGGGATAAACACTATTCCTCTGTCCCTTTCTCTTTACATACCCTATCAGTTGTTAAAATAGGGCAGGGTCTTAGGCTCAGGTCATTTCAGCTGCCTACAGATTCTCCATTGCCTGAAAGAAATCCTTTAACTCCTTGGGCAAAATGACTGCTTCCTCCAGAACTCCTGCAAGAGCTTTGGCTTCTTTAATGGTTTCAGCCAGAAAAGGGCTTCCTCTCTACTGCCAAGAGTTTTATCAGTTCTCAGTCCCCACCCCCTTGACCTGGTCAGTCTGGGTCAAGGACGTTTTTCCTGTTGGATCCAGGCATCTTCTTCCTGAGGCCCTTCTGTCTTTTTAAGGCTTCAAATATATTATACCTGCTTGGAAAAGGAAGGCAAATTTAACCCATCCCATTGTCTCTCACTACCTGTATTAGCATTTCTAAAGTTATTGGGCAAGGCCAGATGCCTCCAACTCAGAGGAAAAAGAATGCTTAAAATGTTCCCTTCAAACTTCAAAGTGTGAGAGAGCCATTTCTTCATAAAATCTATTATTGAATCCTTCTAGAATACCTGCAGTGTCACAGATCACAAGGAGAAGAGGAACTTTACCTTTAAGGCCCCATTCCCATGATGATAGCAGTGATAAGTATATCACAGCTGGCGAGTGTTGGACAGAGTCTCAGTCCCTCCTAAGATCCTTGATAGTTCAGATGCATTGAACTACATCAGTGGTTCTCAACCTGGGGGTCGGGACCCCTTTGGGGGTTGAACGACCCATTCACAGGAGTCACCAAAGACTCTCTGCATCAGTGTTCTCTATCTGTAAAATGGATAAATGTTAGGGTTGGGGGTCACCACAACATGAGGAACTGTATTAAAAGGTCACAGCACTAGGAAGGTTGAGAACCACTGAACTACATAGAGGGAAGATACAGAAAAAGGCAGAAATAGGGAAAGGCAAAGGGCTGCCTGTAGCAGATGGTCCTTGGTAGGAAGTATGTCTGGTATATGGGAGACTCCTGCTATTCAGAACAAGTTCTGTCATGCTGCCTTGTTGCCTAAGGTTCATCACACAGACAGGTCAGTGTGTTCAAGATGATGTGTTAGTGCCCAACTGGATGAAATAAAGGCCTGGTGCTTACATGATCTGTGGAGAATTGCTGCAACTGAAAAAAAGTTATCCTGCTTAGATTCCATGGTAACAGTTACAAGCACTAATCATGCAGGTAGTTCAGGTAAGAGATTAATTCCAATAACTGAACCATATCCTCATTAGTGCAATACTGGACAGACATTTCTGTGTTCCTAAGGATCCCATATGACTTTCAGTACTTGTTGGAATTTTTAATTCTGTTTAGTCCACACCAGTTGGAGTAAGTATAAACTTTCTGAGATGTGTAATCTTCACCAGTTGAACCAGGTGACGCCACTACCTAGTCTCATGTCTATCCTTTGAAACCCTATTCCCTTAGTTGGCTACAAAATACACTTGGGGTGGAGGAGCTAACTACAAGTATACATTAAGGTAAGTTTGTAAGTCTGCCACACTTGTAAGAGCAAGAGGAAGCCCTGGCAACAAAATATCAAACTTTTCCAATGGCAGTGGAAGGGTAAGGAACCATACAAGTTCAACCACAGTGCCTGAAAGATATGACAAAAGAGCCTATCCTCTGTATTTCATTAAACTGAAAAACTTCACCTGACTTCATTACTTTTAAAGTTTAAAAAATATTTTTTTCAATAGGCTGCAAAGCAGCATTTCTGAAACTGATATCCATAAGGGGAACCAGAAGTCCTTTGTAAAGACAAACAGTAAGTCCTTCTAGTAATCATCCATCTGTGAAAAAGGAGCTTTGTGAGTTTTCTAGGAATGAAGAGAAAAGTCTGTTTCAGGGAACCAAGATGGACTCTTTTGAAGGGAATAAGTGCCTGTATTGTATACAGGTCTGGTCTATTGTCTTTAAAAGGGCACTATAGAACTAAAAAGGTACACAAAGTGACAAGTTAAATTATCAGGGTGTTGGAGTAATTTACAGACTAGGAATGTCTAAGCATTGGCAATTTTCAATTATTTATTTAAAACATTTTTATTCCATCTTCAGGTTGCCACCCATTTAGTCTCAGATGATGGACCCCAAAGATTACTGCAATGATCGGGTAGATTCATTTGGGTATACTCAGTCTTAAGGTGTGCTAGTCCCAAGAACCATAGGGCTGTATTGTAAATTACAGGCAATCGTTTGATTTGCTGAAAGCCCAGATAACTGCAAAATGCATGGTTTGATAGAGGAAATACAGCAGACAGCACTGGGTCAGAAATGAAAGGAGTTAACTTGAGAGTGTCCAGTGAATAATGGAGAATCTTCTTGGAAGAGTAAGTGAGGGGGTGAGAAGAAGACGTCAAAGGCAGTAGTACAAGCTTAAAAGTAAAATTGGGTGATTGATGAAAGCAATCAGGAAATGAAAATAATCTGAGTATTTTGGTACAGTTCTTAATATACAGATTTTGAGCACAATCCTATTACTTTTTTGAGCTGTTTCATTTCAGTGAGATCTTATGTAATAGAACTTTCATTTCTTGTATACCACACTGCTTGACATTTTTAAGATGCCCTCATTCATGTTGAAATAAACCCTCTTAGGTTTCACTAAACTGTGAAAACACTTTTTAAATAGCACTTCATTCAAAGTAAAAAAAAAAGTCTTCCCCTGACAATACCCACAAAATAAAATGGACTGATATTCTTACTGATGAAATATTTCCTGCACACAGGTAAAGAATAATAACTCATTTCTAAATTTATACTTTTAGTTATTTCCCTCCAACATACAAAATTAATCTCTGCATTAGAAAAAAGTAGCCAGTGTAGTTTCCCTCAAGAAGAATGAAGATAAAATGCAACATAGGGCCAATTTAAACACTTCAAGACATTTTCCAGTTGCAATGAGCCCCTAAGGGCAATTTGCTACTAGCCCCCAAGAGCAATTTTGATACATATAGAAACATAACGTGCAATATCTGGGCCTCAGTTCCCTACAAATGTATTCATCACAGCTGGAGTTTCCTTGTAATGAAAGCACCACTGTACAACTTGAAATACTTACATGAGTTTTATTAAGTATTCCTTTAGTGCCAAGGTTCTCAAAAAGTGGTGGTAAGTGCCTATGGAAAAGGAAACATCTGCAAGGTAGATACTGGAGTAATCTACAGCTAGTCTTATTGACAGACCTATGATGGACATGAGGTTGAAGATGATAGACATGAGGGGATTGGGAGGCCCCTTTTACTAAAATAAAATGAAATTGCTAAAATAATTTTTAATAAAATGGTCTAAAAGAAGATGGTTGTGCTAAAAGAATCTTTAACATCCCTTCACCCTGATCCCCAAACCTTCTTGTCTATAGGTAGACTTGTACAGGTGAGTACCTTGCTGTATCCTTATGCACTCTCCCACTAAACCAATGGCTATCCAGGTCTAGTATCTGTCGTTTATGAACCAGGATGTCCATGATTGCTTCTCAGCCCTAACATAGCCATATTTTCCTTCTTAATTGTAGCTCTATTGCTCCCCCACACACACACACAACCCTTTCCCTGCTACATGTGGCAATAGCAGCCATCAAGATGGGGGCCAGGAATGAGTACTCCTTACTTTAGTGGAAATTAGCCAAAATGGACCCTACAAAATTGACTTCATTCCCCCCTGTCCAGGGATTGTGCCTTTTCAGTTTTTCAGTTACCACAGCAGTGATGGGGGATTTAGAAGGAATTATGTATATTTATTACTTTGCCTGTAAAACTTTGTATGTGATTTCATTTTCCAGAGGATGCAGACTGCTCACTTAACAGACAACAAACTCTAATGTTAGATACAAAACTTTCAAACATGGATTTCGAAGCAACTAAGAAGAAAAAAGACGGGCAGAAATTTGAGACTTCAGAACTGGGAGCAAAAGGAGGTGCTTAAGTTTGTTACCCCAAAAGATTATAACATCAATTAGATGGTTATATCCATTTTTAACTTATACAGGTACTCTTTTCATTGTATTTGTTTGTCTAACTCAAAGAGAGAAGAAGAAGAGTTGGATTTATATCCCCCTTTATTAGAGCAACAAATCCAGCAAATGTAAAGCATTAAAGATGAGATTGTATGTAAACTAACTGCAGCATTTGTAACAAGCATTTTATTAATGGCCCTTTCCCCACTCACCTTGCCGCCTTCGAGGGTTAGCTCATGGGCAATTCCAGTATAGCGCCAATTCCTGGCAGCTGAGCTTCCCCGACCCGCATTCCTCTTGTGAGGGTCAAGAATCAAAAGGCGCCATTTCAAAAGGCACCAGGAATTCCGCGCGTTGAGGGGGCGAGAGGCAGCGTCGGGGCGGCTGCGTTCTCACCGCCCCTGAAGTGGGGAAGGCAGCTGGACCCCGCGCTACTTCAGGAGAGTAGCGCGGGGCTTAAGGAAAGTGGGGAAAGGGCCATTAACAGAAGCATGTTGTTTTTCCCCACTGTGGATCTCAAGACAGGATCTGTTTCCCACCTTTCTTTCACCCAATCACTAACCAAACACTGACTTCTTAAGCTTCAGGAAGAGTGATGTATCAGATCCCTACCCTCAAATTATGGTCTTTTCAACAGTCCCTTCTTGTTCCCTTACATAAAGTAGGTAAGGTCAATGACAGTTGTTTGAAAGGTTTTCCATAGTTAGTCCATGATGTTGAAATTGTCTGCCTTTTGTGTTTCAAAGCATATTATGGGTATATAAAAGTAATTCTACAGAACCTTTCCTTAGTGATTCATTCAGATTTTCTAGGTTTAAAACTTAAAAAAAAATTTTTTTTGATGCTTTGAATATTGGTTTGAAGTTGGTTTTATGCAGTGGTGGGATTCAAATAATTTAACAACCAGTTCCGGTGGTGGGATTCAAATAATTTAACAACTGGTTAATTTAATAATTTAACAAGCACAATTTTAACAACCGGTTCTGCCAAAGTGGTGCAAACCTGCTGTATCCCACCATTGGTTTTATGTATTATTGATTCTAATGTATATTGCTTTGAAACTTTTGAATTAAATAAACTACAGCTAGTTTTCACATAACATAAAAAGATAGTAAACGAATGGCATTGAATTCCTCTTTTCTTTGGTATGTTATAAACATTTTTGTTGAAAGAATTTTATGTTACTAGGATCAAGCTCTCATATTTCAGCAAAGAGTAACTTATTTAATTTATTTCTTAACAGAAGAAAGGAAACAGTTCTTTCATTTCTGATCACAAACCTATCACAGACCACAAGGGAAACTTTCCTTCGCAGGAAAGAGGGGAAACAGCTGAGAGAGTTGTGTGTGTGTGTGTGTGTGTGTGTGTGTGTGTGTGTGTGTGTGTGTGTGTGTGTGTGTGTGTAAATTAGACTAAATTAAAAGATAAGATTCATATGAGTGAGACTTTGATCAAAACACTGCACAGTCACACACCTTTTGTACAACAAGAGAGTCTACAGAGAAGTACTAAATTTACAAAAGCCATTGAAGATGGTTTCATGGGGCCTCGATAGATCACATGCTGATAGAACTACTGCTAAAGTCTCTGTGGAAAGCTGGATTGGTGTAATTAACAAAAGAACTTCAACTACGCAAAGACAAGAATAATTTTTTCTTTAAAAAGAGAAGCTACAAGGCTTTTCATTAAACAAAGTGATTGATCATGAAAAGCTGAATTACACAATACACTTATATGACACTTTTGTTAACTGTGGGTGGCAACTTTTTCTCACAGGAGTACATTTTCTGTACAATATTCTAAGCACAGTTACATCCTGCCAAGCCCATTGATTTTAATGGACTTAGAAAGATATAACTCTGCTTAACATTAACATATCCAGCTCTTAGATATCAGGCTGATTTCTGGTGTAGTTTACAATAGAGATGCCTGAAGTATTCAAGGGTTGGTCTCTTACTTATGCTAGTGAGCAAACCAAGTTCAGGATCTGTTCTAGAATGGTGGAGTATTTTCTCCCTTTAGTACAAAGAGGCTTCTTTGGCTAGTTTTCTCTTTTCCCCAGAGCTGGGTGATGGCACAGAGGGAAAATGTCCTTGTATGACGTAGACCATGCATTATAGTAGCCCTTAAAACAGCCTTGAGGCTATAATGATAAGTGGGTTGAGCAAGCACAGAGAATAAAGAAAGAAAAATTAAAAAAATAGAAAATCTAGACATGAAGAATCTTGGAGAAAAAAAATGTTCTTGGTTGGTACTTGAATTCATGGAAGATCATGCTGAAAGTATGTTTGAAAAAATCTGGAAGGAAATTTATGGCTCTCAACACCTCCCAGCCCACATCTGGACCCACACTAAGTACCATTTCCCCATGCTGTCTGCTATTCTCTTCACAACCTGAGGAGTAACCAGGGAACAGGCCTTGGAGAGCAGGTTGCTACCTTCCAGTTGGTAGCTGGAGATCTCCTAGGATTACAACTGATCTCCATGGAGAAAATTGCAGCTTTAGAAGATAGACTTTGTGGCATTAAACGCTACTGAAGTTTCTCCCCTTTTCTCAAAGCAGGGCCCAGGTAGCTGAGGCCAACATCAAATGGATCCTCCCTCTGTCTTCACGTGAAGTCCAGTCTTCACATGGAGATTGGGGTTGCAGCAGGGTAAGGGAAGTGCAACACCCAAGGTAAGCCCTGGGCACAATTTAATAAAGCTATGCCTCTGGCTGGCCCCTGGAGGAATTCACTTGGTGTCAGCATTGGAGCTAGGTTTACCAAACTCCATGTGATTCTGGGAGATATCCCAGAATTTCAACTGATCTCCAGATTATACAGATCACTTCCACTTGAGGAAATAGCAGTCTCGGAAGGGTGACTTCAATGAATGATATCCATGCTAAGCTCCTGGTAAGCTGGCACTTGGTAGAATCTGGAAGGGTGGGGACACAGAGAGCACTGCTGGTGCAGTGGCATACATTACTTCCTGGGAAAACCCAGAAGAGACATCATTTTATTGTAGGAATGGCCTGATACTCTACGGTAAAACTACTGAGTGCCAAAAAGGCCCAGGAAATGACTAATAAATAGCAGGAATATGGCACTGTAGTACAGGGAAGACAACTCTGTACTGCAGGGTTGGCTTTCTCATCTGTCAACAGGGATTTCTTTTTTACTTTAATTTTCTCCTGTTGACTGCCAGGGTGAGTCACTTGCAACCTTAAATTGTCCATTCTTTTACAAATTGTACATGATATGTTACATTTATGTTACATTTTTAAGACTGTGAGCCAAAGATCCTATATTGTGTGATGGAAGCTGAATGGACCATTCCTATAGAAACCGAAGTGCCAAATCTTTAGCTACTAATAACTCACTTCAGATCTTATTTCTCAGTCTTTATAAAACCATAGACCAAATACAACTAGGATGGCATAGCCTAATTTAATATTAGAGAATGACAAATTTAGAGAATGACAAATGTGCAATTAACAAGGCAGTCTTTGGACTCAAATTCTAGTAACTTTGTCCAGTATTGAGGTATGTGGATTTTGTATTAGGTGGTGGGTATACGGCTACATAATTGAAATAATGGAGATCTTCCAATTTGCTTTCCCTCATTGCTTTCCTCGGCAGGGAACAGCATCACTAAAATGAGATCATTAATGCCACAGAATAGAACAGAACCTTTCAAAGTATTTTCTGACCTCTAAGAATATACACAGTGTCCATTATCTTAAATATGAGTCATAAGTATGCATCAAGGGACAAACAAGGCAATTAGAGCCAGTGCCATTGTCTATTAATTTTCAGGGTCATATTCAAGGTGATATAATCTAAAACTGTTTCTGACAATGACTTACTACACAATGTTAGTAATTTTGTGAGTAAAATTCTTCAGGAGACCCTCAAAATGGATATAGGGCTACATACTACAGTCTAATACCTACTCTACCAGGGTCAGGCTGTCAGCTGTAGGGGAGTGAAACCATAATATGTACAATAGAAAGAGGGTGTGCAACAGAAATAACAAACCCACAATATTTGCATACAACACGGCTAGCAGTCATAGACTGTATAATTTGTGAGTTTACAAAGTCTACAACATATGCATGTAAGGGCCTGCTTCTCAGTGAAGTCCCAGTACATCTTCAAGTGTTTCTCTCACACAGACATAAATACACTCTTAAGAACTAGTCAACACTATTACAATTGCTTCCCTGGTCTCTTCAGGGATAGCTATTAACTGCATATTGAAAACCCAAAATGAGCTGGGCAGCTTCCCGATATGTTCTGGCTTCAAAAGTCTTCAAAGGCTTGTGAGTACATGGTATCTGCAATGTTAATATATATGTTACTATTCACGTTCATATTACAGTTCCCTATTTCAATAGAGAAATTTTATTCTAATATATCTAAAAAAAATACAGAATCAGACATAGAACAATTACTAAGTCAGACTTCATTTGTCTCTACAAAGCTTTCTCTTACTGCAAAAATGTCCTTGAGACAAAAGATCTCTGACGATTGTTTGTAGGTCAGTTGCCAGAACACCTCATCACAGGTGTTGGTAATTAAAGTGGTACAGTTCACAAAAATGCAGAAAAGTCCAGGCTGGAATTAAGTCCCACTGGACATAAAGTTTGCAGCCTGCAAAATGTCTCTATTCTTTGCAGTTCTTCATGTATATTCTCTTTCTTCCGTGGTTGCCAATATGAAGAAGGAAATGGATTCAGGCTTGTGTCATTTTTGCACAAAGTGTTCCACAAAAGGTGCCTCCATGACCTTGTTTCGAAACTGGGATAAGTGCTCAAGCACTCGTTTTTGTTCTCCAGCTTGTCTAGTCAATATAATTTAACCCTCATTTGCAAAAAAACAGATAAACAGCTTTTTAGTATTACAATTAGCAGTGGCGTAGCTGCCTATGGACAGGGGGTACCCTATGTCCCCGGGCGCCCCCCCCATTTGGTCACGTGGGGGGCGCCACCATTTCAGGGTCGTTTGTGTGTTTTAAATTTTTTTAGTGTTTTTACGTTTTGGCCTGCAGGGGGCACATTTTTAAGGCTAGTGGCACCATGATTTCAGGGCATCATCAAGAGACTACCCTGATGATACCACCTGAGTTTGGTGATGTTTGGTTCAGGGGAAGCAAAGTTATGGACGCCCAAATGGAATGCCCCCATCCCCATTGTTTTCAATGGGAGCTAACAGGAGATGGGGGCTACCCATTTGAGGGACCATAACTTTGGACCCCCTGAACTAAACTTCACCAAACCTGGCTGGCATCATAAGAATAGCTACCAGATGATATCCTGAAATTTTGGTGTCACTAGCTTTAAGCATACACCCCTTAAAGGCACCCCAAGAAATTTGCCCAAGATTCTTTGTTTTGCAGTGACTTTGCTCCATCGTAGCCAATGGGGAATTTCTGAGTGTGTAAGCAGGCTGCACATTTTTGAAGATAGAGGCACCAGACTTTCAAGGTGGCTCAGGAGGCCCTCCTGGTAATAGCATCCATGTTTGGAGACCTTTGCTTCTGGGGGTTCAATTTTATGGGCCCCCAAAAGGCTTATTTCGTTTCCCTGCTCCTGCACATGAAAGCCTGCAGGCTGAGTTCTCTCAGAACTCTCTCAACTCCCCCCCTCCAGAAGCAAAGCTCACCAAGCTTGGATGCTATTACCCAAGACCTCTTGGAGCCACCTTGAAAGTCTGGTGCCTCTATCTTCAAAAATGTGCAGCCAGTGCTTACACACTCAGAAATTCCCCAGAATCTGCCAGACTCTTCAGCAAGTTCTGTGACTTCAGTGGGGCTTTCTGTTATGCCCATATGGCTCTGTGGTAGAGGTTTCAATGGGAGGCACTGTGGTAGGGGTCTTGCTCTGGGTGGGGGCATTTCCTGTAGGGCTGCTGGTGTGAGTCTCTTGAAAGGAACCAACCAAATTTGCTAAAATGTGTGTGGAAGAGGAAAATGCTGTGGGCACCAAGTTGAAGGTGAACCTGATGCCCACAGCATTCGGCCATCCCAGGCAAACTTTAGCAAAGTTGGCTGAAAGATTCCCTTTCAGGAAGATTCACACACCAGCAGCCCTACAGGAAATAAGTGCCCCCACCCAGAGCAAGACCACTACCATGACCATTACCTCTCTGTTGAAACCTCTACCACCAGGCGCCAGCTGGAGCATAACAAGAAAAGCCCCATTAAAGTCTATGGTGGGAAAAATAATGTTTCCCACCATAGAACTTGCTGAAGAGCCTGGCAGATTCTGGGGAATTTCTGAGTGTGTAAGCACTGACCACACATTTTTGAAGATAGAGGCACCAGACTTTCAAGGTGGCTCCAAGAGGTCTTGGGTAATAGCATCCAAGCTTGGTGAGCTTTGATTTTGGGGGTGGGTGGGGGCACGTGTTGAGAAGTTCTGAGAGAAGTCAGCCAGCAGGCTTCATGGGCAGGAGCATGGAAACAAAATAAGCCTTTTGGAAGCCAATAAAATTGAACACCCAGCAAAGGTCTCTAAGCCTGGATGCTATTACCAGGAGGGCCTCCTGAGCCACCTTGAAAGTCTGGTGCCTCTATCTTCAAAAATGTGCAGCCTGCCTCAGAAATTCCCCATTGGCTATGATGGAGCAAAGTTACTGCAAAACAAAGAATCTTGGGCAAATTTCTTGGGGTGCCTGTAAGGGGTGTATTTTAAAGCTAGTGACACCAAAACTTCAGGGTATCATTTGGTAACTATTCTTATGATGCCACCCAAGTTTGGTGAAGTTAGGTTCAGGAGAACCAAAGTTATGGTCCCTCAAATGGGCAGCCCCATCTCCTGTTAGCTCCCATTGAAAATAATGGGGATGGGGGCATTCCATTTGGGCATCCATAACTTTGCTTCCCCGGAACCAAACATCACCAAACTCAGGTGGTATCATCAGGGCAGTCTCTTGATGATGCCCTGAAATCATGGTGCTGCTAGCTTTAAAAATGCCCTCCCTGCAGGCCGAAAAACACCAAAAATACCCCTCCCCCAAGCCCAAGAAGCCTTGCATCTCGCATTTGTTTCATATTTGGGCGGGACATATTGGACACTTTTTGTCCAAATTTTGCCCAGAATTCTGCCCACATTCCAGCTGAATCTGAGTATTTTACTGTTTCATCTGAATCTCCAACCCTCAAAAAGAAAGTGATGCTGTTTCAGGTGGGGAGAATCCACCCCCAAACAGCATCACTTTCAATTTTGTTTTTACCGGGGACCCCAGATTCTCCCTTTAAGGTGGATTTAAAAGAAGAATCTCCCTAGTTTAAACACCAATGAAAGTGATGCTGTTTGGGGGTGGATTCCACTGGAGATGTTTTGTGAGAGATGATGCAGACATTTGTTTGGTAAATGTTTTGCTGGGGGTGATTTGTGAGAGATTTACATGCTTAATACCCACTTGCACTGGCTTGGAGTTGTTTCTCAGGCTAACAACCTACCTCATAGGGTTGTTGCGATTAGGAAATTAGGAAAAGAGTTGGTGGGGAGAGAGCCATGTATGTTTTGCTGGGAGTGGAAGGTGTTTTGTGAGCTGGTACAAAAAATCATTGTTTGTTCATGGTGGGGGAGGGTGGCCGCCCATTCGTGGGGGGGGGGGGGCGCGCCAAACTCAGGTTTTGTCCCCAGGATCCAGTTTGCCTAGGTATGCTCCTGACAATTAGTGAATTGCTTATATCTATATGATAGTTTTCCTTGGCAATATTGATCTCCTTGCACTAGTGGGCAAGCTGTGCACATTCCACACCTGTAATAACTGCGTTTTAGATTTTCTAACATCTGCTGTAATGACAATGGCTTATTTCGTAAAGGCAACACAGGTTCATATTACAGCTTTCCATTGGCTGTGCCGCTGTTTGCACAGAGGCTGCAGGGGCCAGCCAGGATCACTGGGATCCCGGGGGGCAGCAGTTTGCATGGAAACTGAGTTCCCATGCAAACCACACAGCTGAGAACCCCACTGCCCACCCCACCGAGAATCTACCTTCCCCACCAAGAATCCCCCACCTACCTGCACAGCAGCCACCTATTAGAGTATCCACTCTAATGGCAGCTGCCTGGGGAATCCACCATAATGGTGGATGGAAGGGGGTGGGGATTGAATGCATCCTGCTTGCCATAGTTTTACACAGGCAAGCAGGAAGCATTTTCAACTTGGGTTAAAGAAAAAAAGTCACTAATTTAGCTACTTTAATTTAACCCGGAATCTGGCCAATAAAACGGGTTAGAGGCATTTGGAAGGCATGTTCTGTGAGAACTCCCCCCCCCCCACACACACACACACAAACAAATGGCTTTTAAAAGGGGTCTTAACCTGTTTTACTTGGTCCATGCAGAATCACCCAATGAATCACCATGCAGAATCACTGTACAGAATCATCCAAGTATCTGTTTTTCCTTTATCCTAGTAAAGGTGATTGTTCATATCCTGGTAGTTCTTGTATAATTGGACAATACCTGTAAATAATTTTCTTTTTTTCACTCATATGGGAGTATTAATAGAGCTAGCTATTCTGTTGTTTTCCATTCTCAGTCTGTTACATAGGTCTTTCCTTCTGGCACAATCCATCTGGCTTCTATCCAATGGGCTCTGGGGCCTCTTCTGTTATGAACATATGAAGCTGCCTTATGCTGAATCAGAACACTGATACTTCAAAGTCAAGTTTGTCTTATACTAAAGGTGGCTTTCCAGGATCTCAGGTGGAGAGCCCTCACATCAGCTACTACCTGATCCTTTTGTAAAAAAAAATGGAGATGCCAAGGATTACACCTGGGATTTTCTGCAGGCCAAGCAGATGCTTTATCACTGAGCTACAACCCCAGTCTTTCCAATGGGCATTCTTGTCATTCTAGTACATCCCATCTCTCTCTTTCTCACTATTTTTGCATCTTGTTTAAGCCATGAAGTCAACGTGTACAATCCCCCCCTCCCCTCCCCTCCCTCGCATGCCATCCCTCCATCCCCTCCCTCCGCCAGGGTGGGTGGGCCAGGTCCAGATGCCGGCCCCCTCCTCTACCATTTCCCCTCATTTTTTTTACACATTGGCTGTCCACAATTTTTCCATCTTTTAGGATGCAGGAAAAGGGTAAAAGATGGGTTCAGACGGATCCTCAAGAATTCATATGATTTTTCCATTAGAATGAAATGAAATCACCTTGAAACTGTAGAGCATGTCCTAGTCTACACACAGCACCAAAACAATCACGCATCCCATGTTCCATGGTAATGCAGTGGCACAAAAACCTGTTTGAAAAACATGGATCCTCATGGATCCTCATGATTTTTGCTCTAAGTCACCCCAAATCACCACCACATCACCCTTTGCCACATGTCTGCATAAAACAATCACGCATCCCATGCTTCGTGACACCGCAGTGGCACAAAAATGTGCTGGAAATCATGGATCCCCATGGATCCTCATGGTTTTTTTACTTGGTCACCCCAAAATCACCACCACATTACAGCTCAAGTACATAGCCATATGTCTGAACACAACAATCACACATACCATGCTTCGTGGCACCGCAGTGGCACAAAAACATGGTTAAAAAGCACAGAAACTCATGGATCCTCTTGATTTCCTCAATTAGTCACCCATAAATTACCACCAAAACACAGCTCAAGCCCTTAGCCACAACTCTGAACATGACAATCACTCATCCCACACTCTGTGGTGCCGCAGTGGTCCAAAAACCTGCTTTAAAAACATGGATCCTCATGGGTCTGCCTGGTTTTTTCCCTTGGTCATCCCAAAACCACTACCACATCACAGATCTACACCTTTGACATGTGCCTGAACATGCTGATCATTCCTCCCACGCTTCGTGGTGCCACAGTGGCCCAAAAACCTGCTTGAAAAACATGGATCCTCATGGATCTGCCTGGTTTTTTCCCTTGGTCACCCCAAAACCACAACCACATCACAGAACAAGCCCTTTGACATGTGCCTGAACACAACAATCCCTCCTCCCACGCTGTGTGGTGCAGCAGTGGCCCAAGAACCTGTTTGAAAATCATGGATCCTCATGGGGATCCATGTTTTTCAAGCATGTTTGGGGGGCACTGCGGCACAACAGAGCATGGGAGGAGTGAGTGTCATGTTCAGACACATGTGAAAGGGCTTGAGCTGTAATGTGCTTGTGGTTTTGGGGTGACCAAGGAAAAAAACCAGGCAGACCCATGAGGATCCATGTTTTTCAAGTAGGTTTTTGGGCCACTGCGGCACCATGGAGCGTGGGAGGAGGGATTGTTGTGTTCAGTCAGGTGTCAATCAGCTTGAGCTGTGATGTGGTGGTGATTTTGCTGTGACTTAGTGCAAAAACCAGACAGATCCATGAGGATCCATGTTTTTCAAACAGGTTTTTGCACCACTGCGTTGCCACGGAACGTGGGATGTAAGATTGTTTTGGTGCTGCCTGTAGACTAAGATATGGTCTATAGTTTTATGGTGGTTTCATTTCATTCCAATCAAAAAATCATATGAATTCACGAGGATCTGTTTGAAATCATCTGGATCTTGCTCGTTTTTGCACTAGTGCAACACCATGGAGCGTGGGATGAGTGATTGTTGTGTTCAAAGTTGTGGCTAAGGTCTTGAGCTGTGTTTTGGTGGTAATTTTTGGGTGACTAGGTGAGGAAATCAAGAGGATCCATGAGTTTCCATGCCTTTTCAAAACATTTTTGCACCACTGCAGTGCCACGAAGTGTGGTATGTGTGATTATTGTGTTCAGGCATGTGGCTATGTTCTTGAGTTGTAATACGGTGGTGATTTTGGGGTGACCAAGTAAAAAAACCAGGAGGATCCATAGGGATCCATGCTTTTTCAGCACATTTTTGCACCACTGCGGCACCACGGAGCATGGGATGCGTGATTGTTTTATGCAGACATGTGGCAAAGGGTGATGTGGTGGTGATTTGGGGGTGACTTAGAGCAAAAATCATGAGGATCCATGTTTTTCAAACAGGTTTTTGTGCCACGGAACGTGGGATGCGTGATTGTTTTGGTGCTGTGTGTAGATTAAGACATGCTCTACAGTTTCATGGTGATTTTATTTCATTCCAATGGGAAAAAAATCATATGAATTCATGAGGAGCCGTTTGAAATCATCTGGATCTGGCTTTTTCCAGGCGGGAGAAGGTGCTGGCGGTTTCTCTGACAGCGCAACGTCACCATTCAGTGGCGAGCAGGAGCCGCTCTAGCCAAAGGGAGGTGGTGGTGGCCGATTTATTAGCATTTCCTATTTCCTCTCAGCTGACCTTCTATACTCGTCGGCTACCGTAGCTATGGTACCGGGAAAACCAAAGAGAGTGCCATCGAGATGAGGAAGGAAAACAATCCCGCTCAGCCTCTCTAGGCAATGCAGAGAGAGAACTCAGTGACCCTCAAAGGCGCGTGGGGACAGGAAAAACCTCTTTGAGTCCGGAGCAAGCGGGACGGTGGTTGTCATGTAGGCTGGACTGGCTCTTCGCTCAGAAGAAGCGCCCCAGGTCGGTCAGGGCTCAGAAGAGGGGTTGGTGGCGAAAGGTGATGGAGTCTCTGTGGGGAAAATTGGGTGGGGGAACTCGCAGTTCATCTGGCAAGAGCCTTCCGTTTATTGAGTTGGTTCTTTGCAGGGATTCTGTGCCTTTAACGTGTGGAACAGGTGACTTTTTGCATGCGGGGGAGAGCTTTGGGCGTCATTTCAGCCTTAGGAAGGAAGACTCTTTAAATGAGTGTTTTTGCTCTCTTGTCAATGAATTCTCTCGCACGCACGCCTGGATACCAGGAAACGTGACTTTCCCGTTTGAATCTACATTTAAAAACAAACAAATGCTGTTAAAGTCAGCCTCCAATGCACAGGTTTGCACAAGCAGAGTAAATCGAAAAAAACTGGAAGCACAAATATAAATGTTGATGGGGAAAAAGCAGCAGCCCGATCTGTGACCAGGATGTGCACTGGTAGCGGAAAGTAGTTGAATTAAATGGTCTTTTAGACAGATCAGAGTCCTGTAGAGCACCAGGGAGAGATCGCTGTAAGCCTTGCTATTGAATGCGCCCCACACCCCGGTTAAGGTGGTCGCTACACTGAGGAGTCACTTTCACAAATTTTATTGTGCTATTATGAATGAAGGACCTTGGCAGTTCCACAAGATTCCTGTTAAATCTCATAGATTGCATAAAGAAGTTCTGTAAACAATATACACTTGGTTTAAAGATACCAGATCCATTCTGTGTTTATTAATCAAAACCCAAGTTATTTAGGAGTAAACACTTCTTAAATATGTCTATGTTAGTGATGGGGGAACATTCCAATTTTACAATCCAGCATTACCACATTTTTGGGAACATTAAAAATCTTTAAGTTCCTAGAAAGTGTCCAATTTTTGGAAGTGTAAATATTCTGGCAATTGGATTTTTTCTCCCTTTGTTTTTACTATTATTCCTAGTTTAATTTATCTCCATTTCATGACAACTTCTGTATCCTGTGTATGTGTGTCCAATATTTTGGGCTGTGCAAGAGTGCTGTTGTTCTTATGAAAATTGTGCATTTGAGCCATGATGGATAAAAATGTGCTTTCACTATAACATAATTGCAGTGCAATCCTAAAGAGAGTTACTCCAGTCTAAGCCCATTCATTTCAATGAATTTGGACTGGAGTAACTCTGCATAGAATTGTACTGTTGTGGACTGTATTTCTATCGTTTAACACCAAATGTCTGTTGAAGTACCATATGTATTTTAATAACCTCCTTTTGTTAAGTCAAGTCAATGAGTAACAGTGCCACACTAAACAGAATTAGGCTATTCTAAGCCCATTGACTCTGTAACTCTATTTAGGATGGCATAATAATAATAATAATAATAATAATAATAATTATTATTATTATTATTATTATTATTATTATTATTATTATTTATTGTATTTATAAACCGCCCTCCCCCGAAGGGCTCAGGGCGGCGAACAGAACAAACAAATAGAGCACAAATAAAATCAAAGTTAAATATAGCTCTATATGCTAAAATTAACCCCATTAAAATGCAGCATCCTAATATCAAAATTAACGATGGCGACCTACTAGCAATCCCCTAAAAAGAAAAAGGGGAAGAGAAGGGAGGGGAGGGGAGGGGGGAAACAGCAGGGTCCACAGATGTTATAAGAGAGGGGGGGCATCAGCGGCCAGACCCCCCAAAGGCCCGGTGGAACAGCTCCGTCTTGCAGGCCCTGCAAAATTCTTTAAGATCCCGCAGGGCCCGCATAGCTGGAGGTAGAGCATTCTACCAGGCCCAAACATCATTATAGATGCAACACATTTTAAAAAAAAAAACTGGAGAGGAATACAATTTATATCACATAGTAAACTGGTATTTATATTTGTTTGCTTGAGGTAAAATTGTGGTTACCCACAGATTCATTTATCTTCATTAATTAAAGCCAAAAAAGAGGAGTGAGATTATCAGTTTCAATTTTTCATTACAGAGAATAGATTGCTTTTCACTTTACATCTTGTCCTTGGTTACAATGTGCAAAGTACAAGCATCTATGACTCTTGAGAACAATTTCTCCACACTTAAGTTCAAGAGTTTAGAAAGTGGTGGCTGCTTATTTTCT
This sequence comes from Sphaerodactylus townsendi, assembly GCF_021028975.2. NCBI lineage: Eukaryota > Metazoa > Chordata > Lepidosauria > Squamata > Sphaerodactylidae > Sphaerodactylus > Sphaerodactylus townsendi. The sequence goes on from NC_059433.1 coordinate 95,686,664, forward strand.
ACTCACTACTGCTGTGTATTTTGCAGAGAAAAGTGGTAGTTCCAGTGGGCACATATCACTGTCAGTTGAGGTGATGAGTATATAGTTTTGTACTTGGTCATTCATGGTAATACACAGTATTGAATGGGCCCTTATTAAGTTATACTGGTTGTGAAAGAAGGTCCTATTGAACCTTTTAAAAGTTTGAATCAGGAGCTAAAGTACCTAATACTTTGGATATTTTTACTCCTTTTTTAAACAGGCCTTACTCCCACATGTATTAGATTGCACTCTGAATATGAAGGTCTGCAATAACACCACTAATACTTGCATCTTGCCTCATGACCTTGATACATTTTTGTGGCTGATATGAATGATTTGAAGATAGTTGGACACACATACAGGAAGATGAAATAATTCAACCATGTAAAGAATTTAGTTCCTATTAATCATTCAGTACCTGTGAAGGACCCCAGCATTTCCAGAGGTTGTTTTTCTCTCTCTTTCTTTCCTCCTTTTTAGACAAAAAGGTGCAGCCAGTTTTCCTGTGAAGCTTCTACCTGGACATTGCATTGCTTGTGGTGTGGCAATTGTTATCACGTCAACGTTTTATTGAACTCATTATATATTACATCGCCTTCTTGCACAGGGCCAGTTCACAGGATCACTGACCACGTGGTCAGCTCCTTTGTGGTTAAACGTGGGTTTTCTTTCGGTCATGGAAAACAGCTCTACTGCAGGCCTTGATTGTATTTAGGAGTGCCTCAGCAAACATTCCAAAAGCAAGTTGAACAATGCCATAGCCTTTTACAGTCTGCACTTCTGGGAGAATTCTCATACAATCCATTTCATTCCAGCAACCAGTAATCCAAACTAAGAAGAATAAGCATCTGAACATGCATGTATTAGGCAGGGCCTAACTTTTAGGGCCTTGTGAATAGGGCCAAACTTTTCCACCCTTGTCTCTTAAATTAGAGTTGTCATGGAATTTTTCCTGAAGCGCAATTCGAGGGAAATCTGGAAAGTCCTGCTCAGATGAACATTGATAAAATTTCATGAGACAATAAAATAATTTCAGAAAAGTCTAATAAAATTTTAGGGTAGGGAAGGGTGTCTTATACTTCTCTGATTTTGGTAGTGGTGTTACTACATGCAGTAAAAACAAAACTTTAATAGGTTGTGGTGGGGAACAGACTTTTCTCTGTGATATACCTCTGAAGATGCCAGCCATAGATGCAGGCGAAACGTTAGGAACAAGATCTACCAGACCACGGCCACACAGCCTGGAAAACCCACCACAACCAGTTGAATCCAGCCATGAAAGCCTTCGACAATACATAAAACTTTAATACATTACAAAAATTTACAAAAATGTCTATGAAAGCCAAACATGTTTTGGCCGGTAGATCTTCCTCAGTGATGCAGTTCTTAAAATATACATTATAAAGCAAAATTAGCCAAAATACAGCATTTCTGACCAAACCGGTAAAAACATGAAATAGGGGGAATGAAAAAAAAGCCACATTTAGCATAATTATTTTCTTTGTAATTTCTTTGTATGTTTTGTATGAACAAATTTTTTATCATCATACCTTAGACATTTGGACCAGGTGTAACAACAATCTGAAAAATTATTCTTGATGGACCTAATCTATTCCAATAGTGAACCTACATCTTGTGTGTATAAGTAATATAGATTAGCAATTGTGGAAATTACATTTTTAAATTTTATAAATTGCTCACGCAATAATTAATTTAAATGAATTTTTTAATTAACCCTTATGGTGGCCTAAATAGGTTTTTCTCCTCAGGATGCTATCCCACCCAAAATATGTTTTTCTCCTTAGGATGTTCTATCTTGTTTTCTCCTTAGGATGTTCTATCTTGTCGTTGCCACCAAATGTGGTGAGCCAAGTAGGTTTCCCTCCTCAGGATGCTGTCCCACTCAAAATATGTTTTTCTCCTTAGGATGTTCAATCCTGCAGGTGCCACCACATTCTATGGCCCTTCCACCCACAGCCACCAAATGTGATGTCCACTCTTTTTTATTTATAAATATATAATGCCAACTAATATTGGTTCCTTTAATTCCTCACCATATGGTAGCTGCCACCAAGAGTATAAATTCGAGAAAACCCTCCTTTATCTCCTTTCAGTTGTGCGTACAAGCTTGTAAGACAAAGTAGATGGCTTATGTTGTCCTAAGAAAAATAGGGTGGGATTCCAATGTTTCTTCAGAGAAAGTAAGATTTTATTATTATTAATAGGTAACCTCAAGGTTTCGAGTAGAATATTTACAAAATACAATCAAACTGAGGTCACAAATACTTTGAGGACTTCACTCAACATAAATTCACTCTTGACACTTTCTGACAGCTTCTTTCTCATAGTTCTCTCAGGCTGTTTCCACATGGGTAAACAGCACCCAAGTGGGGAGCTGTTTGCACAGCTGGTGCAGGTTTTCCAAAAGTGACATCTTCCTGCCGGCGCGGTGCGAACCACACCGGTGCAAGGGTGTTGCTTTTGGCCCCTCTGGTATGTGCAAAGGATTTGCCTTACTGTGCAGCTCAGGATGGCTGAAAAGACACGCCCTCGCTGCCCTCGGGTCGGAGGGCAGTGTGGGCGTGTATTTTCAGTCATCCCGAGCTGCACAGGAAGGCAAGGTAGGTCTTTTGCACACACCTTGGGCGGCTCCATGTGGAGCCGCCCCTGCGGGCAGCAGCGGCATCGGGACTGCCCACATGGAACCGTGTGGAAATGGCCTCAGACTCTCTGTATTTATATTGTCTAACAGTTTATAGAGGCTCTGACTTTCTGACTGACTCTCTCACAAAACTTTGGCACCCAGTGGCTTCTCACAGAAAGCCTAACACATTCTGCCTTCCTCACACAGAGCTTTAACTCTCTCTAACTAGAGTTTTGACACTCCCAGTCCTTTCAATCTGAAATCCTGTCACTTTCTGCCAGCCCAACACAGCCCTCCCACATGCACACTCTAGAAATAACCAATCATATCACTCTCTCACCCCCTCTCACTCTCCAACTCAGCTCTCAGTTTAAAATAAGCATACACATTAAAACAATTACAACCCCTATTTCTTCTTTTTTTTTAAAGTTTGGTCAGAAATGCTGCATTTTGTATTTTGACTCATTTTTCTGGGTTGAAGGGTTTTTTCCTTCATTTAACTGTTTTGGTTTTGTTGTTAATACATCCAGACCAATAAGAATAAAATTATCTTTGGTAACTTTATTTCCTTTTGTAACCTTGGTCAAAACATACATTTTCCCGGTGTACTGTATATCTCAGCTAGTGTAATGAACAGCACTTTGGTGTATACTGTTAGTCATAGCGTTTCGTGGGACTTTGCACAAGCCAGTGGGGATAGAGGATAGAATCTGAAGTTTCGATGTCATTGCAGTTAATGCATCATTAAAAAGTCTTGGTGATCGCAAAGAGTTAAACATTTCTCTGTGTATGTCTATGTGTAAAATTTCTCTGAAGGAATATGTCAGACTTCTTAAATGTAGTAACATATGCAACAAAGGAAATATCCGTTTGAAATCACATATTCAAAGCATGCCCACTGCCCAGTGCTCAAGCTTGATCCAAGTAAAATTGCTATAAGGAAATTAATGCTACATTAGCAGGCACATTTTAATTTCCTTTCAAAGCCCATGGAACCTCCTTAAATTATTTCCTTAGCTAAAGATATGAGTGAGCTATAAAGCACATAGTATAAAACTGTCCATATATAATCCCTGTTATTCATATTAAAATGTAAAATGAAATAAAAAAAAATTAAGCACATTCTGTAATTATGTCAGTCAGGGAGACGGAGTCACTTTGTGCACATCTTAGTTCAAAATATCAGATAAAAATATTATTAAGCTTGCTTACATTTTTTTTTCTTACCATTGGCATCACCCTCCCAAAATTATTTTCATTTTGTGTGGTAGTACTGTGGGAACATAGGACTATTCATATGAAATGCTTAAAAATTTAGTCATGTAATTGTGCCACTAAATGAGAGTGGATATTACTAGGCAACAAATTTCATGCTACTTTTGTAATCCAGATCTGTGTTTGGCATCTGATGCGCACTCAGAATTCATCCCAAACAAGAGTTGCCCATTCGCTTAAACGTTGAAGAAAGGAATGAGTGTGTAGAGCTTTTCCCAATGTTGATATCTCTGCTTAAGAGGAGAACATTAGACCTTCTTGACAGAGGCTGTTTTTTCTAACTCCTCTTGCTTTGACGTTTTCATATTGGCAAATTCCTACAGCCAGGAGAACGATTAATCCAGTGAAACTACTGCATTATGGAATTGGAAGCCTTAACCCAGCCACCTCCATATCACACAGTTTTGCCATAGATTTTAAGTTGAATATTTTATCTACTAAATGCTAATTTTCCCTTCATCGTGCAGTGTATTGCTGTGATATGTGTGGTTTTTCTCTGCAGAAGCTCAGACTTAACCTTTAGTGCACTTGGTCCTCAACTTCTTGAATGTTCTTTGAGAAATGCATTTTGATGTACAATGCACCTTGAGATTACAAATGAGGTAAAACTCCAGAGCTACTTCAGAATCAGTTCAAGTATGCTCAGAAGCCTCCAGAGTTATAATGATTCATTTGGAAACTTCTCCATATACTTGAATAAAAATGCTGTCTTCAGATGTTCAGTTCTGTTGTATATGCTGTGTTCTAAAAACATATGTATTATGTTTAACAGAGCACAGTCCGTTCAAGGATAAATTGCTTGAAGTAAAGGCAATTTAAGTTAGATTTTTGAAAATCAAGAAAATAAAGTTTTTCAAATTTCTGTACTTGCTGAACTGGAGTGCATAACATTGGCTGCTGTAACAATGATGTGTGGTTGGAGCCAAAGATCTTGTTCTGCTAACAGTGAAGCTTTCTTGTGAGGCAAGCAGCCTTTTCTGGATGAAGACACCAATTTTAGCAGAACCTAATCTTGGGATCCAGTTCCATGTTGGTAGGCACTAATTATGCTCTGAGATAGTCTTTCTGCCGGACCTTTAATCAATGAGCCTACTTGCCTTTTGCACTAAGCTTTGTCTGCTGAGTCATGATGGGGGTGTGCAATTGTTAAATTAATATATTTTGGTTTGACTGTCTTTTCACATAGACAGATGTTTACCTTGAGCATCTGCCATGTTGTCGGGGTTGGCTGGGGCTGACAGAGCTGATTTTTGGTGGCTCTGACAAGGCTCAGACTAGCAATGGGAATGGGTTGAAAGGCATGATAATGCAAATACCACAAACAATATACAACTGGCAACAACCAAAAATAACAAAGGTTTATCCAAATATATACAATATCCTAGAACCAACTGTTAAAAATCAACCTTGCAGGGTTGTTGTTACTAGAGATGGGAAGGGGTTAAAAGGACCTTGGTCTTCTTCCTCTCTTTCTACTGTCCTCTACAGGAGCAGGTCAGCTGTCAGGAAGACTAGATTGTTCTCCCTGAACTGACCCACCCCTTCCTCTTGTTTTGCTGAGGGTTGCCCCCAAAACTTGGGCAGGAAACATTATTAGCAGGAAACATTGCCAAGTCAGGTGTGATTGGGTCAGGCTGACCTCCAGCCTGGCCCTTTACAATCCTTAAATGACTCCCTGACCCCTCCCCACACAGCAGGTTGTCTTCCCTTGTTTGACGTTGCTTGGTTGGGTGGGAACTGACTTCTTGGGTAGGCCTGGCTTCAGTGGGCCCACAGCGTGGAAGGCAGACTGCCCTGTTGTGTCTACTGTCGGAGAAAGGGCCGAATCCTGCTGTATGCAGGCCGTTGCCAGGCAGGCTGCTCCTACAGGGTCCCATCTTCACCTCTGGTAAATACTATGGTTCTTAATTAAAAACTAGTGCTGAGTTAGTCCATAATCCTGCAGTGTTCAGAACAAAGATGTGTTACTGGCCTAACAGGGGAAGGGGTTTTAGGAAAGGGATTCTCCACCAGCTGATAAGAGTGTAACAGCACACTTTTAGGTTTTTAAGTAGCACAGGGGAATAAAACTCACGTTGGCAGCGAGAGGTTGGCCAGAGGGGATCTTTGGGACTGTATAATACGGGGAAGGAATTCGGGGAAGGAATTCTGGCAAAGAATATACCACAGAGGAACCCAAGAGTCCAATTGAGTTTAAACGTTTTATATAAATTTAGTTCAAAAATACACACATACAGTAAGGCACAAGAGCACATACATTCAAGTTCTAGTATATAAAAAGGGTTGAAATATAGATGGGAGGATAGAGAGGGAATGGGGGTTTGCAGGGTAATACGTTACCTAACTATTCTTAAGGGTAGATGAAGTAGAAGGCAGGGATTCCACGCCAGCACAGAAACCCAATGAAGGACGATATCGTGTCTCAACACTGACCAGACCAAGGGAGGTACAGGCTAGTAATGAGCAAGGTGCTCCAGGTGAACTGGATTTTTTTAGGATAGATCGTTCTTTGGCGGGAAAGGGAACAAAGCAGAGTAAGTTTCGTTTCTGCAACATCTGTGCTGGATTTGGGGTGCTGACCTCAATGAGTCAGCTCACCTACTGCTAACCCCGTGACAATAGGGCCAGAATTACATTGTTAAGCTAAATGAGGGAGGGCTGCAATGCTCCCATGCAGATTAACCCTGTAGGGTCACTGCCCAAGATATTCAGATTTTGGCTCTTTTGATAGTAAATGTTGCCAATCCCATCCTAGATAAATCCTACACAAAAAGAGGAAACTAAAATTTGGTAATTTAAATGGATACATGTACCTTTTAAAAACATCCTAGGAAGCTATACTCCAGCTCTAGGGAGGGAGGATTGTGTTTATATACCCTTATGCCTTTCTCGGTGGTTGCTGGGTGTTTTTGCTGCACCTGCCGGTGGTAGGATAGCGATACCTGTAGAACTTGTTTCATCCTTCACACTGTGTTCAATAAAGGACTTTTGTATACACTAAATTAGGAATGGGCACAATAGCTGAATGTTCAGTTCGGATACCAAGTGGCAAACACTATCCTAGTAGTGAAGCTGTAAGCGAGTTGGTCAAGTCGTTTTCCCCCTACCTTGGTTTCCTATCTTCAAAAGGCAGGGCAGGCTTGAAAAATCATTGCAATAAATAATGTAAAGTTGCTTGGTCATGATCCGGTTGCCTGCTGCACCTTCCTTCAGATATATTACTCCATAAGCTAGACTGCCACTGATTTCCTCTCATTCCCATTCCTTCTAGAAGTAAAAAGTATGTATTACCAGAGACAGATTTTTGTTTCTGTTATTAAAAAGAGCCTTACTATGTCACACCGTAGGTCCATTGAGTTTAGTATCTCATTGCCCACAGTAGCAAACTAGATGACCCTACAATAACTGCAGACAAGAACTGAGGCAACAGTGTCATGATCCCAGTAACTTGTATTCAGATAGCTACAGCCTCTGAACATGGCAATTCCATTTATCTATCAGGGCTGATAGTCATTGACAGGCATAGACCATCTAATACTGTTTTAAAACGCATCTAAACTAGTAACCATCACCACATCTAGTGGCATAGAATTCCTAAGTTCATTATTGATTGATTGATTGATTGATTGATTGATTGATTGATTTGACTTGATAAACCGCCCTATTTTATTTTGTCAGTACTGAACCTTATGCCCATTTGTTGAATGCCCGAGTTCAAAAATTAAGGGAGAGAGAAAGATCTCTGTCCACTTTCTCTATATCACACACAATTCTGCAAAGTTTTTTTTATTATGTATCATCTTGGTTATCTTTTCTCTTAACTGAAAACCCCATGCCATTTAGCTTTTCCTTACAAAGAAGGCATTTCAATCTATTGATCATTATGATTATCTTTTTCTGAACCAGAACTGAACATAGTATTCTAACTTTGGCTGCACCATAGATCTGCACATTAAGATACTGGCCATTTGATTTTTCAATTCCTTTACTAATAATCCCTAATACAAAATGTTCCTTTTACCCTATCTGTAAGTACACTGATTTTACATGGAAACTATTATTAGATAGATTTATTAAGCATATAGAAGAACAAGCCCCACTGAGAAAGAATTAATGAGGCAGCTGCAGAACAATACCTTTTTTTTTCAACCATTGAGACTCTTAACAGCCTTGTGGTTAAGGATGATCTGATCAGCACATTGGATTCAGTGCATGTGTATGTGTATTTGTGTGTGTTTGTGTGTACACATACACACACACTTCTGAGCAGCAATAGTGCTTATTTGAACCAATTCAAAGTTGCAAAGTGGGTAAGCGGGTTTCAAACTTTAGAAAGCTCCTTCTCAAGTGAGATGTTTGTTAAAAAAGACAAGAGATTGCTCATCCAATTTAGAAAGGTGCTCAACTTCAGTATACACCAGGGGTAGGGAACCTGTGGCTCTCCAGATGTTCAGGAACTACAATTCCCTTCAACCTCTGTCAGCATGGCCAATTGGCCATGCTGGTAGGGGCTGATGGGAATTGTAGTTCCTGAACATCTGGAGAGCCGCAGGTTCCCTACCCCTGGTATACACCACGTACTTTCACCATGTAAGGTTAAAAAGTGTTATAATAAAAATTGAAAGGGAGCTCATATTTTCAGGTTCATATACAGACATATGGCAAGATAACACTTCATCATGCACATGCCTATATCATTGCTGTCATAATTATTTTCTTTTAAAAAAAATCCATAGAAGAACTTTCAAGTACGGTAAATGAGTAAGTTGATAATCAAAAAGTTTGTGTGATTTAGGGGAAATGAGAACTTCAGTAGAAGTTGTGCCATTCCACTCCACCCCCAACTAATTGCTGTGCTTACATACTCAAAACTTCATCTTTAACCTCTCTTTTTTACTTTTAAAATGCAGATGATGCTTCACAGGAATGACATGAAAGCAATCAGTTAATATTCTGAGGGATACCAGCCTGGAAAGTTTTATAAATGTTAAGTATTATGAGCTGTGCAGAATGGTTAGAGAACCCAATACTATATTATTCTTTCAAATGGTAGCAGGCACTTAATTGAAGAGTATAGACATTCAAATTGTAATATGAAATTAATCTTTTCTAAGGTTATTTAAGATAATGGCATAGTAATGACAAACTAATTTTACAGTGATTAAGAGATGATGTAGTCAAGGCTTCCAGTGAAGCTTTTGTTGAGGTAACTTATACCTATCTTTAATGAGTGTGAGGGTATAAAAACTACATTCTAAAGTGCAGGTCTTTAAAGAGATTCTCTATTGTGATTTGGGTTGAAAGCTCATAGATCTGAAACAGCCTGCAGAAAGCCAATGTCCCATTTTTAAAAAAAAGATCCAGTCTACGTGCCTTGTCTGTAGCTTTCATATTTGCTTGCTACTTGGCAACTGAATTCCATTAGAACTGTATTCTAATGCTGGAATTAGCTACTGGGGTGGGGGGGAAGCAATACAAGCCTGCTATTACCCTCAAACCAATATATTGGGGTGGGGCGGTTAAAAAAATCAGTTGATTTAATTTGATTCAAAATCAGTCGATTTAATTTGATTTCATAACCTCTGGCAATTAAAAATATTTTAGAATTTGTTCAACTTACTGCATGTTTTGCATTAGGATGCTGTAACTGTGCATGTATCTCCCTTTATCATGTATAATGGACAAGATTTCTGGACCATGTCAGAAACTTGGGGTATTTTCTATTGGCAAGCCCCATTCCCTGCTATTTTTGGTAACAATGGCCCCTTCCGCACGGGCGGAATATGGCGGCCTGGGGATGGCAAAAACGCCGTCCCCAGGGAGCCATTCGCACAGGGGGCGCAGCTGCTTCGCAGCCGTGCCGCCCTCACTCCGCCCAAGCGGCGCGAAGCCACTGTTTTCCAACCTCACTTGCCCAGCGAGGTTTTTGGAAAACAGAGGCTTGGAGCCGCTGCCGTTCGAACGGCAGCAGCTCCACAGCGCCTTCCCTCCCCCCATGTCCGGGCGACCTACCTGTCCTGCAGCCCTCCGGTGCGTCGCCGAGGCCAGGGGACACGCCCCCTCTGCCCTGCGACTCCGGAGCGGTCGCACAGGGCAAGGGCCGTGTCCCCTGGCCTTGGAGACGTGCCGGAGGGCCGCAGGACAAGTAGGTCGGCCTGACGACGGCACAGCTCTGCGCCGTCGTCCCGGGATGTTCTGGAACCGTTCATGCGAACGGTCCCAGAGGGGTCGGGTCGGCGTCATCTACGCCGACCCGACCCCTTCCGCCACCGTGCGGAAACAGCCAATGTTACATTGTCATGTATTCTAGCATGGCTCCACCTCTGAAGTTCAGTTAGTGTTCCTTACTAAAATGACTTGGGCTAATACTTCACTATGTGTTTTCAGCATAAAATTTGCTAAGATTCTTTCTGTTCTTCATCAGTAGTAATGATAATCATTAACATAATGTGTTTCAAGCATTCAAAGGGTTTCACATATATGGTAATCTTGCAATAACCTTTATCATCTTTATATTGGATATATAATAACTCAGTAGCTCACAATAGCCCTGTAATGGAAGCTGGTGTAGCCTCATTATTTCCAACTGCAAATAGAGGCTTGAGGTTTGCATGCAGCCACCTAGCAAATCTGAGCAGAGAACGGAGAGCTGTTAACCATAATAGTCTGCCTGCTGTCAGTCCCAATGCAGATATTTTATTACTGGACATGGATAGCTCTGTTTTCAGACCTTTTAGAGGCCTGCAACAAGTAAAACCAGAAGGCATTGAATTTCTATCTTGCAAGATTTTGCAAAAATCCTTGGTTATTTTTGTTTTCTGTCCTTAGCAGACCAACTGACCAAGTTCTTTGATCCTGGCAGGCTCTATCACAAGGTTAGAAAATGGAAAGGCCTACCCAGATATGTGATTTAAACCAAAGGCATATTTGTGCACTCCGAGACTTATTGTCTAGATCCAAAAAGAGGTTTCTGTAAGATCATTTGTTCCACAAACGATGGAGAAGAGAAGAGAAGAGTTTGGATTTATATCCCCCCTTTCTCTCCTGTAGGTGACTCAAAAGGGCTTACAATCTCCTTACCCTTCTCCCCTCACAACAAACACCCTGTGAGGTGGGTGGGGCTGAGAAAGCTCCGAAAAGCTGTGACTAGCCCAAAGTCACCCAGCTGGCGTGTGTGGGAGTGCACAGGCTAATCTGAATTCCCCAGATAAGCCTCCACAGCTCAAGCAGCAGAGCGGGGAATCAAACCCAGTTCTTCTAGATTAGAATGCACCTGCTCATAACCACTACGCGACTGCTGCTTTTCTTGTTTGGTAGTTGGGAATGGACGTGTAAAGCTGTGCTTCTGTCCAGTTAAAATGCAGTTTACTCTCTGTTGACCAACTGGTTACTGACTGCATTATACATCTCCACCTATTGAGGTAAACGGCCTTCGAACTAATGCAGATGGATATTAAGAATTTTGAATCCATTGTAATGTTATTTACAGAGAGATTCATTAATAAGGTGCTACATGCACAATGAATGCAATTAAGAGATTTCAGTAGTCAGACTACTATAATAGGGGTTTTAGCCCATTATTTTCTTTCAGCTTAAGCTTTGGCTCCTGCAGATATGCAAGGCCAGCCTACATCAGGGTGTATGACCCTCGATTATGAAAATGTCGTTTGTTTTCTGCTAATTATGCTTAAAAAAAAGAATGAGAGTGAGGCGGCAGTGACATTGGATTGGCATAAATTAGTTTAATATAGTAGAATAGCTAGGGGAAAAATGACACCCTGGAGATTACTTGAACTCATACATTTCTGCTGCCAAAGTTTACAGGCCTGTAAATTTAAATGTAGAATTTTTGTAGGCGAATCCATTGACAAATATGCCTAATGGTAATACATCTAGTTCTGAGCCTCAGAACAGGTCAATAATAATGCTTATATTGATAGCAGCAGTGTCGGAGATGTTATTTGGTATTAAAGCTAAAATCCATGTTACCCCTTTAATCATAATTACATTAATATTGACAGGCCCTTGACAATACCCACTTTACTATTGATAGATTTCTGTCAATAATACATTTCTAAATAAAATATATTCATTCATAATTTGTACAATATTCAGTAAGCAATGCTAAAATGTATGAAGGAGAAATGCCTATTTTATTGGGGATATACAGTAATTTATTTTCTTATAGAAAATGTATTACAGGAGGCACTCCTGCTTTTAGTAAAATAACAGATGAATGACATATTGGGTTATTTAATAGAACTATTAGATATATTGAAAAACTGATTTGTAATTTGTTTTCCGAGAAGAAAAGCAGTGTGATGTTACAATAAACTTCTGGCTGGAAACAAGACTCCAGACTTACACCCCCTTTTTTTTAAAAAAAAATGTTTATACTGCAATTTTTTGTCTTGTCTGTACTTTTTCCCAGTAAGAATTCACAATCTTTTTTCCTGTGCTGAATGTTACCGATTTTTTAAAAGTCTTATTTGGACCCAGATATTCTGTCTGGTTTGTTATCAGTGCTATTAAGGCAAGGTTCTAGAGGAGTTTTCTCTGAATACTGCTTGTTCCAGAACACTGTAGCTTCATAGAATATAATGAAAACAGGTGTGCATTATGGGCGAGGCAATTCCTAATTGAATAGTAAGCCAATCTTGTCTCTCAACGTAAGGCCATAATAATAGCCAACCTGTTTATCCCATTTCTCGCCTTTCCATGATATCATTTAAGTTCTAGTTTGTAGACTATTCGTTTTCAAACTTGGCACATCCTGGGATCCCCTTCCACATTGATTTGTCTGCCAAGAAGCCTTTTCATTTTGCAGAACATCTGGGATAGTGTTTGTTCAGAATCTTGATTAGGCCTCATTGCTGCTGCTCATGAACTGCCAGTGGTGTCCCTCAACCCCAGTGCATTCAGTACATTGTAAGAAAACATTGGAAATCATGGGCTGAGTGTCAAGGGCTGTGCATGGCATTACTAATGTTGTTATTGGGGGACTCCTAATAAATGTCTGAAAAAAAACTTGAAGTTTTTCTAATATTTTATTTTGAAGATTTTTATGCTACTTCTCCAGAGTCCTGCTCAAGACTCTGCTCAAGTTCCATAGTACATAGTTCAAAGTCGATCGTATTAGGCTTCTCTGGGTCTGCCAACAGCTCACCTATTCTCACCTGAACAATATTTTTAGTACACAGAACATGAAAATGCATGATTGCCTGGTTATGCATAGTAATACACAGAATTATTGGCTGTGCCTTCTCAAGGAGACATCTTGGGGGTTTTGGTGACGGTTTTCTGTGTATTGTTTTCTGCCTACATTTTCCCTTTGCTATATTTTTTCACCATTGTATAAACCCAGTTTCAATCCATGGGATTTATTTGGAGCAGTTTCTCTGAATGTTGGCTATATATAGGAAAATTAATCATACCAACAGGACTATATTCATATTTATAGCAAAAAGTAATAAGACCGCCATAGGGCATATTAAGGACTGCTGCTGTAATGTGAGACGTGAGCTATGGGTATAGTCGTACGCAGTCACTTTTGGAGTAGGTGACAGGTTTAACAATACTTAGCAACCTGTTTTCATTTCTGTCTCTGAAGAGGGCTCCCGCCAAATCTGGCAAGCTTTTTGTTTTATGTTTCATCTGGGAAGTTGTTCTAGAAAAGCTCTTGGCTACTGTACATTGTTTTAATGAACTACAATTCCTACCTTTAAGGGATCATTAGCTGGCACTGTGATTTGCAAGGCCCCATTACAGCTATCCAGCTATATGCTGGTCAAACAACTTTGGAATCAGTGGGCTCTCTGTAATGTTTTTAATTTATTCAGTGACTGAAAATGGCAACTGAAATATGTGCTGTATTGGAGGATGTAGATGTAGTAACAATGTCTTTTTGGTAAAGAGCTGTATTTTGTGGGGAGAAGTATGCACTTGAGTCAAATTGCCCATTCCTAGCCAAAGTTGTTGATTTGAGAAGGGAGGAGAGTTTGAGGAAGAGAAATAGCTACTTGCCTTAGACCTGTTATGTGAGCTCATGGCTAAATTAGCATTTGATAGTATTTTCCTGTATCTATTTTAGAAATTTGGACCACTGACAACTAGCATCTGGAAAGTTATCTCTGACTAGCATAATTAATTGTAACAACAATTATCATGTAAAAGTTTTTACATGTGGTAGGTGTGAGTCATTTAAATTACTTAGATAATAACCTTAAGAATTACATTTTACTTTAAATGTTATAAAATACACAACAATTAGTCTAAACCAGCTTTTCTTTAGGGCATTTAGTGCTTTGGTCTTGAATGTTGTGATTTTAACAAAAACATTGTATGGTGTATGTATAGTATAAATTTAAACCACTGAAGAAGGCTTCATAGGCAAAATACATTTGGTGTGCATGAATTTTATGTTATTAGTAAACATTCTTGGTCATAGGAAAAAAATTGTAAGTGTATGTTATCCCCATGTGTTATAAGTGCAAATGTACTTTAAAGTTTTTTACACTAGAGGAATGTACCTATATATGTTATCAAAATTGATGGAATTTGACGTAATGTTTTTAATATTTACAATTTGATTAAAGATTTTGCAAGTTTAATATAACATTAGCTCTTTTGGAATTGACCTTGAAATTTCCATGTACAAAGTCTCTCTAATTTTTTTCAATATCTTAGGTTAACAGAATTGACATTTGAACTAGACGGATTTCCTGTGCACACTCTGCTCATTAAATGATTCTAGCTTGAGCCTTTCTGTGAACTTGGGCTATCTCATCTACATCATAAGCTCCTAGCACCAGTTCTTGCTCATTCACGTATTATTAAAAATACTGGCTAGTTCAATTCCTGTTGAGGCAATGAGGGAATTAATGAGACTGACCTGACTGACAGGAGGGATTGGTGATTGGACTGAAATGACACACATGCTTTAGGAAAGAGAGCCTGGCTTCCGCTGCACCGTGGAGCTTCTAATCCAATGGGTTTCAGACTCCTTCAGGAAGCTGTTCCTCCATGATGCAATCAGAAATAGAGGATAAGGTTTCCTGAAAGAGGGCTGAGTGACCTTTATAAGGTGTGAATTGGTTGTGTTCTCCAGCATGGTGAGTGGTGGAACCCAGCAGGTCTGGCTTAATATTCCACATGAATCAAGAATTTTCCAACGTGCTGCAGAGCCCTATATACAGTGAGGCAGATAATTTGGTGAGAAAGCAAGGTAGTGGTTCATGCAAGGTAGTGAAACTGAACAACCACGGACAACCTCCTCATTGTTCCCTGCAAAAAAACAGCTTCTGGATGCTTGTTTTAGTCAAATGAAGCTAGAATTCTTTCCAGATAGAGAAAAACCTAACATTATTCCTTATGAGACTGCACAGTTGTTTGTACATAAATAGCACTAACAGAAAAGCCTGCATTCCTCTCAAACATGATTCTTATTCCTCTTTTTATACCATTTGATACAGTAAGTGCTTATCTGGCAAGGCTTTCTTCATTATCTTCTCCATATTTCTACTTAATTTGCCCACCTGACACATTTAAAGTCTATTAACCATCTTAACTGTTCTATGATTCCTTTTTTAAAACATCCTCTTAATTTTTTTTTATTTTATGATCATTTCAGCAATAGGTAATTGCTGTAGCTTTGCCCCTGAACAACTACAAATCTGAAATAGCCTGTTCAGATTTCTAAAGAATGTTGTCACTTTTTTTTCTTTTCCTTTTTTTTTTGGCAACCAAGTAAAGAGTTAAATATTTGGAGATAGCAAATAGTTCAAGAAAAGACTTTCTAAAATACAACTAGGAGGTGGGGGTGTTCAGCTTATTATACTGTACTTGCAGAACATTTAATTGTCAAGCTTAATTGGTACCATTACCCAATATGAATTTCAATTGAAAAACTAATGTCAACAATAGAAGAAGTAAATTAAGAGTCATTTTTGTTCTCTCTTTCTCTCTGTATTTCATATGTGGAGACAGAGAGACTAGCTGACATAGTGAGATAGTCATAGAGGAAGGGGATAGCCAGGGTCCAGAACTTTGCTTAGCATTTTGGGGCAGTCTCTCTCTCTTGCAGCCTCAGTTCTCTTTGAATGATCTATTGCACAAGCTTGATGCCCAAAGTACTCAAGTTACTCAAGGTGGGGGGGGGGACGACCTAAAGGGGTGGCCAACCTCTAAGGCAGGGGTGGCCAACCTAAGATACTCCAGATGTTCATGGACTGCCAATGGCCAAGCTGGCAAGGGCTTATGGGAATGGTAGTCCAGGAACATCTGGAGTACCTTAGATTGGCCACCCCTACTCTAAGGTGTAAAAAGAGAAGTAGAGATTGTTAATAACAGATGCTTCTTTGTTGCAGAAAGCAGTGTGCTGATGATGGCAACCAGCAACAGTAATGGCAAAAAAGTGACGCCTGCACTTCGAATAAGTCAGCTTGATGCCCTTGAATTAAACAAAGCCTTGGAGCAGCTGGTTTGGTCCCAGTTTACTCGATGTTTTCATGGATTTAAACCTGGACTCTTGGCTCGCTTTGAACCAGAAGTTAAGGCGTTTCTTTGGCTTTTTTTGTGGAGATTCACCATCTATTCCAAGAACGCAACAGTGGGACAGGCTATTCTGAACATTCAGTACAAGAATGACTTATCCCAGAAGCAAAACTACCAGACACTAAGCAAGCAGCAGAAACTGTGGTATCTTATTTGTACCGTTGGTGGTCGATGGCTGGAAGAAAGGTGTTATGATTTGTTTAGCAACCGTCCATTGGAGTCTTTCCAGAAGACCAAGTATTTCATTAATTTAACAGTTGGACTCCTCAAACTTTGTGAATTACTGAACTTTCTGATTTTTCTTCGGAAAGGAAAGTTTGCTAACCTCACTGAGCGTATTTTAGGAATCCGGTCTGTGTTCTGTCAGCTCCAGAGTGTTCGTCAAATTGGGTTTGAATACATGAACAGGGAACTGTTGTGGCATGGGTTTGCAGAATTTCTAATTTTCCTTTTGCCCCTTATTAACATCCACAAACTCAAACTCAAACTTTCCTCTTGGTCTTTAGCTGTTGCAGGATGTTCCAGTAAGGAAAGTTCTTTGGCAGCAGATAGTAAGGAATGCTGTTTCTGTGGAGAATGGCCAACTCTGCCTCACACCGTTGGCTGTTCCCATGTTTTTTGTTACTACTGTCTTAAAAGTAACTACTTATTTGATATGTATTTTACATGTCCTAAATGTGGTGTAGAGGTGCATGAGCTACAGCCGTTGAAATACAAGACAGAAATGAAAGAGGTATATACACAGTAGCCATTTTGAAGGTTCCCCCAAATCCATAAGCACACTTTGTGAAATCTACTGAACAATTGTACAGTGATCTTTAAACACAGCATTGCCTGTTAATTTCACTGAACAATTGTACAGTGATCTTTACATACAGCATTGCCTGTTAATTTCTTAGTTAAATATGAAATATTTTAGCACTGTGTGTAAATAATGAGTAATTTTGTAAAGAAATGGTTATTAATTTTGTCCCATTTTGCTTATACTCCCAGAACTGAAGGTGTGTAAGCATAATCCCTTTGAGGCAGCTGATGCTAGATTTGCATATGTTACTACCTGTGTGGATAAGCCTGGTGTAGTGCAGCCACATGAACACAAAACAGATGGATTTTTTTTTAGTGACGTTCATTTTTTCACAAACTGGGGAGCTGCTTCACAATATTTGTTTCCCCCATTTAGTACTGCGGTTGCGTGGTAGCATTACAAGCAACATTATTATTAATTACATGTCTATACCATCCCTCCCCTTCTAGGCTCAGGACAGTTCACAACCATCCATCAACAAAATAAAATACAATGTCCATAAATATATAAAACATTTGAAATGTATGCATTCTAACCAGTTCAGATGGCAAAATTATCTTATTGACAATGAGCTCGAAAAGATGTACAAAAGGAAGAGGACAGAAGCAATTTCCACCTAATTGAGAGAGTAGCAGGAGAGATGGTGGACAGTGAGTGGTGGAGGTCAGAGATAGGATTTCTGCAGTAGCACACAGGTGCTTTTGTGCTAGTCTTCATGGTTTTTCCCTATTTACAGGCTACACTTCAGACTGTGGACTTCTTTAGTATGAGGTGAAGTTGTCTTAAGTGTTTTGCAGTTCAGTTTGATTTAATTCGGATCTTAATTGCTGTTGTTTACTATATTCTAGCAGTTGACAGTGTAACTTCACAGGGATTTATAGACTTGATGAGCTAAACAAAAGGTGATCAAATAAAAACTTCTTTTCACATGAAATCTTGCTAAGTTTAATTTTTCATCCAAGAACTGTGCATGACAAAGAATTGAAAACAAAATGCTTGATAGACTAGCCTGGTTATTATTACTAATAGTTAGCCTTTCTTGTGTCTCTTTCTCCCATGGGTGGGTTTTGAAGGAGTTACTGCCTTGGTCATTGGGAGCAGAGTTTGGGAGAGTTATTATTTTTATTATTTTGGGTTCTGTATAGAGTATTTGGTTTGTTTCTGCATTTCCTGTTTTGCGTTTCTGAGGAGTTTGTTTCTTATTCCTCATTGTGGGCTTTTTTCTTTGTTAACTTTTCTGGTTTCCTTCAGATAGAGAATTGCCTATTTCCCACCTTTTTGCAGATTAATTAGTGATTTTGGGCAACACTCATTTTTTGTTACTTAGATTTGGACAGATAGACTCCCTTTCCTTCCACAATGCCAGTGGTTCTCAACTTGGGGGTCGGGACCCCTTTGGGGGTCGAACGACCCTTTCACAGGGGTTACCTAAGACTCTCTGCATCAGTGTGCTCCATCTGCAAAATGGATAAATGTTAGGTTTGGGGGTCACTACAACATGAGGAACTGTATTAAAGGGCTGTGGCATTAGGAAGGTTGAGAACCACTGCACAATGCAATTCCTGGGAAGCGTGGACTCCCCACTAGACAGACATTATGGCAGGACTACTTTTACTTTCAGTTACCAGGTCTGCTAAAAAAAAATATTGCAACTCCAGAAAACCATTAGTAATTTTTGCATCATTTTCCCATTATAGAGAAAGGACCGGGGCGGGGGGGGGGGCACTTTATTCATTGTCCAATTGTGTTGAAACTTGGGGAGTCTTTAGAACAGAAAGTGGATCAGGTTCCCTGATATATAGATCAAATTTTGTTTTGTTTTTTAAAAAATCCACTCAGGAAAATTTGCCATGGAAAACAATCCAATCTTAATGAAAACTGAAATGGAACCTGGCAAGTGTTCATGAGACAATATTTCCAAAAAATCATGAAACTGATACATCTTCCCTTTCTTAAATTACAATACAGAATTAAAATAAGTTTTACTGTGCTCACCCCTAACAGACACTATCCCAGCATTGTTATATGTGACAATAGTTGAAGAAGACAACTGAGACATGGAAAATCAGGTACCATTCAGCCCACATGACCTTTCACAGGGGCTTCAGCTACCAGAGGCTCTGCCATAAGTCTATTATGAGGGAAGCTGATGGATTTTTCTTCTACAGAGTTACACATAAAAAGCTTGTTAGTCCAAGTGCCCCCAAGCCAAAGTAGTGAGGGCTTTTATAATTGGTGGGTGTTACTTATTCCCACTGTGGCATCAAACAGTTGTAGTATGCTTGTTATGATGAAAATAGGGAAATTCACTTATGAGAGCACTAGTAGGAACAGAAAGTCTGGACTGGGAGTTTTGAAACTGATGACTGCTTTAAAGACCACTTCACAACACAACTACCATTAGGGAGGCAGTTTCTCCTCAACCCACAGAGCTCTTGACCAGAAGTAATTATCTCTCATAGATCATATACTAGTCTGTTTTGAAGGCTATTCACAGACTTACTAGAATTTCTCATATGGATGCCGCTGCTGTGGTACTCGGGCCTTATCCTTTTTTTGCTTAGGGTATTAGGGGACAGCAAAATGCTGCAGTAACTAGCAATAAAAGCAGTATAAATAGTGAGGTACAAAAGAACTAGTAAACTTCACCTCATAAAAATTATTACCAAGGACATAAACAAATATTTTTCCTTCTACTCATTGGCAGTACGAAATTCTGCCAAAAAAAACAAAAAAACATTTTTCACTGCAGATGTTTTGTAATTTCCACACTTCTTACATTGTAGAATCATATCAACCAATCCCAATGTGGCAATATAAGGTTGGGTTTGGGTGGGGTTTTTTTTGAAGAATAAGAATGTATGGGTGTGGGGGCACATGCTTAATCTTTTTAATAGAACTGACTTATCTGTATTATCAGTTTTCCAAAATAGCCATAAAATAATCAGTCTGCCATTCTTTCGTCTAGTATACAGACTTATCAATGTACTGCAGTTCTCTGCGTCAGTTGTAAGAGTGCAAGATAATAACTGGTTAAAAAAAAGCCAAGTAACCCCCTGTTATTTTACTCATTGTGTAAATAATATGTCCACATTTCTTCCATGAAAACTGAGTTATCCATTAACAGGATAATACTCAATTCAAAAGGATTTAAAGTGTTCTGCAATTACTAATTTTCATGCTTTTATTCCATAGCTCCAAAATTTATTTCTTGTAAATGCTTTTAAATGCTTTTTAAAAAATCCTCCTGAGTGTGCTGAGGGTAGATCACAAAAAGATGCAACAACATCACAAATAGCACTAAAATAATCTGCATTTTCTATTTAAAAAGTACATACAACAAAACAACTAACCAGGCCTGATCATCAGATTTTATATGTTTACCAATCTCATAATATCAGAAAAATATTTTCCTCTGAAGATAGCTAAATATAGTGTCTTCCTTACTGCTTCATGTAAGCTGCTTCATAAAACTGGGCCACAACCAGCAGGCCTGGATTAACCATTAAGCATAACAAGTATGTGCCTAGGGAACCAAAGGGGGCACCACCACCCCCTCCAAAATTTTTTTACTGTGGCTTAAAAATGGGGTATGAAAAAGGTGCATCACCATCACAAAAAAAGTTCAACTTCTGGTGAACTAGGGTTCACAATAAAGGCTCCCAACACATACATGTATATCTTTCAGGTGGAAATTCAGCCAATACCCTTAACTAAAATGATAAAGATCGACATGTCTCTGCCCCACCTTAGTGTCACACCTAGGGAATGTGAATTCTGGCAGCTAAAGTTACTGACTATAAGCATGTGCACTGATATTGTAGCAACCACCAGGAGCAGCCAGTTTACTTGTATAAACATATTATCACAGTATCAGTATAAGTATATAGGTAAGCAGCATGCATCAATGGCAGTTGATCTAGTAGTAGGCTGTAGGTCTACATCAGATACTTACTGGGGAAAATGGCGCCCGGGAGCAACACCTGCTCTGGGTGCCCCCACAACCCCAAACCCCCCATGACCCCTGCTGCGACCGACCCCCCGTTGTGCCCCACTTACCTTAGCCCGCGGCTGCTCCGGCAGCGGTCCTGGTGGCTGCAGCAGTGGTCCCAAGCAGCTTGGCAGGGCTGGGCTTGGCGGGGCTGTGCCAAGGGGCACCCAGCAGCAACCCAGTCAGGCTGCAGGGGCAGGCCAACTCCTGGAGGGCAGGAGCCCAGAGCATCCCTTTGCAGGGGGCTCCCAGCCACACAGCGGGCCCCAGCCTCATGTGCCAGCGTGATCCCCTGGTGGGGGAGAGGTCTCCCGGTCACACAGCTAGGCCCAGCCTTGCGTGCCAGCGCAATCCCCTGGTGGGGGAGAGGTCTCCTCACCATGTGGCTGAGCCTGGCCTCATGTGCTGGTGTGATCCCCCAATGGGGGAGAGGCCTCCCCGCCATGCAGCTGGGCATGGCCTTGGGCACAGACGGAGCCTCCAGCCACCAGCTGAGACACTACACCTCCACATGACCAAAAGGCATGCACCTGGGGACATGGGTTACCCCACGGTCTACATACACAGATTTGATTACTTGTCTCCTCTGCTTAGCACAAAAGCACATCTGTTATGCCAGATTAATTTGAGGACTTGATAAAGAGACTTTGCAATTTAAAAAGTAGAAAAAACTTTTAAAGTGAAAATAAGTAAACAACAATTATCTTTTCATCCACGACTGTTAAAATTCTATGTATCTTTTAAGGTTTTAGAAAATGATGAAATAAAGGATGGTTTGTTTATGTATGTAGTTATAAGCTCTGGTTATAAGCAAATAAATTGTTTTTGCTTTAAAGTGTTAAACAAATGAAATAAAAAACAGGCTATTATTTTGAATATAAATTGTGAAATTAGGTCAGACTGACCTGCAAGTAAACTGAATTAAGACTCTTGCAAGGGCCAGTGTCATGGGCTGGCTGCTGGGAGAACCAAATAGGTGAGCAATGGTTAGCAACAGTTCATGGTCTTCATCCAGCAAACAAACGCAGTCCCAAAACACCAGGAAAAACAGTGGTGATCATAATCCAAGTCAAAAGGCTCACCAGTTGATTGAGCAGCAAAAGTTCAGAAAGTAAGCCCAGAAAGCAAGTTCAGGAATGGTCAGAGAGTCAAAGACAAGCAGTCAAGCAGAGTAACAGGTTTCCAGAAATGACATGAAGGTCCGGGGCAGAACAGCAGAAGGCCAAGGTGAAGCAGTGCCTTCTGCAGGGAGTCTGCTAGCTGCGGTCTCTCTTTAATTAGATGGGGGGAGTGGGATTGCATCAGCGAGTCTTGCCCTTTGGTCCTGCTCCTGAGAGCTACTTACAGTCAGCAAGCTGCTGATCCGGCTGGCCTTTAGCGCTCAGCCAGCTGAGAGCACAATCTCTGGGGGCATTGCTCCAAGGGAGAAGATGGACTGGAGGGAGGGCTTGCCCTGGGCACTGATGATGTGCTGTGAGAGAGGACAGGATCACCGGAGGGCCAAGAAGATGGTCGTGGCAGAAGGCTGTCAGCGCTAGGTGATGCTTCTGGGTTGGGCTGATACACCTGCGCAGCTGGCCAATCTTCTATAGATGGATCCAGACAAACCAATGCCATTTTACTGACAGCTGACAACTCAGATGAGCTACAGTAGCTGTCACTTTCAAAACCAATAAATGTCCTTCACTAGCGGTGGAGAGGTCGAAAGCAGGGTGTGAGGGTCTGTTCTCCCTCTCAGCCCTGTAGAATGTCCCTCGCTGTCAGGCAAGGTGTCAGGAGGAAGGGACAAAGGACTGACCTCAACAAGGTTGGACTGTGCTTAGGGCATCAGCTGGACTTAATCCAGCCCTGACAGCCAGAGAAGCATGAGCTCTGGGTAAAGATCTTACCCCTCATGGTGGATAGAGAGAAGTGGGCTCCTGGATTCTCATAGGGAGCTGTGCTAGCATGTAAACATTTTCTTACGTATAAACCCTTTCTGAACTGGGGATCCTATAATATCTTAATATAACTGTGCCCATTACTACTGTCATCTGTCTGCAAATTTCTCTGCCCTTTCTGCATTGTTTGTCTCTTAGAATACTTTCTGATGTCACTTCTCTCTTTAAAACACTCTCAGAGCCAGCCTTTGCTTGTGAAGCCATTGGCACTAGCCCTTAGTCCCTCTTCTTGCCTAATCAACTATCCTAAATTTACGTAACTCAATCAATGGTATCACTTCTCCTAGCAAACCAGAATCCTTGTATTACTGAGGCAAAGTTTCTGCAGCAAGCCATGAGCCTTCATGAATGTAGATCAATTAATTTTTAATGTTTTATAATATGCTGTTTCTCATATATTTATATTGTGTATTTTGCATGTCAATAAATGCTTCTGAAATTCAAAATCTGAATAAGGTAATTGTTTTCATTATTTTTTTGTATAATTTTATTTCTTACCATCAAACAGGCTAAGACCTGTAGATATTGATTCTTTTCAGCTAACGTGATTTAGAAGAGTTTTAAATTTCTCAGTTCAGTTCAACTGCTCAAATGAACACACAAGACAACAATATGGGTTGAACTAATTTATTGAAATGGCTGATTTACATCACAATGATTAAAATATACTCTAACATCTGCAGAACTTTTCACCCCAAGGACTCAGGGAATACTAGAGGAACTAGATGGAGAGGTGATACCGATACCATCTTTCTCCCTGGGGCTTTCTGTAGAGGGGTACATTTTTCAAGATAGAGGCACCAAACCATCATGCTGGCTCCAGGAGACACTTTTATTAACAGTACCCAGGTTTGGTGAGGTTTGGTTGGGGGGGGGGGAGGCAGTGTCGTAGGTCAACAAAGAGGTAGCCCCCATCTTCCATTGGAAACAATTTTGGAAACCAAAACTTCAAAACCAAACTTCATGAAACTTGGGTGGTCTTATGAGACTCCCAAAGCCACCCTGAAAGTTTGGTGCTGCTACTTTTAAAATGCACCACCTACAGGTGGAAAACCAAAAAACCCAAATAGTCTTAAATGGACTTGAATTTTTGTGTTTTTTTTCCCGAGAAACCCAGGTTTTCCAATAATTTGGCAGCCTGAAAAACCAGAATACGAATTTTACCAATTTTATTTTGCTCAAGCTTACCGATCATTAGCATTGCCTATAATATCATGCACCACATTTGAGTTTCAGAAGGGACATTATAACAAGATCCCTTGGCTTAATGCATCTCCTCATATGAGGAGATCAATCCTAAATTAATAATAGAAGGGAAGCATCTGCCAGTTGTTACTGGTAGGCTTTTATTATGTATGAATGCCTACAGGTATAGAACGCAAGTTGCTTGTAATGATAGTAAAGTAACAACTTCCATTGTATTGTAACTTACTGTTCTTCCATTTGAACTAATGACCTTGAAGTGGTAGGAAGTCCCCTGAGGGAGATTATAAATTTATTTCTCAAGGTAGCTTCTCTAGTTCCTTAAAAGAAGTCACTGTTAGATCTTTCTTAAAGAAGCCTTCCTCAGACAAAGAGGAGCTAGCCAATTACTGCCCAGTATAAAATTTACTGTTTCTGGGAAAGGTGATTGAGAGAGCAGTTGCTGAGCAGCTTCTGCCCTTGATCCAGTGGTGGATTCCAACCACATCAACCACTGGTTTACAATACCAGCCATGCCCCCCCACTTATGTGGCTGCTGTGCCCCACCCCCTTGCCGATGTTGGGTGAGGGGAGGCAAGGGAAGGCGGCGACTTCAGGGGGCCGGCTGTGGCGTGGCCTTTAAGGGAGGGCCGGGAGTCAGCAGGCCAGGCCACCTTGGCAGGCCGCACCATGTGCAGCCCCATCTGCAGCTGGCCAAGCCCCCCATAAGGGGCAGCTGGCCACCAATTGGGCTGTGTGCCTCTGGGCGGTGGAGCAGCATTTGTGACTTTTTTATGCTCAAAGTGTTAGTTTACTATGTACTGAGTTTTTACTTTAATTTTATTGACTTTATGGTTTTATTATTGTTGATATACTGCTGTGTAGTTTGCTGCTCTGAGCCACATTCTGAGGAAATAATAGGGTAAAAAGCTAACAAAATTAAAAAAAAAGTGAAAAGGTAATTCCTGAATAATTATTCAGAAGCTTGAACCTCTTATTAAGTATCCTTATCTCAATTCATCTATCTGCTTTTTTCACCTCAGCCTTTTTTAGCAACATTGAGTAATAATCTGATGGCCTAGCTGAGCTATTTTTTAAATGTCAAACTAAATTCTACTTGTAAAAATTTTAGACTCATAAAAGGAATCTGACTCCATGTCATCATGCTTTTAGACAAATAAATTCAAAAAGGAATAAAAATGAACAGGTTTCAGCTCAGTGTCATCCAGTTCTTTTCTTGAGTGAATCACACAGCCATCTTGCTCAAGTTCCATGTCTTGTCTGCTATTGGCCTTTGATATTGATGAACAGCAGGCTATGGCATCTTTTGTTCAGAAACTAGCTTCCTATAGACAATTGTTTTTCAAAGACTTGCAGAAGTTTTGATAGGAACAATGATTGCTCCCAGAGTTGTTAGCAGCATCAGGTGAGCTTTGTATACTATTGGTATTTTCTAATGTGTAGTTTCTGGTCACACAATTCTCCATTGGCATCTAGATTTCCCCACAACAAGTTTACTTGTATCTCCTTGTCTCAGTCCTCCCACATGTACATCTGTTCATCTTCTTATATCCCATTAACGTCTCTAGTCAAACAGGAACTGAAGATTTAACTGCTGAAGAGTTACAGAATATTAAAATCAGGCAAAAACATGGGACAACATTTTTGCTGTATTCATTGATTGTCATCACAGGACTGTAATCTTTATAATCATGCATACACCTGTCTTCCAACTACATAAACAAGATTTTACAGCATATTTCTTATTGAGTATGTGGGGTCATTCACTGGTTGGTCTGTTTCTGTTCAGAACTGTGGACTCCACCCATATGAAATATATTGTTTACATCACTTATCTTTGAATGGAAGAAAAGCAAGCCAAGGGTCTCTGTTCTTGGCAGGTTGTTTTTTTTTGCTTTGCTTTGCTTTACTTCTTCAACATGTAAATAACTCAGAACCAAAGATTTCACAAAATCATATTGCCCAAGAATCTGACCATGTGCAGAGATCCTCAGTCACACAGCCAAATCTGGAACATGACTTCTAATGCAAAAACAGGTACTGGAGTGCCGTCACTCATATCCCAAAACTTGCACAGTCCTTCTAGACACATGGTAGGGAATACCTGGTTTTTTTAATTCAGGCTACTAGCACCCATCCAATTAGTACTAGGAAGCTGCAGCAAGGTTGGTTTTTTTTCTTTAATTACTTTTTGGATGGACTTTAAAGTGTTGTATAAAATAAGCCTGAACATTCCTTTGAATTTTAGCTACTTGTTCATATCTAAGCTTGGGAATGAGATCTTGTTTGAGAACTCTCAGATCTATGCTAGAAATCTCAGTGTCTTTTCTCAGGTTATAAACTGGGATCAAAACATGTTTCATCACAATGGTAATTCAAAACGGAAATCTTTCAGGTGGTAGTAACATATGTAGCGGACGGTCTTTTCCCACAGGACATTAGTCATTAAAATGTCCAGTGGGAAATAGAACCCAATTTTGCTTTGGCTCAGACCTCTGAGCTTTGGCCCAAAGGAAATGTATTGCCATCACGGGATCCTCTAGGGAATAAGGATTTAATGGTAAAGACCCTAATCGACAGTTTAGTGACAGAAACAACAGCACTACTCATTGTGAACTACTAATTGTTTTCTTCCTGTTGACACATTTCTGTCACTTTCAAGGAATACATTCTGGGAA
This sequence comes from Sphaerodactylus townsendi, assembly GCF_021028975.2. NCBI lineage: Eukaryota > Metazoa > Chordata > Lepidosauria > Squamata > Sphaerodactylidae > Sphaerodactylus > Sphaerodactylus townsendi. The sequence goes on from NC_059433.1 coordinate 95,713,773, forward strand.
CCTAATGAAACATTAAAACAAAAAAAATCCAAATTTCCCCCCATTCTTTCCCTTTTTTGTGTCAAATGGGTACCAGTTACAGCAGAGAAACTCTTCCAAAAACATCAAAACATTGCAAGTCGTCACTTCCAATTAGGATGTTCTCAAAGAGAAGCTCTACAGTTGCAAATTCTATCACCTATATTTTCTCATCTGGCAATGTGCTCTGAACAGCATATAGAACAGGCTTTGATCCTCAATCTGAAAGCTGAGCTCCCTCCCGCTTCTCAGTCTCTGCTCTCCCCAGGCTCTGCCCCCAAATCTCCAGGAATTTCCTAACCTGGAGTTGGCAAGCCTAATTTGAAGTAGAGCCAGTTTGTGGGTTTGAGATGCTTCCAGCTTAGACACCACGACAACTGTATGCACGTCACCCACCAGAGGGCTGATAATGATATTTTCTCACAAGCCTGGCCTGAGGTCGAATCCCCACTTGAAATTTGCACGCAGATCCAAACCTGTTCATTGTGAAACCGTGTCCTCTTCATCGGAGTTTCTCCCTCCCCACCGCAGAGAGCACACAGCAGACACACCCGGTTGCAGAACTCTTAGCAATCCCACTACCAGGCGAGCTCGCTTTGCTGGTCTCCCGATTGGCTGGCGGGCCTTGATGGGGCGGGACCTTTTCCCACTGCGGAAACGTACATTGTAGGGGTGTGATCAAAAAACCACCATGTAAAAGTTTAACGTTTAACTGCTTAACTGTGCAAACAGTTAATTGTTACCTGTGTAAACCATTAACAATTCAAAGTTACACGTTTGATTGTTTAACGTTTGCATCCCCTTCTGCTGGTTGATCACAAAAGTGGAAATGAAACCAAGGAAAGGCTGTGCGCACATCGCAGCACTGATTGGTTGCCCGAATTCCACGTCACACTCCAGGATGGGAAACTAGTCAGGGTTTCAACCCTCATCCCTCCCCTCGGATCAGCTCTGAACCATGTTAATGGGGTCTGTGCCACTTGCAACCAGGTCCTGCCGGAACGCGGATTAACAGGGAGAACGAGCGCCAGAAACGGAATCTGCCACGCAAGCAATGGGGAGGTTGTCCCTCAAACCTGGTTAGTTTGTGTTCTGAAAACTGGCTAAGACAGTAGTGGGGATTCGACCTGACAGAAAACCTATCAGCAGCCCAGAAATTCTTAAGGTTCTTATACAGGGGAGGGATGCTCTCATGTCCAAACCATTTTCCTGAGAACCAACAATAGAGAGGCAATCTAGAAACTTGTTTCGAGACCTTGCACTTCCTCTTTTTTGTTTTTTCTTCAGTTGTATGTAACTGGGAAGCCAAAACCACTAGTGGACACTGGGCTATTATTTGGCCTTGTCTTGATGTCCTGGTCCTGCCTAGCAGTAGTCCAAGCTACTCCAGACTCAAGCTACAAGCAATGCTCAGTTAAGCAGGTTTTTCTTCAGATTGTTTGGATTAATTTTTATACAAAGCAACCACAGATGACAGCAATAATGAATGAAGCAACATCTTAACTCTTTGCTGTCTGTCTGCTTAAAATGGACCCTCCACACGTTGCTTTCTCACTATTTCTTCCCCTCTCTTGCCACACAACTGGTAGGAAGAAGAGTGACCAGATGAAGGGGAATGAATCTGAGTGGATGAAAAGCAAGAAAGGATAGGATTAGGTATATTTCCTCTCCTCCTCCCTCACCCCCATTCTTCTCTCTCTGAATTGCAGCCTTTAAGGATACTTTGGATAACTGAAATAAGTAGAAGAAACAATTGTGTAAATGGGACCATTGCTGTGTAGGTTTTGAATCTAAGAGTGTTGCAAATATATTTACTCTGTCCACTCTGTGGGTTTTTTAAAAAAATGCTACCCATCTGCATTACCCCGGGACAGGTTGTATTAATGCAAGCTGGGTCTGCTATGCAGTTCTGTGTTACTTGAGCTGCTGATAAAGCAAATTACCATGAGGGCCCAGCAAGCAAGACCAGATACTACTATGACAGAAATAATATAAGGACCCAGGTGTCCATAATTAAAACTGTATTTCAAGCGAGGGGTTTCAGTGACATCATTTATCAATGTCATTACAAGTCCTTGATGGAATTACAACTTTATATGCAGAATTCAGGGATACTCTATTTGTTAGAATGCATGAAGAATGTTTCTATTAAAAGCAGGCAGACAATATACTCACCTCAAGTGGGAACACTGCCAGCAATTTGATATAGGAAGAGAATGTGGGACATTTTTTTCCCCTTCCTGGTTTATTCTTCCTGCCCACTTAGCAGATGGATCACACTGACTAGGTGCTTTGTGAATAAGGTATGGGCAGGGGAAACTAGACTATCTGGGAAAGATCTGCTAAGTTCTTCAAGGGTTTTTTTCCCAAAAAGGCTGCACTTCCTGTTTTGATATATCTCAGTTTTGCACATGCCCTGTACTTAGCAGTGTAAAGCTAAGGGAACTGTGCAGGGTCCATATATACTGCAAAATGGTGCTGTGTCAATGTGGTATAGTGTATTGCAAGCAGGAACCTGCAAGGACTTGAAGGAGGCATCTCATTTCTCCTTCTCCACTATTATCCTTTCTTGAAAACCCCCATACCCTCTGCCTGTTTCCTGCTTCTTTCTCTTTTTTAGGGTTGCCAACCTCCAGGCAGGAACTTGGGATTTCTGAAGTTACATGTCACCTATAGACTACAGATGTCAGTTCCTCTGGAAAAAAAAGGGGGGGGTAGTTTAGAGGTTGGTCTATAGCACCATACCCTAATGAGGTCCCTGTCCTACCCAGCTCCAACTCAAAATTTCAGGAGATTCCAGACCTTGGTCTGGCAACTCTACACTATTCCCCACCAGTGACCGGGGGGACCTAGAAACTCTACCTGGAATCACTATGGATTTCTCAGCTACAGAGATCAGTTTTCCCTTATGGTTGCCATAAGGGGAAGATTTTGAGGTGAAGCCTTCGGAGGCCATGATCTGAGGAAGGAAATAACCTCAGACAGCAGGATACAATGCCATACTCTCCACCCTCCAAAGCAGCCATTTTCTTCAGGAGCACTGTCTCTGTAATCTGAAGAACAGTGGAAATGTTAGGTGCGCTCTAATCTCTACCTGGAAATTACTAACAAACTTATTAAGAGTTACAGTCACACAGAATCATGAACAATAAGAAAAAAACTTGTAACAATACTGGCTAAAAATAATTACATATATATTTTAATTAAACATTTACACCAATGACCACAGTTACAAACAACCCAAATGTGATAAGGTCACAGGAGCAATGTTTTTTTTTAAATGAGCTTATAACAATCTCATCTGAGAGGCTTATAGTCAGTAATGATTTACAGTGTATTCTTTAACATTTCAGATTTTTCTGCAAACCTGGGGAGTGTTCCGGGTTTGTAGAAAAAAATCTTAGCAGTGGTTTGTGAGCATGGTAAGCTAATAGTGGTTTGTACCAAAAAAAGGATGTCTTCTCTCTCAAGTTAGTGCTCGCAAAGAGGAGGGAGGGAATATCCCAGCATTATGATTTGTCGACTGCAATTTGTTCGTCTGATTGCAGTTATAGCAGCCTTGTGAGTAACATGGCACTTGCATCCAGATTTCTTTAGATTGCGAAACAAGCTGCAGTCATTTAGCAAATTAAGGGGTGGAAAGCTTTATTAAGAAGAAAGAACATTTGTAAGAGGACGACACCAGGGATAAGAAAAACAGGGAGAATAAATAAACAAATGCCCCTGAAATCATAACCAAGGCAAACATGGCTCAAAATACCAATAAAAATGCACTAATTCTCTGTTGTAAACGACTGCAGCTTAAGGCTGATGCTCTTCCCCCCTAATTACTGATCCCTCATCAATTTGCAACACAAAGCTTGCTGTCTTCATAGATAAATATTTTATTTTATTTATTTGCTGTAACCACTTAAGGCGGTTATCAAGAAAGCGGTGAAAAAAAAAGTTGCAGAACTGAATTTAAAAACTGTATGCCTCCTTTCTCTTTGAATACAAACTGATGAACCAAAAATAAGAGAGCTAATCAGTATGTTTATGGAGCTTGTAAAAGTGCATGGAGGATAGACCAGACTCTAACCCCATCCTGGGTGTGATTATGTCATATGTCTACTTCTAGTGGGCACTCTGTGGAGTGGGTGGTGCAGAAAATGGGGAGGACAGTAGCATACAACTCCATGACATAAGTTCAAATGTGGAAGTGATGTCACAGTGTTGTGTGATGCTCTAGAATGTTCCCAATATTTATGGTGTTTATTCTAGAGATTGTGTAAAATCCTACAGCATCGAATGTCGTGGTGACCTCTCTTCCAAGTTCCTAGCTGGAGGTGATATTGTGACATTGTATGATGCTGTTTTCCTAGTCTCCCCCACCTCAAATGCTGCTCTTGGGCTGAAATGTAATGCTTGACTCTATCATGTCTTATGGTCACAGGAACTCTGATGTACACCAGATCTCCTGTGTGTTTAGACATGCCTCCATTGTTTTGCATGTGCAGATATTTTGCTTGTGTTAAAATTAAAGGAATCTTTAAACATTATCTTCGCATCTGTACCAGAGCAAGGGTTTCTGTATGAGAACAATGACAATTCTGAGAACCTATGAAAAATGATGGATAATTATTTGTCATCATGTACAGATTGTTCAGAGTAAACTGAGAAATGTGTAATGAAGTGGGAGCACCTATTAGATAAATATATAGAGTGAGGGGAAGTAGATACTTTTAAATAAGGACAGAGACTCATCATATAATACGAATGGAACCTGCAAAGACTAGGGTTGGTCAATACTAAAAAAATTCGGTAAAATTCGGATTTGGGTATTTTGGGGCATAAAATGATTTGTATGCCCGAATCCAAATCATAGCCGATTCGGATATACCCGAAAATTCGGGTAAATCCGAAAAATTCGGGTCCGTTTTATTATTTTTTTGAATTTTTGGTGTTTTTAGACGTTTTGGCCTGCAGGGGACGCAATTTTAAAGCTAGCGGCACCAAAATTTCAGGATATCATCTGGAGACTGTCCTGATGAGTCTCTCCAAGTTTGGTGCAGTTTGGTTCAGGGGGGGCAAAGTTATTGACCCTCAAAAGGGGTGCCCCATCCCCCATTGTTTCCAATGGAAGCTAACAGGAGATGGGGGCTACACTTTTGAAGGTCCATAACGTTGGACCCCTGAACCAAACTTCACCAAACTTGGGGAGTATCATAGGGACAGTACATTTATGATACCCCGAAATTTTGGTGACAGTAGCTCTAAAACTGCACCCCTCACAGTCACCAAAAGAAATTTCCCCAGATTCTGTGCTCTGTAGTGGCTGGCTGGCTCCATTGCAGCCAATAGGAAATTTCTGTGGGAGGGCTGTGGAGCGCACATTTCTCATGGTAAACCCACAAAACTTTCAGGGTGTCTTCAGGAGAGTCTCTTCATGACACCATCCAGGTTTGGTGACCGCTGCTTCAAGGGGTTCAATGTTATTGGTAGGGTCCATCTCCCACTGCCCCCATAAGCAAAGTTCCTCAAACCTGGATGGTGTCATCCAAAGACTCTCCTGAAGATACCCTGAACATTTTGTGACTGTACCTTGATAAATGTGCACCCCACAGCCCTCCACCAGAAATTCCCCATTGACAGCAATGCAGAAGTCACTGCAGAAAAAAAGAACCTTGGGCAAATTTTTCGGGGTGCCTGCAGGGGCGCATTTTTAGACATATCAGCACCAAAATATCAGGGTATCATCAGGAGACTGTCCTGATGACACCCCCACACTTGGTGCAGTTTGGTTTAGGGGGGCCAAAGTTATGGACCCTCAAAATGGTAGCCACCCATCTCCTTAGCTCCTCATTGGAAACAATGGGGATAGAGGCCCCCTTGATGGGTCCATAACTTTGGCCCCTGAACCAAACTGCACTTCAAACTTTAAAAGCGGGGTGTCACTGCAGGACAGTCTCCTGGATGATACCCCTCTCTGGAAATTTGGTGCCACTAGCTTTTGCAAAATCTCCGGTTTTCACATGCTCTTTCAATCCGCTCCTCCGCACATGAAGCCTGCTGGAGTGAGTGAGCCGTGAAACAATTGCAAACCAGCATTTTTAAAGCTGAAGTGACACACCAACTTTTCAGGGTAACAGTCAGGAGACTGTCCTGATGATACCCTTCAAAAGTTTAGTGCAGTTTGGTTCAGGGGATAAAGTTATGGACTTCTCAAAGGTGTGGCCCCTCTATCCCCTATCAGCAGCCCTTCCCATACTGGAAACAATGGGGGATAGTTGCACCCCTTTTGAGGGTCCATACCTGAACCAAACTGCAATTCAAACTTGGTACAGGGCAAACATCAGGACAGTCACCTGATGATACCCTGATAATTTGGTACCAATACATCTCAAAATTCGTCCCCTGCAGGCACCCCCAGAAATTTGCACAAGATTCTTTGTTCTGCAGTGATTCTAAAGGCTGTGTATTGCTGTCAATGGGGAATTTCTGGTAGAGGGCTGTGAGGTGCACATTTCTGAAGATATGAGTCACAAAACTTTCAGGGTATCTTCAGGAGAAAGTCTCTGGATGATACCATCCAGGTTTGGGGAATTTTGCTTCAGGGGGGTTTAGTTCTGTGGGATCCAAAAAGGGTGAGGCCCATCTCCCACTTCCCCCTGAAGCAAGTAAAGTTCCCCAAACCTGGATGGTGTCATCCAGAGACTCTCCTGGAAGATACCCCTGAAAGTTTTGTGGGTTTACCATGAAAAAATGTGCACCCACAGCCCCCCTCAGAAATTCCCCTTATTGACAGCAATGCAGCTAAGTCACTGCAGAAACAAAAGAAGAATCTTGTGCAAATTTCTTGGGGGGTGCCTTGCAGGGGTGCATTTGTAGATGTATCGGTACCAATATTTCAGTGTATCGTAATAGAGAATTTGTCCTTGATGATACCCTCCAAGTTTGGTGCAGTTTGGTTCAGGGGGGCCAAAGTTATGGACCCTGAAAAGGGTAGCCCTCATCTCCTTAGTTCCCATTGGAAAGAATGGGGGATAGGGACACCACTTTTGGGGGTCCATAACTTTGGCCCCCCTAAACCAAAATGCACCAAACATGGAGGGTATCATCAGGACAGTCTCCTGATGATACTCTGAAAATTTGGTGCTGATATGTTTAAAAATGTCTCCCCTGCAGGCCGAAATGTGAAAAAAACACCAAAAAATAAAAACGCAATTCGGCTGGTAATCCGAATCCCATGGATTCGGATCTGTTTGGATTCGGACAGCTCAGATTCGGCCCCTGCTCATCCGAATCCGTCCGAATCCGTGCAGATTCGGTAAAAATTCGGATTTGGACTGTCCGAATCTCCAACCTTAGCAAAGACGTATAGAAGGCTCCTCATCCCCCCACCTCCCAGCTATTTCATCTTTCCCTTTCTTGAAAGCCCATGTATGCCAGACTGCACAGGTACATAAGAATTAAAAATGTAGCTAGGAACAAAGTGTAACCCAAAAACAAAAAGAAAAGAAAAGTCTTCATAAGAGTAGGACAGCACTCTGATTGGGTAAGCTGACCTGTGCTTTGATTGGTGGGGCAGCCAGATGACTAACAGAGGGAAGAGTTATCTTCTCCAAGAAAGAAAAGATAGAACTTTTTTGATTTGGATTCCTGTGTGTTAAAATCAAGTCTCTGTATGTGAAAATCTACCCTGACAGGATTTCAGCCTGACACCGAGACCCTTCTGTGGGCTTCAATACTCCACCTTTTCAGCGGCTTAAGCTTGAAGTGCTGGCTGCTGGCAGAATGCTGGCAAAGACCAGGAGGGAGCCAACTAATGTCATCTCCTCCCCTGGCCATGCTCCTGGTCCACCTCTGCTATGCTGGGGGCAGAGGTAGGTGCGCTGGGATGCTGACACAACATCCAGCGCCATGTTCCAGCATGGGGGGGGGGGGCAATGGCAGCTGATGGAAGCACCCCTCCGTCAGGGCAACTACCCTTCAGAGGGTAAATTTGTTGGGACGCATAGGCATCACTCTCACAAGTGGATTCACGTACACCTCCCTCTTGGATCGGGCACAGAATGAATTTGATCTAAAACTTGGTGTGTGGTAGCATATGCTGAGCATTTGTTTATTTCATTCATTTATAAGTTTTATTAGTCAAGGTAGAGGTGGAATAGTAGACAGAGACTTTTCACAGTGATGATAAATAAAGGGTGAGGGAAATGTACCTTTTGGGAGACAGAGAAAGAATTCCTAAACCCATTAGGAAGGGAATTATACTCAAAGGAGGATTCCTTATCTAGTGTATTAGTAATCTGCTTAAGTTACCTCATGAGGGAGATTTCTGAAGAGTGGGAACTAACATTGGAGAGGCTGTGTGTACGGAGAGAAAAGGGTTACAACCTGTCAGAACCCAGAGTCTTTTTGAATTCATAAGTTAGTAACATCTAAGAGTAACTCAAGACCATCATTCTGCAACATCTTTGTTCTGCATTTGTTACATTTTTAAACAAAGCCATGTTTATCGGATACTTGCAAAAAACCCCTCCGAGGCTTGAAATAAAAAATCAGTAAGGCTTTGGAAAATGTTCCTCTCCTTACAGCGGCAAAGAAAGAACTGAGGATGAGCATTCTCCTAATGTCCATCCCATGTTCCTTTTGGCAGAAAATGCCAGAACAAGACTGAGGAGAAGGGGGAATGCTCTTTATTCAATGAATCTTCTAGAAAACTTTGGAAAGTCCTTCCCTGTGGCAGACCTGTGCCTGCGCAGTCTTCTGTGGGACTGCAGAGACTACAATGATGCACCTTTGGCATCCTGCAACTAAAACTGTTAATATACCTTGATGTCTGTACATGTCTGAATGTATAGATGCAGATTTTTGGTGGAGATAATGGAGAGGGATGGGTATCTCATTTTCTCTACTGCTTTATTCTCCTAAGAAGTTTTCTTGTGGTCAGCAATTACAAGTACAGTGTCTACAGAGTAAGACAAAATAGTCCTGAACACATGTAACTATTGTTCTATAAAGTGCTCACATAACATTTAATTCCTCAGATTAGCAACGTCTGTTATGGTGACTGGAAAGATTTTAGTTTTTAGTTAATTTATTTAATAATGCTGTACAGATACTGTCAACCACAATGATAGTGATCGTATATTAGGTGTATATATCATAGGACATATTTCCTCCCATAGATAATTGAGAACATCTTGTGCATTGATTTGCATTTCAGTGGCTTTGGGATATACCATGACTTGATACTACAATATGATACCAGATTATTTGCATCTGCTTTTTCTTGTTGATGGATTTTGTAATAGTGAGAAACGATCACTACTTCTTAGTGATAAATTCCATAAAGGAATTGCAATGGTGCTCAAGTTTCAAGAGATTTCCCCCCGCTCCTTGATTTGAAGAAGGTTGGATTTGGGAACACATGTTGCATCTGGTCTCCAATTATTAGAGAATTCTGAAGTTATCCCATAGGAAAGCTGTGGATTCAAAGAAAAGAATAACTCATTAGATGCCATTCTATATCAAGAATTTTCCCCTTACAGAGCAGAGCCTTTAGATTCAGACCTATGATTTGGATCTAACCTTATGGAGACTAGGTTGGATTGGGATTCTGTGAGGGTGAAGATGATGAAACAAGCATAGAATCTTTGCATATGTTGGGTAGGTAAACATGAATTGCAATGTACTGTCAGGAAAGATATGACATAAGTATAAAATTGTTGAAAGTATGGATAGGGTGACTAAAGAGGTTTTCCCCAGTGTCTCTTCTTTTGCCTCTAGCAATATGACTAACTTGCATAAATTACCTGGATAATTCTGCTGTGATTGGCTTTGTTGATTCTTGCCTTTTGCTTATGTGAGCTGAAGTAACTTAGACCACATGAAGTTGATATGATTGATAAAATTCCCTGTAATAGGGATTGTGCAATAGGTGTGAATGCTGAATGGTTTTCACATTGGGAGAAACTGTCTGTGGAATTCCCTTTCTTTGAATGAAACACTGTCATCCTCTGCAAGAAAGTATATTGGCTTCCTTAAATTTCTACACCAACCTGGAGTTCATTTTCATTTGATTGGCTAGGAGACAGCTATCCACTGAAGATCCGATCCATAAATTAGTTAAGCCAACTCAAGAGGATTAGTTAAGCCAACTCTAGATAGACAACTTCTATGCATGTAGACTTAACAATAAATTGTATTTAGTTAAAATTGGTTTAATACCAAAAAGGCATAGGACCACATATTTTATTTATTTTTGATATTAGGATTCAGTTGGTTGTTCTACTTTGAGGACCTCATTTAAACAATTTGTTAACAGTCATTATATCAACCTTACACATTTATTTGTATACTAGCAGGGCACCCGTGCTTCGCTATGCATATTTCATCACAGGCTCTCTATGAATTTCGGGGTGACATTCAACATACTTCTTTACAGCCTGTTTGTAAACTTTGTGGTGACATGCAGCATATTTCCTCACAGCCTGTCTGTGGACTGATGGGTTTGTTTTCACATATTTTGCAGCAGCTTCCTGTAGTTGTCTTTTTCTAATGCAATGTGTTATTGCTCTCTTTCACCTGGTGGGCTCTGAAAGACGTCATGTGGAAGGAGCTGTTGTATTTTCGGGATGCAGAAAGGAAGTGTTCTGCCCTTGGATGCTGATGAGTGAGAAAGCTGTGAAGAGGTTCAGGGTAGGGTTGAAGGGCAGGGAGCTGGACTGTACTGCCACTGCAGCACATTCCTGGGGACTCATCCTGCCACTTCAGAGCACGACACCAAGCACAGGATGATTGGAGGCCGAGAGCAGTAAACTTGTCTCCACAGTAATCAACCTGATGTTCATATGCAAAACCCGACAAATGTTTAGTAGTCCAAGGTGATAGTGTGGTTTGTAATGTATGTTGATAGTAATTGGCTGTAGCAGTGTTGTTAACGTGAGGGTGGGTGGAGGAGTACATTTTCACAGCCTGTCTGTTAACATTGGGGTGACATTCAGCATACTTCTTTGCAGCCTGTTTGTGAACTTTGGGGTGACATGCAGCATATTTCCTCACAGCCTGTCTGTGGACTGATGGGTTTGTTTTCACATATTTTGCAGCAGCTTCCTGTAGTTGTTCTTTTATAATGCAGTGTGTAAAATGCTTTCTGTGTTTAATTCCTCTTCTCCCTGTAGCGGTTTCAGCAGAAGGGATAGGTATGCATGTGTTGTGTAGGGCAGTGTTAAAGTGCATTTGGCGCACCTTAGTGAAGGACATGAAGCTGGTAGTGTTTAACTGTCATCCTTAGAATGTTCGTGCAGCATGTCTGTGGACTGAGCGGAAGGACATGAAGCTGGTAGTGTTTAACTGTCATCCTTAGAATGTTCGTGCAGCATGTCTGTGGACTGAGCGGTTGGTTTGCCCTTAGAATGTTGACACAGATGGCCAGAGATGAGCAGTGAAAACAGTAAATGTGTAATAACACGAGTAAAACTGAATATTTTGAAAAATCCTTCCTTAGTGAGCACCTAAACCACATAATGAACCGGTGTGCCAAATTTCAACTTTGTAGGTTTGGTGGTTTTTGAGTTCTTTTGATGAGTCAGTCAGTGAGTCAGTCAGTGGTATTTCGCATTTATAGATATAGATTTAAAACATTTATACCCTGCTTTATTTCCTCAGACTCAAGGTGGCTATCAAAACAGTAAAAGCTGCAAGGACACAAAATCATCGTAAGCATCCATTAATAACTTAAAATGAGTTCACAGTAAATACACACAGTTGAAAATCAATACGTGCTAAGGAAATTGGCAACTATTAATTGTTCCTATTCGAATGAAATGCAAGAGTCATCTGCTTTATACTCGCATAGTGACATCATCAAATTAAACTCAGAGTATACTGTGTATGTGATTCTTCCTTTCCTCAAATAATTTTGACAAGGAATATCTTATTCTGAGACATGCTGGAAGTAACAAGTGCAGTCCAGGTCTTGGAGCAAATAATATCATCATATGGAGAAAAGAAAGATAATGGAGTTAAAGCCAAGTTTCTAAGTAGCACTTGTTTTTCTTAGAAACAGCCAGTGATTGCATGAGATATTTTATCTTCAGCATTTTTGGCACTTTGCACCACAAAGGAAGTAAAATTGATATACCAAAGGATCACTTTAGCCAACACTAAAAGGCAACCAACTGGAGATTGAAACATAGCAGCTGTGTAACACTATGATAAATCAGAAGAAGTGAAGAACACCTTTACCCCACTGTGAATGAATGGGGATTTATGAGACAGGATAAACTAATGTATTTTGGAAACAAAATTGGGCAGCTGCAAGAGTCTGCATATGGATGGTGCTTAATTTAAAGGTAATCTCATAATAGCTTTAATATATCATCATTACTGTGTCTTTCTGTGACACAGTGACAGTCTAAATGTGTGATCTTTAAAGGGGACTTTTAGGTACAGCAGGATCATGGCACCATTTCTCCATTGACTGCATCAAGGATTGGAACAGATCAGTGGAAGCAACTGCACAAAACCTTGCTACAAACTCATCTTCTAGCAGATACTGAGGACAATGATTTTCTGGGAAGGGCTCACAATATTTATCTCACCCACATGACTGTGGACCTTTAGAAGAGAACCACAGGATGAATTTCAGAAAAGCATCATTTTTGTCACTACAGTAATATTTAAAAGAAGATGTTTGAGATTCTTCTGATCATGCCATCTGTTATTATGGACCATGGCTTGATCAGCATGTCAGGCAATTTACCAGAACATTATTTGGTAATATCTCCTTTCCCTGCCTTCTCCATGGTAACCACAAGGTAGCAACTCAAATGGCATTACATCCCTGACCCATAAATGAGGAATGTTTCCAGTGCAATCCAAAACATGTCTTCTCAGAATCCTACTAAAGTCTATTCAGTGAGGCTTACTCCCAGGAAAGTGTTTGTGTGATTTCACTGCTATTTCCCCAAAGCCCAGCTTAGCTCAAATTTGTCAAACTTGTTAAGACAGGGGTTGCTATGTGGAGGAAGGCAATGACACACCACTTCTACTCATCTCTTGCCTTGAACACCCTGGTGAATCAGAGCAGAGTAAAATAGATACTTATATATCAGGGGTGGCGAACCTATGGCACTGGTGCCAAAGGTGGCACTCAGAGCCCTCTCTGTGGGCACATGCAAACAGAGTCCCCCCCCCCCACACATCTAGGCTGGTCTGGGCCGCTGGGCTCGATTATTAGCATTAAACCTAAGACCTAGTTTTGGGGAGGCAGTGTAGGTAACCCTGTTAAGTGTTGTTAAATCCCACTGATTTTCATGTAAAGAACTAAAGCGCCATCCTTTACCTGGGAGTAAGCTCGGTTGCTGGCAATGGGGCTTGTTTCTGAGTAAACCCTCCTAGGGTTGTGATTCACCCATTGGAAGAGTTGCACGGTTGCTTCAAAGCCAAGCCACTGACTACCACCAAGCTTACTCCTGAGTAACGCAGGCCTCAGAGCCAACTGTTTTTTCTAGACTAAAACCTCAGTATTCAGGTTAAATTGCCGTGTTGGCACTTTGCGATAAATAAGCGGGTTTGGGGTTGCAATTTGGGCACTCGGCCTCAAAAAAGGTTCGCCGTCACTGTTATATATTAACCTGCCACATCAAAAACAATATAAAATAATGTAACTCAATTGAAATTACATTTTTAAAAAAATCTCCCACAACACAAATAAAAGCATATGCAGAGCAGCTAAATTAATTCACATAGAACAAATCAAACAAAAAGGAAATAGTGGAGTGGAGATACCATCTGAATGGATACAAATCGATAACATATCAAAGCAGAATAGTACTAGTGAGCTCCAGGATAAACTGTGTTTAACAGAAAACTAATAAGACCTGCTCAAAAGACCTGATGCCAAGGCTATGGGGCCTTGGCAGTTTCTGGTAGCATCAGGTCTGCCTTTTGGTTTGAGAAATTTCTGGAGATTTGGGAGCGGTGCCTGGAAAGGGCAGAGTCAGGGGTGGAGTGGGAGCTTAGCAGAAAATGCATCACATAGACCACATCATGCAAAGTTGTTGTTTCTTCTTAGGGAACTGATCTTGCACTCTGGAGATCAGTGGTAATTCTAGGAGAGTAGGCTCCACATGGAAGCTGGCCATCCTAGTTATTATTCCAGGCCCAAGCTGGAAGCTGACAATTCTAGATTCCTCTAGTACATCTGGGAAATGAATCATGGCTAGGCTTGCCAACTCAGGATAGGGAAATTCCTGGAGATTTGGAGACAGAGCCCAGGGAGGGAGACTAAGCATGGAATAATGCCACAGAGTCTGTAACCCCCATGCTCAGAATGGGTTGACCCAGAAAGGGGTGGAGACCCAAAGCAGGAGGAGGCTGCAGAGCTCATGTAGTTTGGAGGAGACAAGGCTACCAGACTCGGACCTTGATTTGTATATGCCTTTAACACCTTGTTAAGGGTTTTTTCTGGTTGTAATGGGTGAGAGTTCTCCTGGAAACCTTCATCATGTTGAATCCTGTTCATCAAGCCCTTGGAGTCTTCAGGAGCCAACCCACTTGCAAAGAAGAATTGGACTTGGCAGTATCAGTAGACTGTAAATATAAGGACTTGAATGCAACCTGAACAGGACCTTGAAGTGTAATGTTAAATGTTGATGTTTGATGTTATATGTTAAGAAAGTAAACCATTTTGTTTTTTAAAATTTGTTGTTGTAAACTCATTCCAAGTTCTGCCCCACAGAACTCACAGATAGAGGTTACAAGTCCACCTTCCAAAGCAGCCATTTTCTCCTTGGAAATTAATTTCTGTCTGGAGATTTTGAGACCTTGGAGGTTGGCTGCCGTAATCAGAACCTAAGTATGACACTGATTGTAATCACTGTGCAGGAAGACATAGGAAATTCCCCTCTCAGACTATTTGAGTTTGAGAATCTAAAAGAAAAATTTAGATGACAGCCATTTTAAATCAGTTTAAGAGTCAGGATGAAACAGAACACTCATCTAGAAGAACACTGGTGATAGCCTGCCACTGCTTTATCTTTTACAGACTCCAATCTCAAACTCTATTTGACCAAAATAGGGAGGCAAGGTCTTCTCTTCCCCTTCCTCATTCCTCTTCAATAAAAAAAGAGCAGTCTGCTTTCCACATCTCATGCTAGGCAGCATAAGATCCCCTCCCCATCCTTGAAAACATAGCTGCTGCTCCTGATCACAGAGCAGCCACTATGTTGTGAGCCATGGGGGATTTTTAAAGACCTCCAAAGAATAGGGAACAGGGTGGGGGAATTCCTAGGTAATTATGACACTACGGAGCACCAGTTTGCCTGAAACATTGCTGTGTAGCTTATTTAGCCTAGTCGTTAATCCAGTCCTGGGCTTTGTGGAGCAACACCTCCTTAATTCTGTATGCCGTGTAGAAACCAGGAGGTTAAGCTTTGTGCTCTACAAGAACAACTGCTCAGAGAGGCCCACTACTTGAGACTGCTACTGTCACATCAGTCAGTCTTCTCAGTGGGCCATCGAGCATTACCTGTTCACACAGTATGGGACTTGCTTTCCTCTGAAAAACCCTTTTCTTTTTCTCTTTACCTTCGAAAGAACTCATAAAAGCTTCCTTTCCTGTTCCACATGGTAGGATCTTCTATCTGGGGCTTATATAGTTTCAATTTTCTTCATTCCAACTGAATGTTTATGTTTACTAAAAGCATTTCAGGGTCCTTTAAACCCGCTTTGTTCTGTTCACAGGTGATATCCAACACTTTGATGGGAAGAAAGGGGGGGAAAGAACTGTATTGTCATCAGCTTTATTATGACTCTCTCTGGCTCATTCCGCACACGCAGAATAATGCACTTTCAAGCTGCTTTCAGGGCTCTTTGAAGCTGTGCGGAATGGCAAAAACAGTTGTGAAAGCAGCTTGAAAGTGCATTATTTTGCGTGTGCGGAATGAGCCTCTGTCTAATCAAAAGGCGATAGTCCAATGCTTTTTTATCATATTTATTAAAGAACCGCAACTTGGCAGCCCACATAGGGATCCAGAAGAAAATAACCCATGCATGTAACTAAGCCATATAGTCAAAACAAAAATGAGAAATTTTTTTTAAAGGTCAATCTACACGGGGAAAATCCACACATGGTAAAAACCATAACCATTCTTATTTATTAGGAATGTGGATTTTAATTTTTTAAAAATCATTTTGATTTAATTCCTCATATTTAATTGCTTTATTTTATAGTCATAAGAACATAAAGAAGAGCCTTGCTGCATTAGACTAGTTGTCCATCTAGTCCAGCATCCTGTCTCACACAGTGGCCAATCAGTTCCTCTGGAGGGTAAACAGCAGAGCATAGAGGCTGAGGCCTTCCTCTGATGTTGCCTCATTGCATTAATATTTCAGAGGTTTGCTCTGAGAGTGGAGGTTCCCTTTTGTCATCATGACTAGTTGGAACTGACAGATCTATCCTCCTATGAATTCAAACCTCCAGGGCCTGATGAACTACATCCCAGGGTATTAAAAGAACTGGCAGAAGTAATCTCAGAACAACTGCAATAATCTTCAAGAATTCATGGCAAACAGGAGGAATCCCAGCAGACTGGAGGAGGGCTAATGTTGTCTCCATTTTCAAAAGGGGGGGGAGAGGACCCAAAAGAGGAGCCACCCGGTCAGCCAGACATCAATACCAGCAAAGATTCTAGAGCAGACAGTCTGTAAGCACTCATAAAGGAACACTGTGATCACTAAAAGTCAACATGTGTTTCTCAAAAACTCATGCCAGACTAATCTTATCTCCTTTTTTTAAATAGACAAACCTGGTAGACGAAGAGAACACTGCGGATGTAGCATACCTTGATTTTAGTAAGGCCTTTGACAAGGTGCCCCATGATATTCTTGCAAGCAAGCTAGTAAAGCATGGACTAGATAAAGTTACTGTTAGATGGATTTGTAATTGATTGACTGGCCAAACCCAACGGGTGCTCCCCAGTGGCTCATCTTCATCCTGGAGAGACGTGACTAGTGGGTTCCACAGGGTTCTGTCCTGGGCCCAGGGGCGTACCTAGGCAAACTGGTGCCCGGGGACAAAACCTGAGCTTGGCAGCACCCCCCCCCCCGGCCCGGCGTATGGGCGGTCACCCTCCCCTACCATGACCAAACAATGATTTTTTGTACCAGCTCACAAAACACCTCCCACTCCCACTGTTTTTTCAGCCTGCAGGGAGTGCATTTTTAAAGCTAGCAGCACCATGATTTCAGGGCATCATCCAGAGACTGCCCTGATGTTACCATCTTTCCAAGCCTTTTGGTGATGATGTTTGGTTTTGAGGGCAGCAAAGTTATGGACACCCAAATGGAATGCCCCCCATACCCCATTGTTTTCAATAGGAGCTAACTCCTGAGATGGGGCTACTCACATTTGAGAGGACCATAACTTTGGTCCCCTGAACCTAACTTCACTCAAACATGGAGTGGCATCATAAGAATAGTTAATTGAATGATAGAGCCCTGAGAATTTTGGTGTCTCTAAGCTTTAAAAAATACACCCTTCCCAGGCACCCCAAGAAATTTTGCCCAAGATTCTTTGTTTTGCAGTAGGCTTTGCTCCATTGTAGCTAATGGAAGAATTTCTGAGGCAGGCTGCACATTTTGAAGATAGAGGCACCAGACTTTTTTCACAGGTGGCTCCAAGAGGCCTATGAGTAATAGCATCCAAGCTTGGTGAGGCTTTGGCTTCTGGAGTGGGGGGGGGAGTTGAGAGAGTTCTGAGAGAACTCCAGCCCACAGAGCTTTCTCATGTGCAGTACGAGGCGGGGAAACAAAATAAGCCTTTTTGGGGGCCCATAAAATTGAACCCCCAGAAGCCAAAGGTCTCCAAACACTGGATGCCTTTGGCTTACCCAGGAGGTGCCTCCTGGAGCCACCCTGAAAGTCTCTGGTGTATCTATCTTCAAAAAATGTGCAGCCTGCCTACACACTGTAATTCCCCATTGTAACTACAATGGAGCAAAGTATACTGCAAAGTTCAAAGAATCTTGGGCAAAATTTCTTGGGGGGGGGTGCCTGGGAGGGGTGTATTTTTAAAGATAGTGACACCAAATTTTCAGGGTATCATCTGTTAACTATTCTTATGATGCCACCCAAGTTTGGTGAAGTTATGTTCAGGGGGACCAAAGTTATGGTCCCTCAAATGGGTAGCCTCCATCTCAGGTTAGCTCCCATTGAAAACAATGGGATGGGCACTTTGCTGGGGGTCCCATAACTTTTGCTGCCCCTGAACCACACATCACCAAATTTGGGTGGTGTCATCAGGACAGTCTCTGGATGGTACCCTAAATTTTGGTGCCGCTAGCCTTATTAAAAAAAAATGCGCCCCCTGCAGGCCAGAACGTGAAAAAACACTTTAAACATTAAAAAACACACAAATGACCCTGAAATGTTGGCGCCCCCCCCCACGTGATCAAATGGGGGGCGCCCGGGGACATAGGATACCCCATGTCCCTAGGCAGGAGCACCACTGGCTGGGCCCAGTGCTATTCAATATTTTTATCTATGACTTGGATGATGGAAAAGAGGGCATGCTAATCAAATTTGCAGATGACACCAAATTAGGAGGGGTAGCTAATATCCCAGAGGACAGAGTCAGAACTCAAAATGATCTGGACAGATTTGAGAGCTGGGTCAAAACTAACAAAATGAATTTCAAGAGATAAATGTAGGATACTACACTTAAAATAGAAAAAATGAAATGCAGATATAGGATAGGTGACACCTGACTTGACAGATGAGAAAGGGATCTGGAAGTCTTAGTAGACCACAAGCTGAATATGAATCAGCAGTGTGATGCGGCAGCTAAGAAAGTAAATGCAATTCTGGGTTGCATGAATAGGACAGTGCCTAGATTGAGGGACGTAATAGTATCTCTCTATTCTGCACTGGTCATATCTCACCTGGAATACTGCATCCATTTCTGGACACTGAAATTAAAGAAGGATATTGACAAGCTGGAACAGGTCCAGAGGAAGGCGACCAAAATGGTAAAAGATGTGGAATCCATACCCTATGAGTTGAAAATTAGGGAGCTGGGTATGTTTAGTCTGGAGAAGAGAAAGTTAAGAGGTGACATAATAGCCATTTTTAAATATTTGAAGGGATCATGTTGATGAGGAAGCAAATTTGTTTTCTGCTGCTCCAGAGACCAGGATGGATTCAAGATACAGGAAAAGAGTCCACCTAAACATTAGAGAGCTCTGTTCGACAATGGAATATACTTCTTTGAAGTGTGGTAAAGTTTCCTTCATCGGAGGTTTTTAAACAGAGGCTAGATTGCTTTGATTGTGTATTTGTACATGGCAGGCTTTGGACTGGATGGCCGTTGTGGTCTCTTCCAACTCCATTCTATTCTCCATTAATCTGTCTAACCTTCCTTTAAAACTGTCTATGCTGGTGACCATCACTACACTGAATTCCACATTTTAATCACTCTTGTGTAAATAGGTATTTCCTTTCAGTTTTCCTGACTTTACTGTCCGTCAATTTGATTGGTCTTCATCTTCCATTGTTTTAAATAGGGGACACAGTTTCAGCTATATTTTTATGTTTGTTTCCCTTTCAAAGAATCTCCCCTCCCATATTTTGGAACATAGGGAGATATTTCTATTTTATAGAAAATTTAAGTTAAAATGTATTTCAGAAATGTAAGTTAATTTCTCTTGACTGCCTTTAACTACACGCACCAGAATTTTTGATGACTGATGGAATGATTCCTGTTAATGAATACTGGAGTGATTCCTTTGATAATTGATTGCTTTCTATTTACATTGATGAATGATTCACACATAAACAGGAAGCAATCTCCTTTGCAGTAGGAATATCTCCTTACATTATCAAGTGATTGCCTTGGTAGTTTTCTAGATCCATATTTTCAAAAAAGATTTACATTACCATATTTTAACAGCCTACATAACTGGGACCTTTCTTCTGTCTGTTCAAACACGGTAGTTGTGATCCTTTAAATGAGAATACATTCCTGGAACATTTCATCCAAATTTGTATTAAAAGAAAGTTACAGTTAGAAATGTGTTCCCCACTGAAATCAACAGAAATGAAAACAAATGAGATTATTTCATCCATTTGGATACACATTCATTTTCATTCCCAAACCATTGAAAATGAATGGGGCTCGTCCTCCAAATGATTTGCACATCCTTGTAGTACATACAGGCATTGGAACATGGGAGGAAGATTCCACTGGAAGCCTAACAAATATGCTTCTGTCAGCAAGTCATAGCTGCAAACAACAGCAACAGCCATAAGCAACTAGCAAGGAAATGAACTTCTGACAGATACTCTGGTGGGGGGAAACTTGTGCTGGAAACAAACACACCCAAGGTGAGCTTTCACCATCCACACAGACAAGATACA
This sequence comes from Sphaerodactylus townsendi, assembly GCF_021028975.2. Classification (NCBI taxonomy): domain Eukaryota; kingdom Metazoa; phylum Chordata; class Lepidosauria; order Squamata; family Sphaerodactylidae; genus Sphaerodactylus; species Sphaerodactylus townsendi. The sequence goes on from NC_059433.1 coordinate 95,734,194, forward strand.
GGGAATAACGGCGCCCATCAGCAAACAATTGAATTTGATTTTTTTTTCTTACAGGAGTATTTTTAGAAAACATACGGAGATATAACAGGAAATTAAGAGTTTCATATGCAGTGAAAAGCACTATATGTGATATACTGAATGTACACTTGATTTGTCGAAGGCTTTCACAGCTGGATTCAACTGGTTGTGGTGGGTTTTCCGGGCCGTGTCTGGTAGATCTTGTTCCTAACGTTTCGCCTGCATCTGTGGCTGGCATCTTCAGAGGTGTATCATATACACCACACAGCCCGGAAAACCCATCACAACTAGTACACTTGATTATTTGCATGTGCATAAGTGGTTCATGCTAAATTCAGTGAATATATGATTTAATCCCCACTTTTATCCAGGTACTAGCATCCAGTTTTTATTTTTAAAGTGAACGTACATTGTCTCCTCCTTACAAATGGATGTGTACATGTACATTCTGAATTCACTTGTGGTCAGTATAACATGGACAGAGCTGATGACTCTGTGATTCCTGAGACACACATTGGCACCTCTTTCTTCTACTAGACCTGGTCCTATGATTGCCCTGTGGTCTGATGCATACATAGGTGATGCTTTTGTCATCATGTCATGTCAAGAGAAGGGTAGCCTGCTAATAGAGTGTTTGCCCTACCCACTTATACACAACTAGCACAGGGGCAGTTTTAAAAGTGGCAATTTCATCAAACCCCCCTCCCCAAATGAAGCTCCTACACTATATTGTGGAAACTGAGACATTGATCCAGACTTGCAGAGTAAACAGATGCTCCAGCCAAGAAGAGGGGGTGCCTGCTCCTCCTGTCAGGAAACACTGTTATGGCAAAGAGTCAATTGCATAGACTACTAATCAGCAGCCACTCCAAGGACTACACAGTGCATGTTAAAGCCAGTGCATTTCAGTAATGACGTGTATGTTTTCTTTTAGGAAGCATCAATCCACTCAGGACAGCTGCTCTGGCCTCCAGGTCAAAGCTCGAAGCAGTTAACTGAGAACAAGAGTAATAGCAGCAGCTGAGTGTCATGGTCCAGCAGAGGCATTGTCTGATGATGAAACAACCTGGATGCCCCTTCCAGCATTCCGAGCTTTATCTGATGCAGCAGTGCTGCTTTCCATGGTCACAGTGATGCTGAACCATCTTCATCTTGCTGAATTTCACTTCAGGACACATTCCTAATGGGAGGAGGGTCTCTAGTGGTTATGTTGTACATTTTTTCCCTTACCTTTCTTCCAGGAAATTCCAGGACATTCAGGACAGTATACTTGGGTATAATTCTACAGTTCTCCTGCTACAGTTCCTTCTGACAACTCTCTGTGAAGTAGGTTAGGATGGGACAGAGTGATCAGTGAGCTTCATGGATGAACTCAGGGTTACCAGGCCTTATCTGACATTCTGAACAGGACACTATGCTGTACAGAGTACCTCAAAGATGTATTAATTCAAGATCTTTCCCTCCTGTATCTAAGCCTCTACCCTGAAGAAAGTAGGCCAAGCAAGTCCCAACACTGTGTACTTCTCTCACAGTAACATTTGCAACCACATTATAATCCTTCCCCCTTCTCTGGCCTTTCATTGTGAGAAACAATTCACAATGAGCTGAACATTGTAAAACCCTCCTGCTAGCCACTCTTCCCACCCAACAGGGGCATCTTGACTGGCATTTCTGAGTACAGTGTGGATGAATCATTGTACCATGTCCTTTCTGATTCTATGCAAAAGCGATTTTTTTTTTTATGTAACCTATTTTGTTGACTGGGTCAGCACCTGTTGTGCAAGGAAAAGGCTCTGTTTGCACATGCTGGCATGCAGGCTGGAATGTGGAACCTTGTGGGAGGATAGAAACAGAGGTTCAGCCTTTGCCCACTTTGTAATAGGAACATGCCCTGTGCATGGGGAAGGGGAAGATGACAGAAGAAGCTAAAGGCTTTCCCACTTGAGACACATGAACTTGCACTGGTAGGTACTACAAGAGAAGTAATCAGCTCATCTATGCATGAAAGAATTCAGGATCTGAGATCACTTGGACACCTTTATTATGATTAAAAATGGATGTGGTGGAAATGATGTGCATGGGTCTGGCTGTTTATGTCTAAAGCAGAATGTGTGTAGTCTGTCTACCCATTCACACCCACATGCCACATTTAAAAACAAAACTGGAGCATGCCATCACATGGAACTGACTCTGGTCTTCCTCTCTATACCTTGGTTCATTCTACTGTTTTAAACCATGTTTTGGCCAGGTTCTGATATTAAAGGTCAGCAAAGAAAGAAAGAACATGATGAAAGAAATAGAGTACATTGATATATTACATGGGAAAGGGCAGGCTTTAGGTCTCCTCACCAGCATATTTTGTACCCCCCCCCCCCCCCCGAAAACAAAACAGAACTCTCTCCTCACTCAAGAATCAAAAGAAAGGTAGAAGGTTTGCTTATGTGCCACTTCACTCCTCTGCAGGCCACTTGTGCAACTAGGAAATGTGATAGGCTATAGAAATGGAAACATTAACTTCTATTTGGCTGAAATTTGGCAGGAATGGTCCCTTGGGTAAGGAGTATAACATATCAATTTAGTACGTGTGGGGTAAGATTAACTCATAAAAGTATTCCCTGTTGAAACCAATGTAAATTACATTCAAATTGATGTCTGAACCTTTCTAACTTTTCTGATATTAAAGAATATAGCATAAGTATTTAAAGTGACAAAAGAACTAGATCTGCCTTTATTTTGCTTTTTTAATTATTTATTCAGACGATTACATCCTGCCTTTCCTTGTGGCTCAAGGTAGTTTACCACTGAATTGTGGCCCTTCCCATCAAATGCATTGAACTGATCGTCTTGAACCTGTTCTTATTTGGGAGTCAAGAAAATTTTGGCCATCTAATCCCTGCCTCCTACATTATATTTTTAATGTAGATTTTATTGAAATCGTAGTTTGTTTTAATGTATTCCTGAAGTGCCCAGCTTTGAGCTTTATAACAGTAAAACAGATTTTCTAACCAGTTATGGAGCAACATTATCTATAACTAATCCTTTAAGTATCCATTATTTTAGACATACTCCTAAGGGGAAAAGTATGGTTCTTGAAGAATGCCTGCAAGATTATGCTACATGAACCAGTTTTGGCATAGGATGTTAGCCTTGACATTCTTATTGCTTTTGCATCTCTTTTCTCTTATTCTGTAGCATCTATTCGAAACAGGTGAACTGTCCGAAATGGCCTAGTGCTAAATGTGCAGTCCGTCAACTACGGCAACATTACACCAGTCATTACAATAGTCAATGTATTTCTAAACTAGATATCTATTAATTACAAAACAGCATTTGTATTAGTTACAATTTTGCTCAAACTTTACTTTTTTGTGACGACTGATTGCAGTATGAAAGATTCTGGGCTTGATCACTGTTGTTTGCTTCCCTGGGCTGACTAGGAACAGGTGATGAAATATCGCTACTACTTTCTAAAACCCTTATCCCACCCAACTTCCTGAGTTATTTAGACTATTTCCTATATACAAGGAAACCAAGGAATACAAGGAAACCATGTGACAGGATAGTGGAGCATACAAGTTATATTGGAATTGCTGAAGTTAATTCCACCCAAATTCAGTGTATGAAATAACTAAAAATTTGCAGGGCCATTGCAAGTTTACTTTTGTCTAGCTACCAAAAACATTCTAACTTGCATAAATGTTTGATCTCCTAAGGAACCTCTGATCTGATATGAGCATAGGCTTCCACTGATGTCTTCTACTTTTTGACCATTATTAACAGGTCTTAGATTGCAAATATGATTGGATACCACCCAGAAAACAAT